>NW_024426996.1:11232715-11573676 GCF_017311325.1 Ursus maritimus | reverse complement strand
AAGCTAAATCCTTAGGGAGATAGCCTTCAGTCTTCCTGGAACCCTGGAGCTTAACATAGGGGCCTCCTCTAGGCTGTATCAGACCATTTAAGTAGACAGATGGCTACAGATACAATTCTCATGGCCTATGTATGAGAACTATCAAGAGGCTAGGTTTCTTTACAAGCATACTGAGAAATCCAGGGAAGTTTTATCTCACTGTGGAGCTACTAGTGAATATTGCCTTTCAATGACTCTTTCAAAGGTTGTTTTCGCACTTCATTGATGATAAGCATACATGCGAATCTTACCCAGGGTATCTAGGAGAGTGTAAATAATAATTCATTTCCTGGTCATGTTACAATTACTGTTTATAATTTTATAGCATAAATGTAGTACCAGCTCTTTTCTAGAACAATAATCACAGTAATCCTAGAATGTGATCTCTTTAAATGTTGATTGCCATCCTGCCCTCCATGTTTTGCCACCAATGGGGAACACAGGAAAAGGGCCTGTGGACTGAGCAAGAGCTGTCCCATTCTCCCACTCACACAAGAAATGTTTATCCTTTTTCTGGTATAGCTTAAAGCCAACTGGGGAGAGCACAAGCCACCACATTGGTTATGGGCAAGAAAGAGTATCAGTCAGAAGGTTGATTGGCATTGTAAAGCAATCATCTTGAAAGCCTTCATGGGAGATGGGTGCAGGCACACCTGAAGGGCAGCCTGATACATGGCATGAAGTCTAGAGAGAAGAATGGATAACTTCCCTGTATGTCAGGATTAGGGGGCTCTCATGATAAAGGAAATCTACTACTACCACTGTCTTTGGGTGTTGTAAACCAGAGAAGGAAGATGCAGTCAACACAGTTGAAATACAGAAGAGGAGAGCTAATCCATGGACCACACATATGGCTCAAGCTCAAAGATCACGATGGGACAATTAGGGTGTGCTAATTGTCCAATGTGTGCTATGGGTGAGGCTCACTCGGTATAGGCAATATGGCACCATTGTGGCAGCCCAATCTTGTGTGACACTATGAGAGAAATCCCATGCTGATGACTAGGGAGAGTTATCCTCTGACCAGGTCACCCTTCCAAATTTGGCCAAGGGGTCCCTGGATAATTATGTAGTCAACCTCATACTTTGTGGTGGTGGTGGTAGAGTTGGACAACACCTTGAAGGAGAGAAGTGGACCCACAAATCTAAATTAGGGATCAGGGTACTGCTGGCCCTGGCTCATCCCAGGCACTGGAGACTTTCAGGTTGAGGAAATTCCCTATTCCTTGTTTATTGATTGTTTTCATCATGAGAGGGTGTTGAATTTTGTGAAGTGCTTTTTCCATGTTTATTGAGAGAACCATGAGGTTTCTGTCCTTTATTCTACTGATACAGTATATTATATTAATTAATTAATTTATTTTTTTATATTAATTTATTTTTGAATGTTAAACCAACCTTGGATAAATTCCACTGGTTCATGGTATATAATCCTTTTCACATGTTGTTGGGTTTAGTTTGCTAGTATTTTCTGAAGGATTTTTTACTTCTGTATTCATAAGAAGTACAGATTTTTCCCACTCTCTGAAAGTAGAGTTTTTCTATGAAATCTTTCATAAGCTGAAATGGCATAAAGCAGAAAAGCAATTACCATTAATTTATATGGAAAAATGTTTGAGCATTCTTAGACCTGAAAAATAACCTCTCGGGCTTTTCTGATACCTTAGGACACATCTTGCTAACCGATGCATAAAATAAATTGAGATAAAGCACAGATAGATGCTCACAGACACAGTTCGGAGCTATAGCAGCTTTATGCTAAGACGTTGAGTGTAGTTCTGGGGCGGGAGCTTGGGGGCGGGCACCCTTAATTCTCTGGGTGCATGCTGCCTTTATAAGGAATGGCTCACTGCAAAACAAAAGCTGAATGCTATTTTTGCTTTTCACTTTTTTTTGATAAAAGCAAAAATCCTCTTTGGATTTCTTTCAGTCAGCAAAAACAGGCACTGATTTAGGTTTTTTGCAAAAGCAAAGTGGCATAATGAGAACTTTCAAAAAGTTGGGGATAACTGTCTTGGTCTATAGTTTTCTTGTGATACCTTGGTGTTGGTATTGGCATTAGGGTAACACTGGCATCTTAGAATGAGTTGGGAAGTGTTCCCTTTTTCATTGTTTGGAACAGTTTGAAAAGAAATCCTCTTTAAATATTTGATACAATTTATCAGTCATCTGGATTTGAGTTTCTTTTCATGGAAATGTTTATTACTAATTCAATCTTTTTATTCATTATAGATCTTATCAGATTTTTATAATTTCTTCTGAAGTCATTTTTGGTAGTTCATGCCTTTCTAAGAATTTAGATAGTAGAGTGCGGCTACCAGAAACAAATTCTCAGTTTTGTTTACAGGGAATGACTTTATTTTGCCTTCATTTCTGAATGATAGTTCTGCTAGATATAAGAGAGTTGGATGATAATTTTATTTTACTCTTTTTCAGCCCTTTCAATGTGTTATCCCACTGCTTTCTGGCATCCATTGTTTCTGATGTAAAGCCAGCCCTTAGCTTATAGGGGCTCCCTTGTATACGATGAGTTTTTTTTCTCTTACTGCTTTTAGGATTTTTTACTTTCTCTCTGCTTCTCAATGCGATCACTGTGATATGTCTGGACGTAAATGTCTTGCGTTTACGTCATTGAACTTCTTGGATGTGTAAGTTAATGTTTTTCATTAAATTTGTGAATTTTTCAGCCATTATTTCTTCAAATACTTTCTGCTTCTGTCATTCTCTTCTCTCCTCTGATACTCTCATTGCACAAATGTTTGTGCATTTGATCTTATCCTCTGATTCTCTGAGAATCTGTTAATTTTTTCTGCATTCTTTTTCCCTCTATTCTTGAGATGGCTCTTCAAGTTTGCTGATTTTTTCCTGAACTCAAATCTATTGAGTTCCACTAACACACTTTTCATTTTAGTTATATACTTGTCATTATATCTTCTTTTACTTATTTAAGCATTGTTTCCTTTAGTTCTTTGAACATATTAATAATAGCTGCTTGAAGTCTTTGGTTGCTAAGTTGGTCATCTGGACACTAGCAAAGAGATTCTTTTGCTTTCTTTTTTCCCTTGCTCCTAGATCATACTGTCCTGTCTCTTTGTATGCTTTTAATTTTTTTGTCATTGTTGAAAACTGAACTTTTAAAGTAATATAGCAATTCTGGAAACAGGTCCCTTTCTTCTGAGGCCCTTTGTTGTTTGCTTGCTTAATATTTTAGTGACTGGCTGGACCATTTTAGTGAAGTTTGTTTCCTCTTCAGTATTCAGCCTGTGACATCACTCCTCAGAGAATGCAGTCTTGGGTATGCTCACAGTCATCCTGGGATGACCGTGATTTTAGCAGGGCTCCTTTTTACTGTCACTTTCACTGATATCTTTGTTAAGCTGTTTGTCTCCGTTGGTATCACATCCAGCTGTTAGCCTCCACCAATTTCATGCTACTTGCTCTACTGTTTTTGACAATGTGCCTGGCATAAATTAGTCTACACTCTGATCCTTTTTTTTTTTTTAAAGATTTTATTTATTTATTTAACAGAGATAGCCAGTGAGAGAGGGAACACAAGCAGGGGGAGTGGGAGAGGAAGAAGCAGGCTCACAGCAGAGGTGCCTGATGTGGGGCTCGATCCCATAACGCCGGGATCACGCCCTGAGCCGAAGGCAGGCGCTTAACCGCTGTGCCACCCAGGCACCCCTACACTCTGATCCTTTTAAACTCTGTCCCCTTTACAGGATGGTCCTTGAGGCCAGTCTGTGTGGTTTATTCCAACCCTGAGGTGAGGTGGGGGCTCTCCTTAGCTGTTTTTATCCTAGTTATCTTTGGAAAACTCCATTGGTCTACAGTTTAGCTCATTGCTCTCATGGAGCCACCAGGCTCCTCTTAATTCCTTATCATCAAAATCCCTATTATTTTTGATGATATACTTAGATTTGAATTTCCTCATACTCTGTTCCAAATAAACTCAGTTCCCATGGGGAGAGCTTCAGAACTCTCTTTTTCTTTTTTTTTTTTTTAAGATTTTATTTATTTTTATTTGACAGAGATAGAGAGAGCCAGCGAGAGAGGGAACACAAGCAGTGGGAGTGGGAGAGGAAGAAGCAGGCTCCTAGCGGAGGAGCCTGATGTGGGGCTCGATCCCATAACGCCAGGATCACGCCCTGAGCCGAAGTCAGTCGCGCAACTGCTGTGTCACCCAGGCGCCCCAAGAACTCTCTTTTTCTATATTCAGCCTTGCCCCTCAGCAAAATTCCTATACCACTCTTCTGGAAACAGTGAAGTGGCCACTTCTCTTAGGGTGGCATGCCTGCTTTATGAGCAGGGTACTAAGTGAGGATCTTCTTGTAGTGAAACCTATGTCCTACATGTCTTCTGGAGCAAGGGCAATGAGGGTCCCAGTAGTCTCAACCTGCTTCACCTGGAGTAGAGCCTCTGATCTACAAGTGGGAGCTGAGTAGCAGAAAGGGACCCTTGACCTCTTGTTTGCACTTGTTTAGATTTAGCCTTTGTAACACAGAGCTGGAGGAGATAAGAAATGCTTGCAGCCTGACCCTCTAGAGATGCTGTAGCCCTGGACTGACAGGTGGGGGAGAGGAATCTCCATTTCTTGGCCACACTCATGAAAGTGGAACTTCCATTTTAAAGTGGAGCCATGGCTCAAGTGCACATGTTTTGGCTGTTGTTACAGAGACCTTTTTTTTTTTTTTTAAAGATTTTATTTATTTATTTGAGAGAGAGAGCAAAAGCGAGAGAGATCACCGAGGGAAAGGGAGAAGCAGACTCACCTCTGAGAGGAGAGTCTGATGTGGGGCTTGATCCCAGGACCCTGAGATCATGACCCAAGCTGAAGGCAGACACTTAACTGACTGAGCCACCCAGGTGTTCCTAGTAGATTTTTTTAAAGTGAATGTTTCTTCATTTTCTATATGCCCTTAGTATATTTTAGAGACTTCAAGAGGTATTTTAAAAAAAACAATTTTCACCAATTATGGTTGTTTTTGCAGTGAAGAGGTTCATAGAACTCCTTATATCATCATTTTCACATGATACTCAACCAGTAATAGAAGTTAAAATTTACTGAACAGTTAGTATTGCCAGAGAGCAGTTTAGGGATTTTGCATGTTTCAGCTCATCGAATTTTCACCTCAAATTTATGAGGTAGTTACTATTATGTTTCCCATTTTATAGATAAAGAAACTGAGGGACACAGAGTTTAAGAAATTTAACACAAGAAATTTAACACAAATTTAACACAGAGTTTAAGAAATTTAACTAATCTCTGATAAGTAGAGAGCAGGATTCAAATCCAAGCAGTCTGGTCCCTGAGTCCACACTTTCAAACATTATGCTATTTATCACCATTGCTCAAATAATACGAAGCCTCAGATTTGCTGACACCTATACATAATCACAGCAAACACGCTTCATATTATAATCAAATATTTGTTCTCACAAAATAAAGGACCTTCAAATTACTTTTACTGTTCCTGACCCACTCAGAAATTAGAATTTTAAACTACGTACAAGAAGTCCTGCTTCCTTCATTTCCTCTTTTTCTAAGTGTACCCAAAAGTTCAAAGGTGTGGTTTGGTTCTTTCTTTAGCATCTACAACTAGGCCAAGTTCCCCCTGAATTGGTAAAGCTTAAGTCACTTTTAATGGTAGATAAATCTAATTCTAATCTTCCATATATCTTAAATTTAAAATTCTACAGGGTCGAGAGAACCAGATTTTTCTTTTCTTGCTTATTTTTTTAAAAGATTTTATTTATTTATTCGACAGAGCTAGAGACAGCCAGCGAGAGAGGGAACACAAGCAGGGGGAGTGGGAGAGGAAGAAGCAGGCTCCCAGCTGAGGAGGCTGTTGTGGGGCTCGATCCCGTAACGCCGGGATCACGCCCTGAGCCGAAGGCAGACGCTTAACCGCTGTGCCACCCAGGCGCCGCCTTGCTTATTTTTTTTTTGAACCAGATTTTTCTATGTAGCTTACTTAACTACCACTTCCTTCAAAAAATAGCATTGTCAAAACTGAAGTGATATTCCCAAAGTCTAAAAACACTTTTTTAAAAAAGATTTTATTTATTTATTTGAGAGAGAAAGCATGAGCAGGGGAGGAGCAGAGGGAGAAGCAGAATCCTTGCTGAGCAGGGAGCCCGATGAGGGGCTCAATCCCAAGACCCTGGGGTCATGACCTGAGCTGAAGGCAGCTGCTTAACAGACTGAGCTATTCAGGCACCCCTAAAAGCATTTTAACAAAAACTCATATTAAGTGTTATGGACTGAATTGTGTCCACTCCCTCAAAATTCATATGTTGAGCCTTAACCCCATATATGACTATATTTGAAGATAGAGACTTTAGGGAGGTAATTAAGGTTAATTGAGGTCATAAGAATGGGCCCCAAGTTCAGTAGGATTGATACCTTTATAAGAAAAGGAAGAGACATAAGAGATTGCTCTCTTTCCCTAAGCCACACGCAGAGAAGAGGCCACGTGAGGATTCGGAGAGAAGGTGGTTTTCTCAGAGTCAGGAAATTGTCTTCACCAGAAACTAACCTTGACGTCATCTTGATCTTGGACTTCCAGCTTCCAGAACTGAGAGAAAATAGATTCTTATTGTTTAAGCCACCCAGTTGGTAGCATTTTGTTATGGCAGCCGTAGCAAACTAGTACGTGAAGCTTACCCATATTATCTAGAAAGCAGCTGTGCTCACCAGGAGACTACCAAATGCTTGCTGCCCATATTAATTGAAGGCAATTGGTAAACAGAAAGAGAACTGAGAGAAAAGTCAAAGCTTTGCTATTGTAGCTTCATCAGGCTATTATTCAATCTTTGCCATTTATTTGGAGTCTTCTACCTATAAACTTAAACCTTATTTGGTCCAACGTTTCATTGAGTGTTACATGTATTTAGGGAAGAGATTTAAAGGTCTATTCTCATACAGATGGCCTTCTTTGTAAAGCAGCATCTTGTGGAAAAACTGAAGTATTTATAGTAGTATATATTCTAATCTCTAAGTTTTCCTGAGGTTATATTTTCTCTTTAGGGCCTACATATGAAGGCTCTACGTAGGGCCTAGTCTGTATACTTCAATTATATGTCTTTTGTGGGGGAACAATAAAAAAGCCAAGTATTTGGCTTTGGTTTTGTCTTGAAATTCCCATTTCATGTTCTTCTCTTATTATTTTTCTAACTCCAAATGAATTCTAAGGTCTTTTATCCTTGTGTCTATTGACCTGTCCTAAGCCTGAACCTCCAAATGTCATAAGAGGTGGAATGACTTATGTCACAAGCTTTTATCAAAAACCTTGCTTTTTCTGTCTTCTTAGACTCCCATGATGTCAGCTCATACCTCAGTGCGGCTACCTGTCTTTTGACATGACTTAAGAGACGCTCTGAACTTGGTTCTCAGCTCTAGATAAAACCAAAATATGAAGGGAAAACATTTGGGTCTGGATCAAAGAAACTGTTCCACCCTCCAATGACCAACACCACCATTAGCCTAAAATCTGCCTGTGACCTTAGAACTCCCTTTGCCATCACAACCAGATCCAACTCACTCCATGCAGTTTGTAGACCATCAAGACCATGACATACTAGCATTCTGAGGTGCAAACTCTGTCCAGCTGTCTCTCTGCCAAGACTAGTGAGGTAGGGTGATTTCTAAAACAGTAATTTACATTTTTCTTTCTATATTCTCTTATTTCCATAACATGCCTTCAAACAACTGGCAGACTCCATGTTTCCTTGTTTGACAGGAGGTCTGTGACATGAAAGAAAACAGAATTTAGATGCAAGAATGCAGGACACATCATATCCTGGCTTTTAATTTTTGGAGTCTAAGCCCTCCAGGGAGATTGTGGTAGGCTTCTGAAGGTGAGGAGAGAGGGATATATTGAAGGGAAACTTGAAGGAAGGAAAATCTCCTTCAGGAAAAGAGTGAGTCTCTGAGACTTGGAGATGGTAGAATTCCTGAGCTTCTTGAATGGCAGACGTTCATTGCTTCCTTCTTTTCAGCACCCCCCCAAGTGGGTGGTAGATCCTGAGAGAGGAATGGCTGTATGGTTTCCCAAAGAGTCCTTCTTTTTGTTTGTTTGGTTTTTTTTTTTTTTTAGATTTTATTTATTCACTTGTCAGAGAGAGAGAGCGCACAAGCAGGGGGAGTGGCAGGCAGAGGGAGAAGCAAGCTTCCTGCTGAGCAAAGAGCCCTATGCGGGACTTGATCCCAAGACCCTGGATCATGACCTGAGCTGAAGGCAGATGCTTAGCCAACTGAGCCACTGAGGCGTGTCAAAGATTCCTTTACCCTAAACAGGGATGAGAGCTGCAGACCTGCAGAGGGTAGGACACAATGGCACAATGGGAGTTTCTGTGGGAACCAGCACAGATGCTTTATGGTTGGAATCTCCGGGACACCTTGCTAACAGATAAAACCATGACGTCATTAAATGAAGTGATTGAGGTTTAATTTTAAACCAGATTGGCCAGGTGAGGATTCAGCTTTGAAATCAATATATTGCACTCTTTCTCACTGAGATTTTAAGCTAAAAGATTTCTGTGCATTTTATGGAAATCTACCCATACGTGCAACTGTCTCTATAGTTTGGCATTTCTAAACAATTGAGATTGATACTTTGGAAAGGAATCTCAAACCTTATCAATACGAGACCCTGGTTTACTACAAAAGAAACTGTCAAATCCTTTGCAATTGCAGGTATCAGCTCTAGAGATCCCCCAAAGAAGCAGCTTCAGTCTTGGGGGGATTTGTTCTCCTAAAGCTGGGAACACTGAACATATACTTACTTGGTCAGATGAGGTAGAACAGTGGTGTTGATTGGTATTTGGGAAAAGTAAAAGAGAAAGAAGAAATAAAAAGGGTGGGGGTGGGGAACGAAAATGAGAATGTAAATAAGAACCTACCTTAAACTTGGAATCTTTTTTTTTTTTTTTTTTAAAGATTTTATTCATTTATTCGACAGAGATAGAGACAGCCAGCGAGAGAGGGAACACAAGCAGGGGGAGTGGGAGAGGAAGAAGCAGGCTCATAGCGGAGGAGCCTGATGTGGGGCTCGATCCCATAACGGCGGGATCACGCCCTGAGCCGAAGGCAGACGCTTAACTGCTGTGCCACCCAGGCGCCCCTTGGAATCTTTTTTTAAAAAGATTTTATTTATTTATTTATTTGACAGAGAGAGAGACAGCCAGCGAGAGAGGGAACACAAGCAGGGGGAGTGGGAGAGGAAGAAGCAGGCTCCTAGTGGAGGAGCCTGATGTGGGGCCTGATCCCAGAACGCTGGGATCATGCCCTGAGCCGAAGGCAGACGCTTAACGACTGTGCCACCCAGGTGCCCCTAAACTTTGAATCTTAAACACAGGACATTATGGACTGTTTTATCCCCTTGGTACCCTCTTAGCATATTTGCCTTTTTTTTTTTTTAAAGATTATTTATTTATTTATTTGACAGAGAGAGACAGGCTGTGAGAGAGGGAACACAAGCAGGGGGAGTGGAAGAGGAAGAAGCAGGCTCATAGTGGAAGAGCCTGATGTGGGGCTCGATCCCATAACGCTGGGATCACGCCCTGAGCCAAAGGCAGACGCCTAACGGCTGCGCTACCCAGGCGCCCCAGCATATTTGCCTTTGTTCCTGGCATCTTTGGGGAGAGTTAGAGGAATTCTGAATGGCCTCTGTGGTAGTACTGCCAAAAGTATTTGACTCTTTCCTTTAGCAGACTCAAAGCAAATGCAACCTGAAGTCAAGCATGGTTTTTTACTCATAGACATATTTGAAGTGTTTATTCCACACATATAGTGAATACCACAAATTTTTTAAAGCGAATGAGCCATATTTTCAATCTTTAGGTAGTAACAATGGCACGGGTGGGGGGACAGGATTAAGAAGGTGAATAATTTAAATGAGAGGTGGTAGAAGTAACTTAATACACTTTTCTTAAGCACCAGGAAAATTATTTCAATTGTATGTCTTTTCTCCACATTTTCTTATGGACCTTGGTGGAGAGTGTGGATCTCCTGGTTTCAAGCACTGATCTTGCACTTACGAGCTTTCTGACTCTGTGCTCTCTGGACCTGAGTTTCTTCTGTAATAAACTAGTTATAATAGCATTGTTGTAAAAACCGGGTTAAATAGTACCTGTAAAAATGCTGTGAACTAAAAAATACTGTATAGTGCTAGGGTGATATATTGCAAATATGACAGTGCCACTTTCTCTGCTATTGAAAGAAAAGACCTGATTAAAAAAAAATGCCTTTTGTGAGGATCTAACTATCTATTTGTATTACACTTACACACACACACACATCCTCACACACACAGTCACAAATACACATCCTACCCCACACACATACCACACACACATCACAGCTCTGAAAACATTAAATTAAATTTCTTTCCATATGGCTCAGAACATCTGGTGATTAACAGTTAAATAAAATTAATGAGGCCTTCCATTTTTATTAGTCACATAGTCATCCATTGGAAGCAATCATTTTTTTCCAAAAGATCTCTGTGTTTTAGTCCCCTTAATCTCCAAGTTTCCCTGGCTGACCTGACTTTGAACCTTGCTCCTTGTAGATAAAGGGAAAGTATTTGGCTTACACTAAAGGAGCTAACCTTTCCCTATGCATCTCATTGCAAGACTCCCATTCATCCCTGCTGTGCTGGCTGTAAATCAGAGGACCTTCAGCTTTAATGTTTACTGCTTTTTATTTCTTTATTTCTTTTTGTCTACAATACCAAATATCCTAATTGTGTGTGTGTGTGCCTGTGTGTATTATGTATGACAAGCTTGTTCTATAGTGCATGCTAATGACTTTTTTAGCCATGGGCATTTTAGTGTAGTAACATCGTGTTCAAACCAAGAAATAATTTATATTCCACCATGCCCTGGCAACATTCATTGCTACTAATATGGAAATAGTGTGGAATTGGACATTTTCTTGTGACATATTGCTTAATAAATTATAAACATTATCCTATCAGAACTGACACTGGTACATAAATGACAACATAAATGACCATTTGCAATATCAGGTGGCTTATGGTTCAACGTGAATATTTATTATGATTTAATATGAATACTTAATATCCTATAAAAGTTGTATATGTCACTACCAGTAAAATTTAAGGTGCTTTGGTGATTTTAACATTTAAAAGTCGTAGAGTTTAATAGCCTTACTAGGATCTTCATATTCTAAATGATTGATTTTAAAGCTCCATAGGTTTCAAGAGGTGACTAGCGAACTCATTTCAATTGCATTAAACTACAAAGAAAATGTATCTTTAGACACCATCTGGCTACTTATCAAAACAGATAAGAACATTTTCACACCTACTGTTTCAAATGAAATGAATGCACAGTAAAAATTATTTCCTTAATATAGGAGGTAAAAATATATGCTGCTTATTTTTCTGACTTTTAAAAGTCTTCCTTCTCCATTTAACCACAAATGTTATTTTACAATTAGTAGCAGCACCCAAGAAGCTATTTTAAAATTCTCTAACTCATTTACCCATTTTCTAGATGAGGAAACCGGCCTTTGGAGCTTAGCAACTTGCCCCTGGTTTTGTTAGCTGGGTGGTAGCACTCTGAACCCAGCTTTCTGAAGTTGTTTTCATACACCAGGCTACACTTCATTGTCCTGAAAAAAAGAAATCGATTTGGCATCTTAGACCTAGGAATGTGACCAATTTTTAAGTGATTTTTAAGTGTCCATGGGTGGCTCAATACAATAAAACGAAACTACAATGTGTAAAGCACTTTATAAAGGACTTTTCACATTCAGTATACTCCTAAATTCTTATAGCCACTCTGTAAAGCAGATTATCGATCCTCTCGTTTTCCTGGTGAGGAAAGTTAAGCTCAGAGCAGTTTAATAAATTGTTTGCAGTCAGACAGCAAGTAATAGCAATGCTGTCACTCAATCGTAAGACCAGTGGTTACACAGGTGATACTCCTTGTACCGCACTATTTTTGTTTTGTTAACCTAGAGCCACTAATAATTTCAGGATTTATAATTACCTTGGGAGATTGAAGCTTCCTATGGTTACATTTAAAAGAGTCCCTGGGGTGTCTGGGCGGCTCAGTCGGTTAAGTGTCTGCCTTTGGTTCAGGTCATGATCCCAGGGTTCTGGGATTGAGCCCCGCATTGGGCCCCCGGCTCAGCGGGGAGCCTGCTTCTCCCTCTCCCATTCCCCCTGCTTGTGCTCTCTCTCTCTCTGTCAAATAAATAAATAAATAAATAAATAAAATCTTTTTTAAAAAAAGAGTCCCTGCATCCATGTGAAAAAAGTGAAAAATAACCTGAACCTCCTGTCTTATGTTCTGGATTCTAGAGTTATGCCTGCTAATGGGGAGATGTAGGGAGTGCAGTCATCTACGGTAGTTTATCCTGCCATGGGGGAGAGCGTGCACTTTGAAGCTGCAGAAAAGAGCTGAAGGAATTGTGAGATGATGTTCCGTGATTGTCCAAATTCGCTTTCTTAAGCTATAAAGACTGAACATGCTAATTAAAAGGGCTGTGTACGCTACAAATGGCAACTAGGCCCTTTTAGCAATAACATTGTTACATAGAGGAAGGTCTAGAGAGGGTGAGTATTAAGATTTCCATCTTACAGCAGGGATGGAGGTAGAAACATAAATATTCATACCTGCAAAGAGAAAATAATAATTCTGCATCTGCATTAATGTCCACTGAGGTTTGAATACCAGAAGTTCTGGACTAGGTCATGAGCCAAGAAGGAGATGGCGTGAAGAATGGTGTAATAGTCATCTATTTCTGGATTTAGAGGCTTAAAATAACAGTGCTTATTATTTCAAAGTTCGAGTGGGTCAAGAATTCTGGTGCAGGGGCGCCTGGGTGGCGCAGTCGTTAAGCGTCTGCCTTCGGCTCAGGGTGTGATCCTGGCATTCCGGGATCGAGTCCCACATCGGGCTCCTCGGCTGGGAGCCTGCTTCTTCCTCTCCCTCCACCCTGCTGTGTTCCCTCTCTTGCTGGCTGTCTCTCTGTCACATAAATAAATAAAATCTTAAAAAAAAAAAAAAAGAATTCTGGTGCAGCTTAGCTGAATGATTCTGGTTCAAGGCCTCTAAGGAGGTTATAGTCAAGATGTTGACTGAAGTTGAAGTCATCTCAAGGCTTGACTGGGGAGCGGTGGTTCCCTTGCATGGCTGTTGGCTGGAGGCCTCAGTCCTTACTTACCATAAGGGCTTTTTTCATAGGTCTGCTTGCGTGTTTTTATCACACGGCAGTTGGCTTCCCCCAGAATGAGTGAGCTAAGAGAGAATGCCAGGTGAAAGTTGCAAGGCCGCTTATGACCTAATCTGGGAGGTCAGACACTCTCATTCTCACCAGATTCTCTTCATTAGAGGTCAGGCACTAAGTCACACTCAAGGGGAGGGGGGTTTGGCTCTAGCATTTGAGAGATGAACTAAAAAAAGGAATGGTGGATATATTTGATGTCCACAGATGAGTTGTTGGGTGTGTATGTGATTTAATGCTTAGATTTAGAAGGAACTTGAGATAGCGCCATGTCCCAATCCCTCATGTGACATAAAATCTAATTAAGACTGAGTTGCAATGATTTCACCACAACACATGACTGTTGGTGGAAGAGCTGTGGCAAAAACCCTATTCATCTGGATCCCAGACTCCTGCTTTTTTCATTTCCAAATATACGAGCTTTAAAATATGTTTTTAAAGTCTGTTCTTCCTATGTATTTGGAATACAGTGAAAGTTTGCTAAATTAGTTTTAAGAAGGCCTAGAAAATGTAATGACAAGTTTCTACAGTCAGACAGCAAGGCTAATGCTGCCAGAGCCAGGCGCAACAGTCCATCTGTCCTTCCCTGTTCTATAAACAAAGAAGCATTCAACAAAGCTGACCACACAGCACATGCTGCTAAGATAACAAACAAAAATGTGCCTCCTCAGTTGAAACGTTTCCTGACTTCACTTTCCCAGCCTGCAAAACCAGTGGCCCCTTCCTCTGTGTTCTCACCGTATTCTTCTGTTTCAGGACCTCTAACACTTCGTATCATCCTCTGCCTCTGCCTCTTCTACCTTCCAGGACCTCGGCTCTGTCCTCCTCCTCATTCTGGATTCCCAGTACCCAGCATGCTGCCTAGTTTCCTGATAGACACAATGACAGATAATAACGGTAACATTGTTTTATGGAATTATTGAGTGCATGTCATTTAAAAAAAATACTTGAATCTAGGACTTAAAAAGGAGGCAAGTTTGTTCATAATACAACTATCTACTGTGTGACTGCAGGTTGCACTTTACAGCTTCCCAGCTGGACTATGCATTTTAAAAACATATTTATTGAGCTATAATTGACATTTATACATTGTGTAAGTTTAAGGTATAATATATTGATTTGATACATTTATATGGCAATGCGATTGCCATGGTAGTATTACCTAACACTTCTTTCATGTCACATAATTGTCATTTTTTCTAGTGGGAGAAACAACTAAGATCTAATCTCCTAGCAAGTTAATGTTTATAATACAATTTTGTTGTCTATCAGACTATACATTTTTAAACAGTTTAGGACAGGTTTATATAGAAATCGGACAGTAGTTTTTAAATTTTATTTTATTAATTGGATTCTCTGTGGCACCTGTTGCTCAGTTGAAAGTGACATGGCAGGCACCCGGCAATCTCTTAGAGTGAAGTTCTCTTTGTATAATTGTGAGGCACAAAACATACTATGAAAGAACATGACATTACTCTTGACCACCACTAGGTGTCCTCTGTTGGTTATTCTGGTCTATAATAAATGTTTGCTTGATTTCTATCCTTCTGTTTATTTCTGTAAGATTTCAGAAGCAGATATATCTTAATGATTTTTATAATAACCATTGGAAAAGGCTGACAGAGACACAATTAAACAGTGTAAACTAGTCTGAATTAACTGAAAAGGTACATGAAGTCAATGAGAGATTTTCAAACTCTGTGAAGTTTTTTGAGTTAAACTTTTTTTAGTGACATAGTTTTCCCATAGTTTCCCAATTTTCCAAAATTACTTTTTCCTCCTCCCCTTTATAGCTAGTCTCTTTCCTCCCCATATTTATATATTTCTTTATCTATAAAGATGAAGAAAAAAAAGGCCACCTCCATTTAAACTGAGCTGTGTCTATTTCATGTTCTTGGCTTTGAAAATTGTCTTTCATGCTATGTGCTTTTCCAGATTTAGAAATAATTGGATACTGCTGTAAGTTAAATAAAAGTGTGTCTAAGTATTTCATAAGCACAAAGGATTATAAACTGTAGTAAGAGCTGGTAGCTCACGGGCAAGAGATGCTAAGCACCTTGGAGTTATAAATTCTTCACCTTTCATCTTAACTTATAGACTTGAAATAGGATCCCTCCGCTTTCTCAAAGATCTCACTTAGACACATTTACTGTAACCTCATAACCTCATAGACCATCTTTGGCATAAATCATTTTATGGCTCCCCATCTTTATTCAAATTTCAACCCTAGAGTCTAATATAAACATTTTATTTTTTATTAAATCCTGAACTTCCTCAACTTTTCTTATTTCTTCACACCTTACATCTATCTTCTTTCTTTCTTTCTTTTAATTTATTTTGAGAGAGAGTGTGAGCAGGAAGTAGGGGAGAGGGAGAGGGAGAATGAGAATTTTAAGCAGGCATGGGGCCTGATGCAGGGCTTTATCTTTTGACCCTGAGATTATGACCTGTGCCAAAGTCGAGAGTTGGATGCTTAACTGACTGAGCCACCTAGGTGCCCCCATACCTTCCATCTTTAGAATATTTTCTCTTAGGATATGATCTTCCTTCCTGATGGGCAACTTCTGTGTCAAATTCTTCTCTTCTTACTTCTCATTCACCAGTTTTCTAATACCTGGAATGTATTCCATTAAATCACAGCTTATAGAGAAACATAAAGCATAAAATTTTATTTGTCATTACCCATAAATGAATTAAATGAATTTAATGGGCCATTACTAATAATATTAGTAGTAATATCAATCCAAATATAAGGGAATTAAAAGCATGACTATACTGGAATAAAGTAGTTGGAATAGAATGGCTCCAAAGAAGTATGTCATGTATATAACTGGTCAAAGAGAGCCACTGTTTATTTAGTAGATAGAGACTATGAAAGGATTGCTAGAGAACACAATACTCAGATTATTGTAGAGGAACAATGATTTGAAAATTGCTAAGGAGATTACTAGCTAGTCAAGTTGATACATTAAAAAGAAACGAGAAAGGAAAAGTCCCAGGAAACAATGGGTCAAATGTCATACAGTATGGTTCCTGTACTTTGATGCAACATCTCAAAAACCTTCCTTGGAGGATTCAGTCATAAGAACTCACAGTAGGTAGAGAAATGAGAGAAAGTGAAAAGAGAGAAGAGGGGTATTATAAGAAAGAGATTGAGAGAGACAGACAGACACACACGTACGGAAAATGATGATCCATTATAAAAACTCGGGACAATTTAGGCAACATTCAAAGGAAAAGATTGGATGAGGGTACTGGCAGTCATCTTTTTCTTTTTGGCTTACACCTTCCTCAGGGAAAGACATTACAAGTTTGGGGATGAAGAGGGCTGATATTGAAAGGAACCAAGAAAATTTTCAAGAAGCTAGTAAGGAGATTTTTGGAGGAAATTTTGGGGGACTGTATGTGTTGCTCAATGTTGTCTTTGCATTGAGAGTTTATTTTGATTCTGGACAGCTAGGTAAGAAAAGGAGGTTTCCAAAAGAGAATAATTAAGAAGATTAACAGCAGGTTTTACTTCTAAGACTTTGAGCTCAGATTTTAGACATAGAAAATAAAAAATGAAGAAAATATTAAGATCTAATGCCCTTTTCATGATTATAGATATGTATTTCCTGGAATACATGCTGTGGCCAGATATTCAGAAGTGACCTTTAATGGTGTGGGGCCACATGAAAGCCAGAAACAAGGAGGGATCCAGCAGTCATTTCCTGGCCAACTTGCTTTTGAGCATTTTTTGAAATATGGGACACAAAAAGGAGGAGCAAAGAGAAGGATGAGTTCTATACCGTGACCCCAAATGGATCATTTAATCCAAACCCCAATACTTGTAAAGAGGATATGAGTCCACCCAACCGGCCTTTGAAATAAATAACCACATGTGTAAAACAATAAGCAGAACTCACAGAATTTCCAAAGTGAAGAGGAAATAAAGACATAATCTAGTCCACCTTTCTTTTATTTTCTAATGAAATCTTTTTACTGCATCCTTGATAATGAAAACCACATCTCCATTGGAAATTTTTTTTTTTTTTGAGTGTACTCCTTATTTCCCCAAATACCAGTGCCTATTTTGGGGTAACTCCCTGTATGAAAAAGTTCCATCTTGGGTTATTCTGTTCTTTATAACTTCTGCTTATCCTAGCTCTGTTTCCTGGATGCCATTTTGATTTAAGTATCTATATCCACATATAATGCCCATTCTAAGTTTTCTTCTTCTCAGACGAAGCTCTATAAAATCTTCCATTTGTTGCCTATATGTTTTCATTCATAGACTCTTCCTCATCTCCAGGTGCTTCAGATTCACTTAGTTGAACACAATGTCCGTATTGAGAAATAAAAAAAAAAAAAAATTGAGACTGCTGCTGTGGTGGTGGGCAGCATTAAAGAGAGAAATAATAATATTCATTATGACAAAATTTGTCTAGAAATTCAAAGTGACAACTAGATAGTAAGTTATCATGGAAAATTGCAGCTGGTGTAGGTAGCAAGCCGTATTATAGATGATGAAGCCGGAGTTAGGAAGGTGGAGATTCAACCTGACAGATCTGTAACGAGAAGCAGAGGTTTAAGAACACAGAGAGGGTCAAGGAAATGAGCAAGTGCTATTGTCTGGACAACCAGTGTGAGGAGAGGGGCGATCTATGACACAGCGTATAGGCCATCAGTAAATCAGTGTAGAATTATCAATTACTTTCTAACAAAATGATGTGGGAGCATCAAATTTGGACAGAACAGCTATGGAAAAATGATTTTTAATAATAATCACTAACATTTCTTTTGCCAAGGCAAATGTTTTATTTTTTTTAATTTTTATGTAAATTATACAAACATTTGCAAAGTCAAAATTCAAAAAACTATTTGGAGATGTAAAATTGACCAGAAATCACCCTGCCATGAGAAAACCATATTTCCTGTTTGGTGATCATTTCCTTTACTGCATCTCTCAATGCCCACCCATGTGCCCATCCAGAAGTGTGTATGCACGTATAATGTTACACACTTGGGTCTTAGCAAATATATTATTTTTTGTGAACACTTATCTTTTCAAGTTTTTTTTTCCTAAATTTTTCTCTTTCTTTCCTCTTCTTTTCTGTCCTTTGTGCCACCGCTAGGTGATCCACGTTATGAACTTCATGAGTCAATTCCCATAGGCATCTTCATGCTCCAAAATCATACATACATGTGAGGGTTTTATTTAGTCACAGTTTGTTTTATGAATGTGGGATTGTATTATATACATGTTTCTGCAACTTAATGCTTTTCTCAAAACTTTTCTAGTTTATTTGGTGGAGCTCTAGTGCATTGTTTTTTATGGTTGTATAATATCCTATGATAAGAATGTATCACAATCTATTTTCCTACTGAATGGCATTCTCTTTGTTTTAGGCTTTTGCCGTGATAAATGTGTAATAATCGTCATTGTCTATATAGTCTTACTCACTGATGCTTTTATTTCTATGGGATAATTTCCCAGGAGTGGGATTGCTGGGCTTACCGACATGTACATTTTAAATTTTTAATTGACATTGCCAGATGGCTTTCCAAAAAGCCTGCAACAGTTCACATTTCCACCTTTTTTCCTATATCCCTGCCAGTAGTGAGATTATTACTTTCATTTCTAGCAGTCTGATGGGTGAGCTGTGATAGCTGTTATTATTGTAATCTCCTTTTTTTTTTTTCAACTAGTAGTGACTGCCTATTCATATGTTTGGTCATTTTTATTATATGCCTGAGTATTAGAATTTAAATAGAAATTTAATACATTTTTTGCATCATTAGGAATAAATACAATATGTGAAAGAAAATAAAACCTTTAAATATACTTTTTATAATAGCAAGCATTCCATGAATCTCTCTTAGTGTCACTTAATCCTAAAGCAATTAGAGAATCTGTCAACATCCCATGAGTATGGGTGGGCAGCGTTAAGAGAATTCATTCACTTGTAGAAAGCTGAAGCTCAGATAGTATCTGTTTTATGGGATATACATAATTTTTAAATTAATAAGTGGTTGGATTAGAAGATTTAAAGATAGAAGGAAGCCATACATGGTGGTAGGTGAATGTGGTTGAACTCAGCATACCAACACAGAATGCCCAAATCCTGAGAGGGAGAGTGGAAAAGGGAGAGTTGCATTGAACATGGAACGTTGAGCAGAGACCTGCTTGGCACAGAAGGCGACGACACAGACGCTAAGACAAAGAGCGCACACGTTCTGCTGTAGAGGATGCACATTTGTGCTAGTGGCCCTGTGTGAAGGCCTTGCTCCCAGTTATCTCTAATCTGCTTTAGCCAACACCTCTCAGTATGGCTCTTGACAGCATGAGACCTGGGTAACTACTTGACATCTCAACTCCAAGGCCGGTAGTTTTTTCCATTACTTTGCAGATGGTTATTTGTAAAATAACTAGGATTTGTTTTAGGCCAAATGTTAGGCTGGGTTATTTTTTATTCTGAACACTTTATCAATTTGCACATTTACTTTAAATTCTTATAGTTTAATACATTTATATATTTTGAGTCAATCCAAAGGTGAATTTTTCAAAATCAGTTTGGCCATTTGTCCTCCAGAACAGTGATAAAATATCTTTGACACCACTGATGAGAGCATGCAGTATTCCTTGATCTCCGATAATTCAAATATGTCTAAGGTATTGATGTTATGCTCGGTATGGCAGAATTTTAAGTAGGGAGATAAAAATAAAGCAACACTGAAAATAAGTGGAGTGGATTATAAAAAAACAAACAAAAAAATCCTTTTATTACAGGTTTTGGATGAAGTTCCGTAAAGATCCTCTTGGCAAAGGGTGGGAAACGTGGCAGCAAGACATTTAAGGAAATTTTCTGATGGATCATTGGTTGATCACTGAGTTACACTGATACAAGGGTGCCCCCTAGGAATACAAGCTTACAAATAAAAGCACAATACACCAGACATGCCAAGAGATTTCATTATGTAAAATGGGTTCTCCCAGCATTAGTTTATCCAAGAGTAGAAATGGACCAGTTGAAAGAGAAGGTTCTTTCAAGAACAATAAATAAGGGAAGTGAGGAAGACATTTTTCTTTAACTTAAGCCAAGTGAGGACTCTACCCAGAAATGTCATTGGAGGAGCAAAGTAATAAGCATCTTCTGGACTAAGTCAATATCTGTGAGTCAGAGAGTATTATAAAAAAAAAAAATTGCTGAGAATCCCAATACCAAATGACAATATCCAAAACAGAGTTGAATTCACTCTTCCTCTGGGACACCTGAGTTGGAAATGGTGGCTAATAAGTGGGGTTAGAGTTAGCAGCGTAAAGAGAGAAGCTCTTCCTGCAAGATGTTTCCACTTTCTTACTTCTGCCTTGTAAGCCTAGAGGAGTATTAAGCCAGGAACACATAATTAAATGGAGTAAGGGTTTGGTGTCATCAGCAGTGAGGTCAAACTGGAGGTTAAGGAACAGTTTTTTAGATGGTCAAGTCTACCCAAGATTATCACATCAACTGTAAGGAGTTTAACTGTAAAGTCAGAGCGAACTCTCCACAAGACTGTTTTCACTTCAAATACCTCCTGCAATTTCAGCGGTCCCGAGGGCCACCCTCAAATCCAATCAGCTGGCTACAAATGTGGGGGTCCCCATGGATTCCCACAGGTTTAATAATTTATTAGAATAATTCACAAAACTCAGGAAAGCACCATATGTAAGATTACAGTTTTATTATAACAAATTAGAACCCGCCAAAGAAAGAAATGCAAAGGGCAGACTATAGAACTGGGACTTATAAATTTGAAGCTGTCATGTCTTCAGGGACATGTTATTCTTCTGACACTGGTGATGTGTAGCAGTGAGCACACAGAGTATTATAATCCAGGAGGCTCGCCTGACTTTGGTGTCCAGAGACATGATTGAAACTTCATTGCCTAGGCAGAGCTGATTGAATCATGGCCCATGTGAACTGGATCTCCAGCCCCACCCCTGCTGGAAGTCATGCTGATATCACCTGGCTAAAAGTTCCTACCTTCTCATCACATGATTGTTTTTCTAGTGTGGCCAGTTTGCATTTTAAGACTATTGAATTTGCCCTGCCCACACTGAGTCGTCACATGAACATAAATAATCAGTTATGGTCCAGGAGCCCATCACGAATATCAAAGACACTTCTACCATCTGAGAAACTACACGGGTTTAGAATTTACCTCCCAGGAGCAGGGCAAAGGACAGACTTCTCTTTGGGTAAGATGAATTTTTCACTACACAAGTGTTTTTATTATTTATTTATTTTTTAAAAGATTTTGTTTATTTATTGGACAGAGAGAGACACAGCGAGAGAGGGAACACCAGCAGGGGGAGTGGCAGAGGGAGAAGCAGGCTTCCTGCAGAGCAGGGAGCCCGATGCGGGGCTCGATCCCAGGACCCTGGGATCATGACCTGAGCCAAAGGCAGACGCTTAATGACTGAGCCACCCAGGCGCCCTGTGTTTTGATTATCTTAAGGGTTGCAGGTTCATATTAAAATGACACTGCTTTTGTGAAATGTGACGAAAGGAGATTAAAATCTAAGGACAGGGAAAGAACTAGCCCAGTGAGAGGATCTGAAGAATCAGTGGGAGAATGGATAGTTGCTGATGATTACATACTCTTGAGTTCACTCAATATATCTGTTACCTGAGACTGACATATTTTGAAATTGCATTTGTATAAAATCAAAGTCAAGCTCTTTCCGTTATGCCATGTGATGATATTTTACCTTTCTCTACAGAAATGAAGTTATAGTTTTAGCTTGAAGATTGAATAAATTTCTATGTGCTTTATTTTTCTTATCCAGAATAGGAAGCTTTTTTACCCTTATATTCAAAATGTTTCACTGTGCATAATTTTTAAGTCATTGTACGACATTGGTATATAATCTTTAACTCATTATAGGACAACACTATTATGAAAACTTTATAGATAATTCGTATCTCCAACAATTCATGTTGAAAATTAGACTAGTGAGAAGAGTTGGATTAACAATATGTTTCAATATAAACTACTTTAAAAGCTATTTTACAAAAATGAATTTTAAAAAAGAGAAATGTATTAATACTGCAGTAGAGATATTATCCAGCTTATATCACTCTGCTTCACATAGTCTGAATATCAACATTAATATAAAAAAAGTTGAGTTGGTCAGAAAGCTAATTTACAAAACAGTGTTAATGAGTTACAAGTAAACTCATTTCGTTGTATGATAAAATGGTCATAGACTGCTCCCATATCAAACGAATATATTGTCTTCGTGTGAGTAAAAGGAGTTGAGAATGGAAAAGATTGTTTTCATCTGACATTTTCATCGTTTGGTTTAGGAAAACCTAGGAGATCTTAATTTTCATATAATTTGGAATAATTTGGATGATTTTTCAGTTAATCAATTTAATAAGTAATAACCAAATGTCATGCTTTCTCCCTTGGATAAGATTTTAATATATCAAAGCAGAAATCATTGCAAGTATAAATTCCATATTACAAAAAAAAATGGATCAGAATTCTAGAAGTCCTTTTTCTTTTTTTTTTGACCTGTCCAAGAAAAGGATACCAAGTCTTGAGGTTATGGCTTTATTTATTTATTTAAAAATTTTTATTTACTTATTTATTTTTTTTTTAAAGATTTTATTTATTCGACAGAGAGAGAGACAGCCAGCGAGAGAGGGAACACAAGCAGGGGGAGTGGGAGAGGAAGAAGCAGGCTCATAGCGGAAGAGCCCGATCCCATAATGCCGGGATCACGCCCTGAGCCGAAGGCAGACGCCCAACCGCTGTGCCACCCAGGCGCCCCTATTTACTTATTTTTTAAGTAGGCTCCATGCCCAGCACGGAGAGGTTAGGTTTTTAACTGTTCCACAAAAGGTGTTTATTCCAAAGAAAACCCTAAGGTTGACTTTAGCCTCCCACTTTCCTTTATTGTTTCACTGGCTGCTTCCTGTTCTCATCTCCTCTGTCCTTATTCTCTGCTTTTACCTCAAGTGCATGACTTCTGTCTATCCAGGTCAATATTTCTGAATGTCCTGTTTAGGAGTTGACATTCTTAGGACATTTCCTGCCTGTGCTTTTCCCTCCTTAAAATATTTGCCTCTTCTCAGAGCATAGTTTTGTTGGTACAGATGGATTAAACTAGTTATCTACTCCAGGTACCTTGTTTGAATTTTAAGGACTTTCTCTGAAAATAGTGGACCTAATCTAAATGCTGGAAGCTTCAGGTGCTGGAGCAGAATTCTTAGAACAGAATCCTTGCTCCTAGTTGGGACCTACTTGACTTCCTATTCATCTGAACAGCTTTCTGAGGCAGAAGAGGCAGAGTTTGAAAGGTTGGGCAATGCCTGAGTTTACAACTCCCTCACTTATTAGCTTTGAGACCTAATGAAAGTTAGTTAAGCTTAATATGCTTAATGAGGTTACCTACCTCATAGTTTTGTGGTAAGAATAAAATGAGATAATGTATGTAAAGTACTTCCCTCATGGTAAATGTTCAAGAAATGTTAGCTATTATTATTCCTATTTATCTATCATCTTGAAGCTGTTGGGAATACTAATGAATAGAACTGAATTCATTCTTATTTCTCAAGTTCAAGAAATACCTTTGTTGATATGATTCAAATAGCAAAGGTTAAATAATTACTAGATTGGTGCCACCTAAAAAGGCATGTGCCTTGTGTTTTCTGGTCTGGCAGCTGGCGGTTTGGCTGCAGGTTTCACTTATTAGCTGCTGTAAATTGTGCTCTGCATAATCGAATGGGGACCACTGCTGATTTGAATGCTTGGTGTGTGCTTGCCAATGTGAAGGGAATATAATACTGTTTATTGTGAGATGAAAAGTAAAATTAGCTTTTGTGTTGGAGTTTGCATTATAAACAACAGTACAACTGTTCAGTCTGCCTCTTATTTCTGGTGTCTGTTAAATGGGTGGTTAAATATCTGTTTTTAGTCTCAGTGCAATTTTTAATGGCTATTCTTTGCCCTGTTCAGATTGATGTGAGAGTCATACATTTACCTTAAAATGTAAACAGTGATTAATTATTTTCAGGTAAATCCATGTAATTTGATGATATAAATACGATAAGTGCAAATACCATGAACTATTTTAATGCAAGATATTCATCCTATTCCTTATCTCCTGGTGGTGAAACGGCTAACTAAAGTCCCAGCCTCATTCCTTCCCTTTATGGAATCAATATAAAGTATTCCTGGAAAGGTACTTAAAAAGAATATCTTTCTTCTTATTTAATTTTCCTATAAATTTGATAGTGGCTGTCAAAAATCAATTTAGAAATGTATAAAGAAAAGAGAAAATCTTTCGGAAAATTTCATACTTTTCTGGCAGAGAATTTATCATTACAAGTATAAATGAGGAATTTTGAAACTAGATCTTAGGTTATCGAGCCATTCCGTAGCCCTCTTGCCTACCAGGGTATGCTGTTCATAGTGAGCCCAGTAAAAAAAGTATCTATTGCTTATGATAATGCCTTATCATTCAATAGCTATTTTCAAGTTGGTTGATTGATATTGCTCTGACACTGACGAACTTGCTTAGCAATAGAGAGCAGAGCATGGTCTGACTTTCTCTTGGGACTGCTTTGGGTAGTTATAGACATTTTAAAAATATTAATTTTTTTAATCCATGAGCACAGATATCTTTCTATTTAATTGTGTCATCATCTCTTTCTTTCCTTGGTGACTTATAGTTTTCATAGTACAGTCTTTCACCTCTTCGGTTAAATTTAATTCTAGGTATTTTATTCTTTTTGATGCAATTGTAAATGGGATTAATGTCTTAATTTCTCTTTCTGATAACTCATCATTAGTGTATAGAAGTGAAACTGATTTCCGTTAATTTTGTATCCTGCAACTTTACTGAATTCGTTTATTCTAATAGTTCTTTTGGGTGGAGTTTTTAGGGTTTTCTATATATAGTATCATGTCATCAGCAAATGGCGACAGTTTTACTTCATCCTTTCCAATTTAGATGACTTTATTTCTTTTCCTTGCCTAATTGCTCTGGCTAGGACTGCAGTACTGTGTTGAATAAAAGTGCTGATAGTGGGCATCCTTGAAAAAGCCTCTCAGCTTTTTACCGTTGAGTATGATGCTAAGTGTAGGTTTGTCATGTATGGCCTTTATCATGTTGAAATACATTCCTTCTATATCGACTTTGTTGAGAGTTTTTATCATAAATGTATGTTGAAATTTGTCAAATGCTTTTCCTGAATCTATTGAGGTGATCGTGTGATTTTTATCCTTTGTTTCGTTAACGTGGTGCATCATACTGAGGGATTTGCAGGCTTCGAGCCATGCTTACATCCCTCTCACTCAGTTGTGACACATAATCCTTTTAATGTATTGTTGAATTTGGTTTGCTAATCTTTTGTTGAGAATTTTTTGTGTCTACATTCGTCAGGGATATAGGCCTGTAATTTTCTTTTCTTTTCTTTTTTTCTTTTTTCTTTTCTTTTCTTTTCTTGTCTTGTCTTTCTTTCTTTCTTTTTTTCTTTCCATTTTTTGTGGTGTCCTTTCCTGGTTTGGATATCAGAGTAATGCTGGTCCTATAAAAATGAATTTGAAAGCTTTCCTTCTTCAATTTTTGGAATAATTTGAGAAGAATGTGTACTCATTAGTCTTTTAAATGTTTGGTAGAATTCAGCTATGAAGACATCTGGTCCTGGGCTTTTGTTTTTAAGGAGTTTTTAAATTACTGATTCAATCTCATTATTTGTAATTGGTCTGCTTAGATCTATTTCTTTGTGATACAGTCTTGGAAGTTTGTGTGTTTCTTGGAATTTATCCATTTTTTTTTAGGTTTTCTGTGGTATCAGTTGTAACTTTTCTTGCAGTGCTGATTTTATTTATTTGCCCCCGCCCCCTTGCTTTTTTTTTTTTTTTTTTTGAGAAATCTGGCTAGAGGGGCGCCTGGGTGGCACAGCGGTTAGGCTTCTGCCTTCGGCTCAGGGCGTGATCCCAGCGTTATGGGATTGAGCCCCACATCAGGCTCCTCCGCTATGAGCCTGCTTCTTCCTCTCCCACTCCCCCTGCTTGTGTTCCCTCTCTCGCTGGCTGTCTCTATCTCTGTTGAATAAATAAATAAAAAATCTTAAAAAAGAAAAGAAATCTGGCTAGAAGAGAAAAAACACATTTAATTATGTACATATGGAGAATTCACATAAACATGAGAGATTTCAAAGATAGTCTGGCAAAATGAGGTAGGCATGTCATCCTGATCTAAGGAGAAAGGGGATGGGAGTGAGGGACTTCAAAGGGAGGAAAATCAATTCACAGGAAGATAAAAATTGAGTAAATGTTTGGTAAACAAATGTTTGCTGGGCCATATAGAAACAATGGCACCTAGAGAGAGGAATGTTAATAAACAGAACATGCTAAGTTCCTCCCTGTCCACCAGACCTAGTTCATATTATACTGTAGTTATCTATGGTGATAGCTCCCTTCCTGGAGCAGTTTCTCTATCTAAATTTTTTTCGGCACTTAAGGGAAAAGGTCAAAACTTCTTGCACCTTCTGTTTCTTAAAAATTTTCAACCTAAAATAACCCACATGCCAAAAAGACATAATTTGGGGTGGCAAATTTTGCTCCCCTATTCTCTGTTCAGGGACTTCTGCCTGAGCTCTTTCTAAACTATTGGTTTTCAATATTTAAAAGGTCAAAGAGATGCCTCTTCTCATCACTGCCGGAAAAGCTTCTGTTCTGTTTTCAGAGCTATCTTCTTTGAAGCCTCTGGGTACTGTTTCCGCTTGACCACCACCACAGGGAGTTCAATTATCAAAGAATGACTCCCTTCTAAGAATTCTTAAAGAAAAACACTCCCATTCTGAGATAAGATAACAGATGCAATAAGTTTCCCGTTCACTCCATAGGATATTAAACAATGTCAGAGTTCTCTGTAGTGCAAGGTTTGGAATGGATTTTTTTTTTTTTTTTTTTTTTTTAGCTACAGAATGGGCAAGGCACATCCGCATAATGCCAATGGAGGCAATTTTGCAAATTCATTTTTGTTTCATCTCTGGACACTTTTGAATGCCAGACTGACTTCTTTTTCTGTCCAGGACTTTTCTGAGCCTTTCCTCATGGCTCAACATCCACACACACCAATGCTTTCTGTCAATAGGACTCACACCTTCTTAAAAAGGACTGGGGAAAGGATACACCTTGTGATGAACCGTATCATTTGTTAAAATCAACATTTATTGAAATAAATAGGAGAATCTTTGGGAATCTTTTTACAGAAATTTATGTTCTGATAAAATTTTGAAAAACAAATGGGAAAAATACTGATTTGTTTAGGGTGCATTATATTTCAGGTGTTTGTTATCTCATTTAATCATTACCACAGTTCTATAAGACAGATAGATGTCTGTGATTTACACTTTACTGTGAAAGATCTTAGTACACAAAAGAACTTGCATGATGTCACACACTGGAAAGGAAGAATCAGTGTATGAACCCAGGTTTCCTGGATTCCTTGTTCTGGGCTCATTGCAGTGACTTCTTCACTTATACTAACACCATTTCAGTGGCAAGAAGATAAATTTATCCCATAAAATTTAGATATTATGAAACTAGATTCTTAGTTATTGTCTGCACATTTGAAAATAGAAGAACACAAACCCTAAGGTGAGATTTGTGTCCATTCTTCTGTGAAGAATAGAATTAAAGTTGAGGACATGGATCAAAGAATAAAGTTGATTTTGTCACTAGGATCTAGGATATTTCAATGGTAATTAAGCTAAATAAAGAATGAGAATCAGTTCTTTGGTACTTTCTTAAGGAATATGGCCATCTGTTTAATGTTCTGGTGTAGTGATTATAGTGAGGCTATACACAAACACACACTTTACAAGGATACATCACACAGAATGTTGAATTCCAATATCTTCAAACTCCTATTCACAGGGAGTTGTAATTATGAATGTGAAGTCCCAAGGTGGACTCTCTGGATCGTGTCTTGGTGGCATCACTTACTTTATAAATGACTTTGGGTAAATCATGTAGGAATCTTAGCATGGTTTTTCCTTTTATATAAAGTAGCGATAATATCTAATTCACAGAAAATGTGTGTGTACCAGATTGAATGCATCTGTTTTCAAGCAACAGAAATCCCAATTCAAAATGGAATTTTATCCTCGTGGAATTGAATATTCCAAGAGCAGATCTGGCTTGAAATATGACTTCATCCAGAATTTAAACAAGGTCATCAAGATCCATTTTAAGGATCTGATTTCTTTTTATTTTGGCTCCAAACATTGGTATGGAGTGGGCTTCTGGCAAATGTTGATTAAAGTAGTTTTAAGACCAAATCCATACACCTAGTGGAAAACATGTGAATTTATGCACAATAATTCCCAGAACAGGTACTAAAGCTTGTTTATTGCTAGCTTATTTTACATGCTCATCCCTTAATCAATTACTGTAGCCAGTTGACGAGATACTCCGATTGGCTTCAGCTGTTAAATTCTTAAGAAAGAATTGAGATGAAGATGAAGATTTTGGAGTTGTTAGCATATGGAGGATGTTTAAACTCATAGGATTGGATACAATCACCAAGGGAGTATAGATAGAAGAGAGAGGAGGCCCAGAGTTTGAGCATTAAAGTGCTTTAATATTAAGTGGTTGAGAAGGAAGAATCAAAAAAGGATGCCAGTATGGAGCAATCAAATGAGGTAAGATGAGGGACGCTTGGGTGGCTCAGTCATTAAGCGTCTGCCTTTGGCTCAGGGCATGATCCCGGGGTTCTGGAATCGAGCCCCGCATCGGGCTCCTCCACTGGGAGCCTGCTTCTTCCTTTCCCACTCCCCCTGCTTGTGTTCCCTCTCTCACAGGCTGTCTCTCTCTGTCAATAAATAAATAAAATCTTTTAAAAAAATGAGGTAGGATGAAAATCAAGAGAACGTGTTATTCTGAAAGCCAATTTAATAATCTTTATTTTTTTCTAGAAGGAGATAATGATTACCTGAGTCAACTTTTAATGATAAGCAAGAACAAGACCAGTAACTGAGAAGCAATGGGGAAGTCATTAATGACATTGATAATGGTGATTTTAGTGGTGTGGTCAGGGCAAAAGTCTGATTAGAGTGGGTTTATAAGAAAAAGGGATATGAGAAATTGGGAAAAGGAAGAATAGGCAAATCTTTCAAGGAATTTTCTGCAAAAAGGAATTGTCAAAGAAATTAGAGTAGTAGCTGGCAAAGAAAGTGGAGTCATGAAAAGATTTCTCTCATATGGAAGCAATAACACTATATTTGAATGATGGTAAAAATGATTTAGTAAAAATGAAAAGTTAATGAGGAAGGAGACCAGAGAATTGCTAAAGTGATATTCTAAAGGAAGCGAGAAGAGATGGGATCTACCAGAGGGATTGGCTTTGGATAGGAGCAAGGAAAACATCTCTAGTAACTAAATAGAAGAAAGGAGTAGCAGGTAGGTGGTGAGATGCAGTTGCAAGAATCTGTGGAAGATTCCCTCTGTTTCAGTTTCTTGATGAAGTAAGAAGATCATAAGCTGAGAATGAGAATGGGGAAGGCTAGGTATTGGGAATTTGAAGAGTGGGAAGAAAGAAAGAAAAAAAAATTTTTTTTAAGGACAATAGGAGGCTGAATAGACATGAAGGATAAAGGATGTGATTCCTAAGCAGCATTTTATCATCCTATTGGCAACTATTTTCATGAATTTAAAAGAAGATCACTTATCTTAGATGTATGTTTATCCCCAGTCACATTTAACTTCTTGAGTATAGGAATGGAGTTGGCAAAGAATTAGATTTAGCCAGGGTTGTGGTGTTAACGCTATAGAGGAGAGAGGCAAGAGAATCAGGGAGTGAGCGAATTGGTGATATTGTCTTGACTTCAATGACCATCTTCTCTTACTAACATTACTGCAACAATCTCTTAAATGACATCCTTGCCTTAATCCTGTGTCTCTCAAATATCTTTTCTGCAGTATAACCAGTGTGATTTTTCTGAAGAGCAGATTAGAGATCACTCTCTCATTTAAATCCCGTTAATGGATACCTACTACCTTAAGGACAAAGTCCAAAGTTCTTAACATGATTTCTATGGACTTTGATGATCTGGCATTGCTTACTTTCTTAGGCCCCATTTCCTTCCACTCCCTCTTCTCACTCCTAAATCCCACGAGTTAATGGATTTCAATTCAAAGCTCTTTCTACTGTTTAGAGCAATCTTCTCTCATTTCCAAAATCTTCTCCTGGTTAACTCCCATTTGTCTTTTAGGGTTCAGCTAAAACAGTGATTCATCCAGGTGGTCTTTTTGGCAATACAAAGGTTGTTTGTGGTTTTCTACTCTTACCTGTTTGGCTCATAAGATTTCATACGAAGACTGTTTTGCCCTGTTAAAAAACACCCCAAAAACAAAAAACACTAGAATGTCACTAATCTAGGCTAATCCTTTCACTTTATAGGTGGACAAACTGAAGCTCAGTTTCATAGATAATTAGTAAGAGAGTAAAACTCAGGAATCTCAGTTCCTTTCCTTTTCACTCCAGTGTTCTTTCCACCGTGTCTATGAATATCTCTCTGGCTACTACAGTTCCTTTGTTTTCAAACACTCACTGCTCACAGAGTACATTTTCTATTCCTAGCCTCTGACAAGGAGGACCTCATAGCTGCCCTCAAAGAACTTTTAACCTCAGGGGAGGACAGACACCAATAGATAATTACTAGAGCATAGTGTAACTGAACCCAAATCCATCTGCCTGATGCATAGCAAAGCCAATCTGGAATATCACGTTTGCAGCAAGGAAAGAGTTTATTTGAGGGGCAACCAAATGAAGAGACAGGAGGACAAACCTCAAATCTGCCTCCCCAAAGGAAGAGAGAATAAGTTTTTTATAATCATAAAGGTTGAACTACATGCATATTGATGAAAAGGGCAGGGAAAATTATGACTATTCATGAGGACAAATGGAGAATGCATATTGAGCAAACATATATGTAACATATATCCCACATTCACATTGAAGTGGAGACCTATATCAGAAAGGCAAAATCCAGCCCCTGACATGAGGAGCTTATCTAAGGACAAGGAGAAAGGGCTGTAGCCAGCTCGGGGAGCTGAACCAGTATAAACTAGATGGCATCTTGGAATGCAGGGCCTTGATTCTTCCTGGCTGGAACCGTATCAGTTGGCTTTGAGTTCAAGCGACTGTGGAAACAGCTAAAGGATTTGTTAGCGGGGTCTGAAAAGACACAATTAGATTAGAAGGAAACAGTTTTCTGCAAAACAAGCTTTCTGCTAGGTTCAACCTCACTAACCCTGTGGGCATGGTTTCAACGGGGAGGTGAAATATTAGAGATATAATGTATTCATGGATTATAGTTCTAGTTTATTGCCTATTGTTTCATGTGTACTGATTGTATTGATCAAGCTACAGTATAAACTCTATGCACACAGAGTGCTTAATTTATTTCTTTTGTGTCATCTCTCATTTCTGTTTACTGTCAAACACAGGGTTTGTCTCATACCCAGACTTTAATAAAACTTACTGATGGAATGGGGCTAATCCATTGCTTTCTATTTCCTGTAAAACAATAAATGCATGGCTATACCAAGCAGGAAATATAAAGCACTTTCTGAATCAAAATATCTGTATTAGAAATTATAAAAACTAAGTTGGAAGGACATTCTTAGACTTGAAGAAGGATGTGATATAATAGTACTTAACACTGAATCATGTGTTTTTATCTATACTATCTAATTTAATGATCACAGTCACCCTTTCTTTCTATCATTACTGTTTTGCAGATAAGGAAACTAAAGTACAGAGACTTTAAAACATCTTTAAAAATTACACAGCCCAAAAATTATAGAGCTGGGATTTTAACCCAGGCACTCTTACTTAGCTGCACACATTTAACCAAATTACTATAATCTTTCACCAATCTCCTTTAGGTCCCAGCTGGCAGACCAAAACATCTTTTCAGGCCCCATTTCCGCCCCCCCCCTCAGATTTCCTTTCTTTTGGGCAAGAAGTTTCTTTCTTTCTTTCTTTCTTTCTTTCTTTCTTTCTTTCTTTCTTTCTTTCTTTCTTTCTTCTTTTTTTAGATTGCATTTATTTATTTGAGAGCAAGAGACAGAGCCAGAGCAGGGGATGGGCAGAGGTGGAGGGAGAAACAGACTCCCCATTGAGCAGGGAGCTTAATGTGGTGCTCTATCCCAGGACCCTGGGATCATGACTTGAACCAACAGTAGATGATTTAACTACTGAGCCACCCTGGTGCCCCAAGAGGATTATTTCTGATTAGGAACAGAGGCATGTCCTTATTATTTTGTATAGCACTCATTTTTATCACCTACTAAAATACAGCTCTTCCTCTACTTATGATGAGGTTGCATCCTGATTAAACCTAGTGTAAATTGGAAATTACTTAAGTTGAAATGAATTTAATACACCTAACCTACCAAACATAGCTTAGCCTAGCCTACCTTAAATGTATTTAGGACACTTATACTAGTCTATAGTTGGGCAACAACATTCAATACAAAGCCCATTTTATAATAAAGTGTTGAATATCTCATGTGATTTATTAAATACTGTACTGAAAATGAAAGACATATTGGTTGTATGAATATAGGATGGTTCAAAGTGTATCAGTGTTTATTCTCATGACCATGTGGCTGACTGGGAGCTGTGGTTCACTCTTGCTGGCCAGGATCATGAGACAGTATCTGTCACATATCACTAGCCCGGGGAAAGAGCACAGTTCAAACTATGGTTTCTACTGCATCATGCATATTGCTTTCACACCATTGTCAAGTTGAAAAATCATAAGTCAAACCATCATACGTTGGGTACCATCTGTAACTATAGACCACACAGTCATTCACATTAACAAACTTCTAATAAAATCAAAAGATTTGAAAACCAGATTCTTCTGGAAAAATTGAAAAGAATAATTTAATCAGATTTGAAAATTTGATTAATCTGGATGCAATAGAATTGTGTATTTCCCTCAAATAAAACTATCACATCCTTTCTGCATCGTGAGGTCCAGTCTGTTATGTAGTGATTAATGGGTAGGGCAATTTGTTTTTCATCAGGCAGAAGCTAATATTAGATAACCTCCACTCCTAGGCAGACAGGCTACTTTAAGATTTCCTTCTAGAACTGGGCCAGGTCTCCAGAGAACCAAGGTTCCTTATTTGGAGATGGATCTATAAATCGACTGATATTCACACATACCAAAAAGGCTTTTGGGAAGCCTCTGAGAAAGTTGATCTTCCTACATGCCACTCACTGTAAGATAATGAAGGAAGACAGCTTTTAAAAGACATTTACTTTCTTGGATGAAAGTATAAGTTCATGCTTCCCTATAGGATCTTTCTATACGCACGGGATGCTCTGTTAAAAAAACAAAAACAAACAAAAAAAGGCCAGCCTTGAAAATTCCTCGAGTAGGCAAAACCAGTTTAGTTGTACAAATAAAGCTTAATTTAGCTTACTTTGCAAGACCAACTTAGCCTGGGTCATTTCTTGTTTATGCCTCTGGAAATTATAAGTGAAACTTAAAACTGGTTACCTAAAACTGATATGAGATAACCACTAAACAATTCCCTATCATTTAAGGTAATTCTGATATAATAAGCAATCCCTGTGAAGTATGAACAGTCACTGCTATCCCATTGCATCAACTGCTTTATAATAGTATACCCCTGAGCTTTATCCCATGTTTTGGTTTAAGTGGTCCCAACTTGCAAACTGTCTTTTTGGTGTATGTGATACAGGCTGGCTGGGTCCAAGGACCCATGAGGGTCTTTGTCTTGGAGTGGGATGGAAATGAAATGTGATCTGAGAGGAAGTAAGAGCAGTTTATTGAAGATGTAGAAAGAGCAGATACTGACAGAGTGTCTGGAAGACTCAGAAAGAAAAGAGAGTGAGTCTCATCTTTACTTGGGGCCTGGGATTTTTATTGAGGACGGTGGTCTGGTGTATGTGTCCTCTCAGGCATCCAGGAACTAGTGAAACAAGGATGAACGCTCAGGTGTTCTCCAAAAGGTACATATGCCCTGGAGCCAGGGTTCTAGATGTCCAGGTGTCTAGAGTTGGTGGTCTTGGAAAACATATGTGAAGGGCTCTCCTGATTACCCTTTGGATGTTATCTCTTGTGCTGGAAGACTCCAAAGAAATCATTAACTCCTTGACCTTTACAGGGGGACATACATTATCAACTATAAGCCATAGTTGGGCAGGCATGCAGGTCTGAGTAAGAACAGAAGCAGAAAAAGGAGGAAAAAGCAGTTTTTTCATGGAATCCCTTTAGTTTCCCTATCTCATATGTATAATAGCTTTTACTAATTATTGCTTTGGTGATTCATTTGTTTTACTTCTGTTACTTATGAACTTTGAACTCACATGTAGATCTTCCTATATTTCTTGTACTTACAGTATACTATACTATACTCATGAATTTAGACTTAGGACCCATGGTTCTGCTATTAGGCAGCTCTACACTACACCTTTTCCTTATAATATTTACAGTATCTTAGAGATTTTTCAGAATACAGTTTCACATATCCAAGGAGACAGCCACCCTGGCCTTTCAGTCAGCTAAAGGGCAAATAGAAAGCACCATTGCCTCCGAAAAGGAAAAAGACAGAATGTACAAATGATAAAGATTTTTGAAGAACAAATGGCAGCTCAACAAGACAAGGAATGGTCAAATATGCAAGAAAATCAGTAAAAAGCTCTTGACTTTTGAAACATCAGAGAAGTTTCTGCTTTAAAGTCTTAATCTTGTTAAGATAAGAATTTGTCAATGAGCTCAGTGGGAAAATTGGATTATACTTTGACCCATGGTTGGATGAGTTACAGAATATCTCTCAGGACAAGAAATTAAATAAAAATAAATTCAATTCTCCTTTGATGTGGGACATAAATATTCCCTAGCCACCATCTTCTTTCTTTCTACCAAAAAAGATAACATGCTACTTAAATAGAGAGCTCTAGGAAACTATCCAGGAACATATTTTTTCCCCCTCTACCCAATGATTACTTAAAATCTTGCCACTTCTGCTAGTGTTTTCTTCTCTCAGGCATAGTCCTTTGCATTTTCATGGTCTTTTAGATCTTTCAGTCACTCTCCCAGACATTGGTGATTGTCTACTTATAGCCTCTGCCCTCTTCTGACTAAGTGAACTCTTTCCCCACCACCCCAGTTGTCAGTATTCCTGCATGTGAGGGCATGCTTCAGGAAAGGCTGGCCCCTGCCTAGGGTGGAAATCTTGATAACCCAGTTATGTTTATTGGATAATTGTGGATTAATCAATTACCAATTTTGGTAATTCCATTGCCTATTGACAATGATTGATTAAGGAGTACCATGTGACCTAATGCAAGTCAATAAGACATGAGGAAAAAAAGGCTGGGGATTCTTAAAAAATTGTTTTAGATCTTCAAAAGGTACACAAAGATTTTTTCCTCTTCCCACCTTGTCCCACCTCTGGACATTGCTGTTTATGCACATACTGTTTGGTACTGGCATACCCATCCTGAGACAACAATAAGAGCTAGTTGACAAAATGAGAAAAGCAGAATGGAAATAAGGCTTTCAGTGCTGATTTGTTTTTCCCAAAGAAATCATAGCACTTCATCAAAATGATCTGAAATAAAAGTAGAGAGAAATAAAGCCAACATCTGTTAATAGACATAAAAAAAGGAATTTTCGAGTGGTTTTAAGGATTAAGAGAAACTGCACAATGGCAGAACAAGCCAAGTTAATAAATTTCTTCATCATTTCTGGCACATAATAGGTTCTCAATATTTCAATAACTATTTGGATTCTTATTCATCCTTTTTGTTTAATATATTGCTGTGCTTGGATTCCTGTAAATGTGTGAAACTCCTGCTCCATCAAGAACATGTTCCTGACTTAGATCTCCACTGTATGACTTCAGTAAAAACAAAACAGAACAAAACAGTAAGTTAGGGATGTTCCTAAAACACCTTCCTGCCTCTCCATCTTGGTCTACGATGACTCTTGACTCCTCACGCATGTTTTAATCTTTAGCTGCATGTAACCAGTGTATTTCTTTGACACCAGTGTACTCTCTCATGCATCAGTACCATCGTGTATGTCTATGGTAGGACCCTAACTTACCTCTGCTGCTCCTGTCAGAATTGTGGAGTGCTGCACAATAGAAAATCCCTTTTCAACTTTGATTGCGAGAATGTCATGAACCTTCCTAAAATAAGAGAAGAAAATCCTTCCCTTCTCTCCAGCTATATGGTAGAGGAGGCAAAACAGAAATATGGCTACAGTTCTGAGCAAAAAGAAGAAAGCCATTTTAGGGTTTAACAAGAAAAGTATGTAGACAGCAAGCAATTTACAGAACCAATGGAATAGGAGAATGAAAGATGGGAAAGAAAGTCTCTGTAGAATTCATTTGGTTAAGACTTATTTCTTGAAACAAACTGACCAATGGGGTTAGCAGGGACTCAACAATAAGTCCTCCAGCATGACAAAGTGATACTCCCCCACAGTGTGCTTTTGTCCTTGTGCACACACCGACAGAGATACAACCCAGAGGATAAGGATTCTCACAGTTTTCTTGTGGTGATTTCAGTCATCTTCAAAAAAATTCTTGCTGTGTTTACAAAAATCCCTCCAGGTATTTTGAGATATAAGTACTTTTACTGAGTAGCTTGTTTCTACTGCTTTTTTTTTTTTTTAAAGATTTTATTTATTTGACAGAGATAGAGACAGCCAGCGAGAGGGGGAACACAAGCAGGGGGAGGGGGAGAGGAAGAAGCAGGCTCACGCAGAGGAGCCTGACATGGGGCTCGATCCCACAACGCCAGGATCACACCCTGAGCCGAAGGCAGACGCTTAACCGCTGTGCCACCCAGGCGCCCCTCTACTGTTTTTAATAAGTGCTCTAAATTACGAAATAAAGCAGGTAGAACTCTTTGTTAGTCAGGGTCCCGTCAGGAAACGAAACAAAATGCATGCTTGAAATTGAGGTTATCTGAGGAATGTTTAATAAAGATGTTACAGGATTTCCTTTCCTTTGGTGCCCACGGTTCTTGATCACGCCACTTCAAAGAATGAAGATGTAGACCAGATGAAGAGTGGTGGGCAGCAAACCAAAGTTTACTGAGTGCTAGTAAAGTTTATTGAGCGAAAGTACAAAGCTCCCAAAGAGGGAGAGGACCCGAGAGGGTTGCCTATTTGGTGTTTAGATCGAGTAGGTTTTATGGGCTTGTTGGCAGGCTGTTTTAATTTGATTAACCCTCCGTGCTCCTGTCACCCAATCAGATTTTTGTCACCTACTTACCATGTGGGAAAGGGTTGGAGAGACACTAATTTCTAAAGCTTTGTAGTAATTCCCAAAGAATCATTAGAAAACATCGAACCACAGTGCACCATTTTATATTTTAAAATGAAAAAAATATATAGAATAAGAACAGTGATAGGAGAAAAAGGCCTATTTTCTTTTCAAGACTACGCAAGAAATGCAGTGAGAGGAATCTAGCCATGTGAACCCTTTGAAAATAGTTTTCCCAGTAATTTCCTCTCCAGTAAGGGTAATGGTTCTTCTGTATGGTTCTCCAGTTGCAAGTACATTTCAGGAACTGGCACAGAGGACTATGAAGATTTCTGCTAATGATGGTCAATGTTTTTAAACTATGTGAAAGCTAGGATAATAGTTGAATGGAGACTCGTTTACTCAGTTCTCCTGGGTAATTGTCCTAACTGCCAAGTACATAGGGAGGCTGTACACATCTGCAACTGGATATTGCAAACTGGAAAATCAGCTCCTGTTCATTCTATTAACATCAGACCTCGTTTGAAAAGAGGTAACATTCAGAGCAACATTCCTGCCATCTACTGTTATTGTCCTAGATTTTACCAGACAATATTGGCTGCTTGATTCTGATGAAGGATAGTTGGAAGAAGGGCAGGCAGGGACAAGGAGTCCCCCGCCCTAAGAGGAAAACACCCTTAAAAGGATCTCTCACCCACCCTGGAAGGAGCCCTCCACCCTTTCCCACGTGATAGGTAGATGACAAAAACCTGATTGAGTGACAGGAGCATGGAGGGTTAATCAGATTAAAACAACCTGCCAACAAGCCCATAAAAACTCCTAGACTTAGAAACTCCAGTGGCAACCCTCTCAGATCCCCTCCCCCTTCAGGAGCTTTTTACTATAGCTCAATAAACTTCGCTTTTGCTGCCCACCACTCTTCATCCGGTCTACCTGTTCATTTGTAGAAGCAGTGTGACTAAGAACTAGGGGCACCAAAGGAAAAGAAATCCTGTAACAATTCTAGTATTAACTTCAAGAAAGTGACTTCCCAAGGATTGAGAGAGCTATGTCACATGTTTCTTCTCAATTCTTGAAAAGATGATTTTGAAGCAAGTAAAACTGCTTTTTAAAAATTCAGATTATTGAAAATCATTTCAGAGGGACTAATTTTGCTGAATAGTATTTTTGCACTGACTATCAAGGTGGTAGGGGGCACTTAAACATTGTGGTTGTGCTCTGAAATGTGGTTGGGATTTTGTCAGTGACCTAAAATGTCCCTATTGGAGCTTTCATGATCTCTCTTTCTCCGTCTCTGTGTCCATCTCTGCCTCCCTGTCTCTGTATCTCTGTCTCAATCTAATTCCTGTTCTCACTCCTGTTGTCATTCTCTTTCTCCCTCTCCCCCATTCCATAAATGTCTCTTCACCTTGTATTAAATACCGAGCAACATTTTTTAGATAATTTTATTTGATAGAAAAATCTTATAAATAAAGCTCTGGAAGAATATAATTTGAATTATTGAGAGAGGAAAGGGGTTGAATATTTAGACATTGTTCACACTTGAACATCAAATTTACTAGTTAATAAAAATCAAAGAAACAATCAGAAAGGAAGGAGGAAGGACGGAAGGGGGTGAGGAGGGAGATGATTGAGGTAGAGAAGGAAGAAGGGAGGAAGAAAGCAGGGAACGAGGGAGGGAAGGAAGACTACTACTTCAAATCACAGGAGATGTGTTTGTGAGACGCTAAAGGAATCAACTGGTTCTGATGAGTGCTATGGCATTTGAATTCTATAATACATGTTTAAGTTCTTGAAAAAGACATTTTAAAACTGGGAAAACAATGATTTAAAGAGAAATATAACATTGCGTCATTACATTTAGAGATTCATTTGGTAAAATTCTGAGGAATTTTACTCAATTGGCAGAGACTCAACACATTAAACCAATCCATCAAGTGTGACGAGAAGACATGAGAATAAAATTCTAACTGTATATGTTTTTTTACTGCTTTTGGTGCCAAAATTGGAAAATATAACTCTTCACTTTGATTCAAACATTACTCTTCAGTTGGCTTTATAGAACTGACTTTAAATCAGGCTTGACTATACAAGAGTTTGCTATAGGTGTTCTGGAAAAAAAATTATCTTTTTGGTTTAAATGTTAACTCCCAAATAAAAAAGCCCCAGGTTTGCTTTCATATGTCATAGTAAAAATCAGCTAGAAACAATCATATCCATCCTTAAAAAAATGTTTTAAAATTGGCTCTAAACTTCCATCTTCCAGATGGGCAGCCTCAAGCAGACCCTGCTGAGGTGACGTATTAAAGGTCTAAATATGCCTGCAGTCGACACGGGGATTCCCCAGGTTGACAATAAATATTTAAAGAGTTGCTGGTGTGTCACAAAAACAAAACTGCACCTTGTGTCTATGTAGGATGGTTTATAAATAAATCTGTTTTCTACTTTTTTTTGGTCATTTTTATTTAAAGAGGCTGAATCGGCTGCATTTTCAAGGGCTCACCACTATGCTCCCCCATGTGGCTGAGTTACATAGTCATCAGAAGCTACAAATGGTGCCGTTTGAAACCATCCATATGCTCTATGAATGCTACCAACGCACACATTCACGTTTCCAGTAGAAAATATTGCTCTCTCTCGGAGACCCCAGTGACACCACTTGAGCAGTAGTAAGACTATATAAATTCTTTCATTTGCAGACATTGTTGTAGGCACTTCTGAGTACTGTGACTATAAATCATGATAATAATATGATAACAACTAAACAACCGATGTCATTCATTGAACAACTATTTTATGGCCGATGTAGCATTTTGCATCATTTAATTCTCTTCAAAATTCTTTGATATGAATATAATCCCATTTTTGTAGATATGAAATCTTAAGCCTGAAGGCAATATTTTTATTGTCACACAAGGGTAAACCATAGAACTAACACATCTCCAAACCGGGTTTTTGTATTCACTTTAAGTAAATTGCTAAGATTGGCTATACAGAAGGCCACCTACATCTAAGATTGGTTGGCATCATATTGGATGATGACAAACTGACTCAAAGAGACCCTATCTAATAGGGGAAGGGTCACTCTAGATGCAAACAACAGAAGGCAGAGGAGAAGGGCAAGGGGGTGCATCAGGTCTAAGTGCATAATGAAGGCTACATAGTAATATGGTCCCAGTTTTCCATTAGATTTTTTTTTTGAAAGTTTTGAGTTCCAGAATTACAAAAACTTTTTTTTACCAAAGATATTCAGGAAAACAATGAGAAGATTTGCAGCTCCTTATTGAGGGCTACCTCTGAATTAGAAATCATACTAAGTGCTTATATAGTTTATTCAATTCAGTCCTACGTGTGAGGCAAATACAGATAGTTGCTCCTATTGTTTACTGAGGCTTGGTGAGAGGGAGTGGCTTCCTTAAGCTTGTATAGTTCATAAATGCAGGACCAGGAGTTGAATCTTGTCAATGTTCTTCACCACTACTCCTGCTGTCTCATACATTGCTGCATAACCAATACAGGAGAAAATTTAGTTGGCACAGAAATATATTTTACTTTTTCTTTTTATTGAGGTATAATTGATATGTAACATTTTATTAGTTTCAGGTGTACAAGATAATGATTAGATTCTTGAATATACGTATTGCAAAATGATCAGCACAATAAATCTAGTTAACATCTGTCACCATACATAGTTACAATTTTTTTTTGTGATGAGGCTTTTTAATTTGTTCTCTTAGCAACTTTCAAATATGTAATACAGTATTATTCACTATAGTTACAATGCTGTATATTATACCTCCATGACTTATTTATTTTATAAATGAAAATTTGTACCTTCTGACACCATTCACCCATTTTGCCTGCCCAATCCCACCTCTGGTACACGCCAATCTGTACTCTGTATCTATAAGCTTAATATTTTAGATTCCACATTTAGTGAAATCAAACAGTACTGGTCATTCTCTGTGTGACTTATTTCACTTAGCATAACGCCCTCAAGATCCATCCTTGTTGACACAAATAGCAAGATTTCCTTCTTTTTTTCTGGCCGAATAATATTCCTCTGTGTGTGTGTGTGTGTGTGTGTGTGTGTGTGTGTGTGTGTATTACATTTCCTTTATCTATTCATCCATTGATGGACAAAGTTGTTTCCATGTCTTGACTAGTGTAAATAATGCTGCAATGAACATGGGTGTGCATATATCTTTTCAAGTCAGTGTTTTTGTTTCTTTGTTTAATATCCAGAAGTGGAATTGCTGGATCATACATTAGTTCTATTTTTAACTTTTTGAGGAACTTCCATACTGTTTTCCATAGTGGTTGCACTAATTTACATTCCCACCAACAGTGCACATTTTTTCCACATTTTCACCAACACTTGGTATTTCTTGTCTTTTTGATAATAGCCAATCTGGCAGGTATGAGGTGATATCTCATTGTGATTTTGACTTGTGGTTCCTTAATTGATGGAGAGCATGTTTTTTATGTGCCTATCTGCCATCTGCAGTTCTTCTTTGGAAAAATGTCTATTCAAGTCCTCTGCCCATTTATTAATTGGGTTGTTTGGGTTTTTGGTATTAAGCTGTGTAAATTCTTTATATATTTTGGATATTAACCTCTTATGGGATATATGATTTGCAAATATTTTCTCATTTAGTAGATTGCCTTTTCATTTTGTTGATAGTTTTCATCACTGTGCAGAAGTTTTTTTAGTTTGATGCAGTCCCACTTGTGTTGATGTTTGCTTTTGTTGACTTTGCTTTTAATGTCAGATCCAAAAAAATCATCACCAAGACTGATGTCAAGGAGTTTATGGCCTATGTTTTCTTCTATGACTTCCATGGTTTAAAAGTTTATATTCAATTCTTTAATCCATTTTGTGTTAATTTTTGTATGTGGTGTAAGGTAGTGGTCCAGTTTCATTTTTTTTGCATATGACTGTCCAGTTTTCCTAATATCATTTATTGAAGAGACTGTCCATTCCCCATTGTATATTCTTGGCTCTTTTGTCATAAATTAGTTGGCCATGTATACATGGGTTTATTTCTAGAATCTCTATTTTATTAAATTGATCTATTTGTCTGTTTTTGTGCCAGTACTGTTTTGATTGCTATAGCTTTGTAATCAAGTTTGAAATCAGGAAGTGTGATGTCTTTTATTCTGCTTTTGATTTAATCTCCACTCCCCTGAGATGATAGCTCTAGACATTTCAGATAGAAATCAAATACAGAAAAATGTTATTCACCCCATTAACAAATATTTATTGAGCACTTCATGACAGGCATTCAAGTGTTTTATTTAATTTTGATCAAAGTCCATAATATAATTATTTTAATTTTGTCTTACTTTACAGATAGGAAATTGGGACACATTAATTTATTTCGCAAATATATTAGTATCTATTGCAGTGTAACAAATTATCACAAAGTTAGCAGCTTAGAATAACACACATTTATTATCTCAGTTTCAGAAATCTGGACCTGACTTAGCCAGGTCCTTTGATTTAAAATCTTACAAGGTTGCGATCAAGGTGTCAGCTAGGGATACGGTTTCATCCAAAGGCTCTTGGGGAAGGATCTACGTACCATCTCACATGAATGTTGGCAAGGTTTAGGTTTTGAAGGCTGTTGGACTTAGGGCCTCAGTTGCTTTCTAGACATTGCCAGAACAGTTCTTAGTTCCTTGCTATGTGGACTTCTCCGTGTAGCTTTATCAAAGCCAGCAAATGAGACTCTGCTGGCAAGACAGAATTTACTCTCTTATGTAACTTATTCACATAAATGGCATTCTATTATTTTTCCTGTATTTTATTGGTCACATGCAAGTTGCTAGTTTTGCCCACACTCAAGAGAGGAATACACAGAGGCTTAAATATCAGGTGGCAAGGATCATTGAGAAATATCTTACAGTCAGCCCACCACAACAAATATTTTTGAGCACCTATCATGTACTCATGAAACATATTCTAGAGGTACTTAAAGTGGCTAAGAACATATTTCAAGGTGGAAAATTAAATAATTGAAGGAAGAAATAAGAAAAAGGAAGCATTTAGGGGGGATTTCAACAGTATCTAAAACTCTCAGAAAAAAAAAAAAGTCCTCTCAAATATAATCCATATAGAATAAGTTTGGAGCCAGGGGTAAGATGAAGCTTCATATCAAAAGATGAGATACAGTCCACAAACACAATTAAGCTATGACTTACCTGTCTCAAGGAGTAGGTGACCTACCATGAATTTGGATATGTTTTGTTCAAGAGGATGAAGTATTTCCAATATCCAATGCAGAAGAATGTAAAATTATTTATTTGCAGTTATCAATTTATTTTACTCTTTAATGAGACAAACTATTTCAGCATGGAAATGACAATTACAGACTATTTGAAGATGATGCCACTACACACCTTCTTCTAAAAATCTGCTTCTAAAATTTTTTTTTCTTTTTGTTAGATTAATGTAAAAGAAGGTCATACCTACCTGTCAATGCATTTATCATCATTTTCGCTATAGGGAAATATCACTAATGTTTTCAAGTGTTGATCTTTTCTGGAGCTTAAAAGTCCTTTTGGAGAATATTCAAGTACATTAAGAAAAGGGTGCATAACCAGCAACTTGGATGAACTAACTGTACCGTCTGAAGGAACGTGACTCCTATTGTTTGCTTCAAAAATATTTTATATTAATGAAGAAAAAATAGCAAATCAAAAATTCTGCTATTGAGTAATCACTGAAACATTTTTATAGCTCTCTATCCTTTTTCTATGCATATATATACATAAATGCATGCAATAATATTTACTTGCTTGAAGTCATCCTTGAATTTTTTCTTTTTCATACACCTCATATTCAACCCTCAGAATATGTAGAGTCCAAATACTTCCCTCCACATCCGCTGCTACTGCCCTAGCTCAGTCCGCTGTCAATTCTCCTGACTGCTGTCTCTGCTTCCACCCTTGCCCCATACAGTCCATTGTCTGCACAGCCGCCAGGACCATCCTTTTAAATGTAGGCCAGTTTATGCAGCATCTTTGTGCAGAACCGTCTGCTGGTTTGCCGTCTTAGTCCAAATAGTCAAAATCCTTGCATTTTGTCCCAGAAGTCCTTACAATGTATATCACTTCTTGCATTTTCTATGTCTTTCACTACCCCTTGTCCTCTTGTTACTCTTTGGTACGCTGGCCCCCTTGCCATTCTTGAACACAACAACACATCCTTTTTTGCAGGCCTTTGTGCTTGCTCTTTTATCTGCTGAACTACAATATCCTTTCCCCAAACATCCCCATGTCTAGTTTCTCATTTCTTTTAGATCACTGCTCAAAGTTCACCTTATCAGAGAGACCTTTCCTGATCACATCCCACTTCATTACTTTTTATACTTCTTATTTCATTTTATCTCAGTGAACTTCTTATGTATTTACTTAATTATTGCTTGTCATCCCCACTAGAATGTAAGCTCCATGAGCAAGAGTGAGGACTGGGATTTTTTAGTTCACTGCTATATCCCTACTACCAAAGACAACTCCTGCCATATACTAGGTGCTGATTAAGTTTTGTTGAGTGGGTGAATAAATAATTGAGTTAAAAATAGTAGTAGTGATAACAATAATATTATAATAATACACTTGTTTTTTATTTAATATTTCATAATATTTAATATCAGTAAATATAAAGCTATATCATCAGGCTTTTTTTTTTTTTCCTATGTGCTTAGTTTTCTTTTTATTTTTTAAGTAGGCGCCATGCCCAGTGTGGGGTTTGAACTCACAACCCTGAGATCAAGAGCTGCATGCACTACTGTCTGAGCCAGCCAGGCACCCCTCTGTGTGCCTAGTATTCTAATGTATCATGGAATACTTAATCCACCATATTTTGGGGTCTTTATTTTCTTTCCCCAAATTTTCCAGATGATAGACAATATTATAGCAAAAATATTGTTCATAAATGCTACGTATATTTAGCATAATTTTCTAGAAGTGAAATTCCTAATTCAGAGAGAATACTAATTCAGAGTAATATATATCAAAATGTCTACCAGAAATATGGTACATTACTTCCAGCAGGATATGAAAGTATTAGTTTTCTTACATCTTTGCTGAGACCAGGCTTTTAAATTTTCCCAAATGGAGAAAATACAGTGTATTTTTCTTTAAAATTTTCATTTCTTTGATTACTAATGAATTTGAACATACTGGATATTTTATGAACTAGCATTTTATATATTTGCTCAGTGTTTGTTTTTTGTTAAATATTTGCTATGCATATTATAAAACACATTTTAGTTTGTCATTTATGTTTCTATTTTATGGGAATTTTATTTCTATAAAAAACTTAAATTTGCTTAGTCAAATTTATACTAATCAATAAAAACCCCACCTTAAACTGCTTAAACTCATAAATGAGATCATGTATAATCAAATGTGCTTGGAGACCAAGTTTGAGACTCCTTGAAATATTTTCTGTTAGATTTTTCTACCTAGAGCTTTAAGAGAGCTTTGCTAGCATTTCTCAATATTTTCTATGCACGAGCATTAAGACTACAAAAACAATTTTAGAATGTCAAGTTGAAACTTCAGGGGTAAATGAAATAAAATTGATCTAGCTGTAAGTACACCATCTTGTTATATTAGCTCGGTGCACTTACTTCACTAGAGGCCTGGTTAATCAGCCCGCTCCTTTATATTTGTAATCTGTAGATTCTCCCTTTGCTAGTTAGAATCGTATTGTTATATAATATTATGACTCTTAAATACTTTGGGGATCATTTACCTCCTTTATTTCTCAAATAACATTAACAGCTTACGTAAGTTGAGTGTCTGAATTAAGATTGTTCTGTAGCAAGACTAAAAACTAGGTCTTTTGATTTTCATGCTATGTTATGCTTCTCCTCCATGGATCACCATATAGATATTTACTGACTTTAATTTCATCCAGTTCTTTGATTTCTGAAAAAAACAAGTGTAAAATTCTATGGGATAATTGGGACATTAAGGGATAATTCTAAAAGAACCCATATCATTGTTTTTTTTTTTAAAGATTTTATTTATTTATTCGACAGAGATAGAGACAGCCAGCGAGAGAGGGAGCACAAGCAGGGCGAGTGGGAGAGGAAGAAGCAGGCTCATAGTGGAAGAGCCTGATGTGGGGCTCGATCCCGGAACGCCGGGATCACGCCCTGAGCCGAAGACAGATGCTTAACCACTGTGCCACCCAGGTGCCCCAGAACCCGTATCATTGTTGATCAGAGTCCAGAAGAGGGCTTCTCAGTTGCTTTATCTCCACTCCTAGTCCAGGCATCCCCATTTTCATTAACGGTGCCTAGGAGAAGAGAATCTCTGCATGGGAAAGCAGCAGGAACTGAATTCTCATTTGTAGGAGATTCTTCGTAAAAAAAAAAGTAGCGGTATCATAAGATAATCCAAATTTCAAAAACCCTGGGAACAGCACTAGGACTCAGTATTATAATCTAGGTAACTCCAGATATTCCAGAGAAAGGGGGTGCAGAATGTAGCTGATGAGGGCAAATGAAAGAATGAATCAGACACAAAAGCAGGGGCAGAGAGTAGATCAAACTGGATAGAATTTGGCAATGAAGTAAAAGGTAGACCAGAAAGCCAAACTAAATAAGAAATTCTGTAAGAAAATATTCTGATTGTTTGGACTGGCTGTCTGTTCCTCTCTGTCTTTTTCTTAACATGGTCAGGGGCTGGATGTCTTGGGGAGATGCTTGATTCCTAGCAGTCCCAGGCCTTTCATTTAGGATCAACGTTGTTCTCAGACAGTTCCTCAGATTGCAGTGAGTTAATCCTGCTTTCACTTCATGGCTATTGCATGGGCTTTTCGGTCAGGAAAACTCAAAATCAAACCTCAGATTCACTATTACTATGTGACTTTGAACAATTTGGTTAAACTCTTTGAATCTCTGTGTGTGTATGGTTATACACACATATATATATATATATGGCTTAACTTCCTAAACGACACATAGTAAGTGTCCAGTAAATGATATCTACTGAGACTATGACTCTTTCTATCATAACTCTAGTTCATTAAACTTTTAAATTTTTTTTAAATCTTTTCATTCATACTCAGTGGTCCAGTTAGGTTTCTCTTTTACTTTGGGGATATAAGTTAAAAATAAAATGACTTAAAGGTAATAAAAAGATAAATTCTGTTTTGCCTTAAAGTTTCTTGCTCAGTGTTTATTTTGATGCATTGAATGAAAACAGATAAAGAATTAATGCTAATTAAAAATGAATCTGGAAGCTAAAAGAAAAATGAAAGAAAACCTCACAATTTCCTAACAAATTAGAAATCTCAAGAGAAATGAATCAATGACAACATAGTCCTGCATCATTCACAGAACGCTTTTTATTATTTCTGGTTTTAATTTCTCTAATTTGTACAAATGACCTGCATTTCCCTGGAGTTTGAGTCATCCAGGAGGCTGATAACAAAAGATTTGCAATCCTGTAATTCAAGATAAATACACATTGCAAATATAGGAGAATGACATCAGTCCTTAGAATTTAGAGATCATAATTACAAACAATCAAAAAAATACGTAAATTTACTGAAGGCAGACACAGTATAAAATTCAATGTGATGAGAATACATTCATTTAAGGTACAAAATTTTGTATTAGTAGTTGCTTAGGTATAAAATTTCTAAACCCTCGAGATTCAGATATCAGGTTTAACGTTTGTTTCTTAATTTGTTTTATTCAGGAATTATTATGAAAATTCTTCCACTATTTAAAAACTTATCTTTTCAGCTTTTGCCAATTCAACAACTTGTGGAATTTCTTTGAAAAATAAAGTTAAGTGTAATTAAATTGTTAACATTATTATTATATTTTACATGTTTATCTTTTTATTTTATTTTAAAAATAAGAGTTTTCTGATAAATGATATATATTATATGCATGTATAGTATTTCTATATCTCTCACTTTCTCACTGACTCAATACCCACCCAGTAAGCCAGTAAATATTCCTAATTTATGTTAGTAGCTCCAAGTTATATCAATATTTTTCTTGGTTCCTAAAAGGGTTTACTGAAGGTTCTAAGAGAAATCTGTTTTTAGTGTTAATAATTGGAAAAATAGAGGCTATTACTACATGGCCATACATTCTCCTTCAGTATCAGTCAAAAGCATATTGTTTACAAAGACAGAATCAGCTGGGAAACATGAAGTTCAACTTTACAGTTACGATTAAATCCAGTGAAATGGGTCTTACTTCTTGGGAAAGTAAATGCAGAATAGGACCAACTTTCTGGAGGGCAATTTAAAACTCTCTGTTTATCTCCTTAAATTTTCATATATTTCATTAAATTGATTGCACTTCTATAAATGTAGTTAATAGGGGAAATCAGAGCTGTATGCAGATATTTATGAAAAAGACGTTAAATATAACAATATTTTACCATAACAAATTGAAACACCTTAAATATCTGGTAGTGCGGAATTCATTAAATAAATCTAAGCTCTGTCTATAACACAATATAGCATTTAACTATTTTTTTTTAGCATTTAACTATTTTTAAATTAATGTGTAGGAACATAGAAATATGCTCATAACATAAAGTTAAGTGAAAAAAAGAATAAGCGTTATAACCCCAATTTTGGAAGGATATATGTCAAAATTATCCCTGTAATTATTAACAGATGGTAGGATTAGGAGAAATTTTATTTCCTATTTTATATATTTTATGTTTTCCATAATAAACATATATGACTTTTATAATCGTAATAAAATGTCAAATGATACAAATGGTATATACCATTTGTATGTATAGCTACAGTCTCTTATGAGCACAAGAACTTCATTAACAAGTGGCTGCTGGATATTGCATGACATGTTATTTTCCTGATTAGCTCAAGCTCCACATACCCCTCAAATTTGCTACTTCTCCATAATTTCATAATTCTGTTTATTTTACTACTATCTGCTTAGTCACCCAAGATAGAAATTTAAATTCATACTGATCTGTTTTTCTTTCACTGTCCCAAAGTAAGTAGTTCCAAAGTTCAGGTCATTATGTCTCCTAAATGGTTCTTGAGTGTATCTTTTCCCTAAATCAAGGACCTCTATAGAAAAAGGCTTCAAAGTTCTAAACATGTTATATAAAGTTCACAAAAATATATTGAGCTTAATATTTTGGAGAGTCCAACTCAGCCATATGTTCTAGCCACCCCAAACTCTTCACCATTTCCTACGTAAGAAATGCTATTCCCTTTAAAACTTCGACTTGCTATATAAAACAAGAAAAATGCCACCTCTTCTCTGAATTCTCCTCTGAGTATTCTTGGGACAGTTAACTGAGCCATTTTTATTGCTCCTCAGCCTACTTTTGAAGAACCCAGCATACAGAGTTGTAATTATTTCTTTTCTGTAAGTTCTCTTCACTAGATTGTGGTCTCCTTTTCAGAAGGGACCATACTTTGAATCTTAGATTTGAATCTTTTTTTTTTTCTTGTCCCCAGTATTAACAGATGGTGAAATATATGGTAGGCATTTATTCATTTATTTATTTGCTGTATAACATTATTTTGATTCTTACTCTGTGTTATGCTTCTTTTTTTTAATAATATTTATTTTATTGTATTAGTCACCATACAGTACATCCCCAGTTCTTGATGCAATGTTCCATGATTCATTACTTGCATATAAATTCAAAAGATTTCTGTTGCCCAATTGATAAATATATCTATTTCACTTTAGTCTCTGTACATACAATACTTAGAATTTATACTGATGTCATTTAATAGTCAGAAAAGCAGCCCATCTTTAAGAATACTTTATATCATCAAGATAATTATAGTGATTTTGTAAGGAACTCTATCTTTGCTGTAAATCTACTAAGTTCCAGTATTTTGCCAGATACTTTAGATGTTTAATTTTGTTTAATTCCTTACTTAAAAATGAAGAAACTGAAGCCTAGGATATTTAAATAACTGTGGTAAGATCTCATAGCCAATAACCATTGGATTAGATATTTTCTGAGCTCAGTCACAAAATTGTTACAGAAGCAAGAAATAATAGTACTATAGAATTTAACTTATCTTAATATTTATAGGAAATACACTAAGTTAAATAGTAAATGTTTTGCTTGATCCTGAATTCTCCTGTTTCCCTTATGTATCTGTAATTGACAGATATTTGACAAGATATCTCAAGATATCCTTAGGGATAATACCAAGAAATACAGGCTAGATATTAATGTAATTAAGGAGGAAATAAAGTGCTTATATTGTGACACTTAGAGGCTGTTAATGGATTGATCCCAATCTGTTACCATTTTATTAATTCTTTGAATAAGGATTAGCATAATTATCACATTTGCAGATAAAATTGTAGATGTGACAAAAATACATTGGAGGAGAGAAGCAGGGTGAAATAATATATAGAGGAATTAGAAGATTGGGCTAAATCTTTAGAAATTACATTTAAAAGAAATTAATATAAATTCTTGGTTTTGTTTCCAAAAATCCAAGTAGCATATTAGGAAAAGATAACGGAATAGCAAACAGAGGTGGAGCAAATAGAATAAAAGGAAAGATTTGTTGTTTTCCTTTAATTATCAGCTCAAGGCAAATCAATAGGACATGTGGCTCTGTCAGACAAGAAAACAAAACCAAAGGAGGGGAAAAAAATAATTCCTGCCTGAACTGTTTGTAAAGAAATCATTTCCACTAATGGGTGCAGAATCTTCCATATTTTAGTTTGTCAGAATTCAGCCACTTAATATAGTGTCCATCATAAAGTTGGATGCTAGTGTGCATTGTTCACAACTCCAGTAAGGCAAGGAAGGACAAAACTATCTATTTTTCATGTGCACTACAAAATTGAGCCTGGTTGGAATTTTCAGAGATTTTACTGAACACTGAGATAAAACAAAAGAGAAATTATCAGAGACATCAAGAAATACAGAAACAGTTTCCATTACAAGATTTGAGTCCAAGGCTCAAAGTCTGCCTCAGTCTATAGGTGTCGCAAAGGAAAGACGAGCCTTTTACCCTGAATGAACTCACAGAGCTTTGTAGGCACAGAGCCAAAGTCATCTCTAGCTCTTAGCTTGCCCTCATTGGAGAATGCCACCTTTCGATTCATCTTCTAGGAACCAATTGCCCAAATATCTTGTTCTCTCGACAAATCCTAGTCTTCTACAATATAGGTCAGCATTTAAGACAAAAAACCATAATCTTCCATAATAATTAGTCAGATTTATGTTGCACGAATAACTTCAATTTCACCTTTCAGATGATTCTACCTCCTATACTTTTTCATGCTCCAAAGAGTAACAATATACTAATTCAAAATCTGTCCTGCAAGATACTCTGTTAAAAGGGATCTGGGGTCAAAAAAGTTTGGGAAACACTGCACTATGTCGATCCCTCAAGGAGTCATCTGGCACAGTAACATATTAAAATTTCTGATGTGTTCTACAGCTTAGAAGCCTGTTAGATTTAAATTTGCTGGAACTTGAGTTAACTGTAAGGTTTCCAAGCTAATTTGATCAAAGAACAAATTATACGTATGTATTGTGTACAGCACCTATTAACTTCCTCGGCAAGATAGTTTTTTCCAATATTGCCCTAACTAAAGAATTGCACAGATTTTACAAGTAAACATGTAACAAGCAGGTCATTCCCTTCAGAAAATAAAGTTTCTAGAACTAGATGGGCCTTGCTTTATGTGTTCATACACATAGTATTTCACTTCTGAGAGCCATTTATCCAAATAATCTGGATATATATATATATAACTTTTTTGAGAAAAACCAAGAGGTTTTATAAAAGTATTAAAACTGTGCCTCATGATTTCAGTTTGGAATAACTGGGGATAAGATACTTAGCATGCATAAGAGGGATATAGAGTTGGAAAACGTCATTGATTGCCTCAATAACTGCATATGAAATAAATCCATGTCAAAAAAGTTTAGGGTTTTTGTGTATTGTTTCAACGTAAGAACGAGGGTCTCTAAGTAGATCCTACAGGGAGAGAGAGACTTCAGCTCATTATAACAATGCTTTATAACTATTAGAGCTATCAAATATTTAATAGGGTGATTCCCAAAGATATAGAATTCTCATTATTGGGAGAGGTTCTTTGATTCACCTGCAGTCTAGGTACTTACACAACTCCTACTAAAAATATAAAGGTGGCTTCTAGAAAGGCATACCTAACTCAGAAGCACACACAGGCACATAATAGTAAACAAAACAAAACAAAAAACACACGCAAAAAAACAAAAAACCAACCCGAATAGTGAGACCTTTTCAAAGGTCTGTAAATATTCAAAGGGAGTGATTTGTTCTTTTTTAAAAAATAGTTACAAATTTTTATTGAAATTCCAGTTCATTAACATACAGTAGAAGTTAGTGATTCATCACTTACATATAGCACCCTATGCTCATCACAAGTGCCCTCCTGAGTGATTAGGTTTTTTTTTTTTTTTTAAAGATTTTATTTATTTATTTATTTAACAGAGAGAGAGAGAGAGAGAGAGAGAGAGACAGCCAGCAAGAGAGGGAACACAAGCAAGGAGAGTGGCAGAGGAAGAAGCAGGCTCCTAGCGGAGGAGCCTGACATGGGGCTTGATCCCAGAACGCCGGGATCACGCCCTGAGCCGAAGGCGGACGCTTAACGACTGTGCCACCCAGGCGCCCCTGAGTGATTAGTTTTAACCACAGACATTGAACCTGTTTTACAGGTGGTACTTCAGCGTACTCCAAAAGGTATTTTAGCCAAAATAGTGAAGGGAGGAGTCTAGCTTCTTTGATTTTGAGATCTTGTCAATATCTATTTATTATCAAATGTCATTGATTATGTTGAAATTCTATTTATTATTTTTAAACTACATCAAGCTTAGTAAGTTGATTTTACTATTCATTTGCATTCTTGAATTCTTTCTTCTGTTATTGAATTCAACCAGATAAGAGTAAGTAAACAGAAAATATTTCATTTGAATGATATATAACAAATAAATCCAAAGAAAACACATGGCTAATTATGTTATTGTTCAGTACTTCAGATTTTTATAGAAAACATTTTCTTCTGCTGTTGTTTCCAAATGCCATTTTAATAAATATTATTCCTAAAGTACACATAGAAAGGAAGAGGCTAGACAATTAGAGATTTTCAGAATCGGAAGAATAAAAATAATCTTAAGTAACTCTAGAAATAGTTGTGCTAATTTAAGTTTTGACTGAAATGAAAAATAAACTGATACACAAAGTTGTACAAATCTCTGTAAAAGTTCTCTGGCTGAAAAACCTCAAATCCCACAGACAGGCAATAAACTACAGAGGAAATACAAAGTTCATTCAAAATAACGGAGTTCCACTAAAACTAAATATCTCAGAACTCATTGATTTCTGAGTTCTGGAAATTAATGGAAGCTTGCCAAAAAGAAGTTGTTAGGAAGTAGATATAGAGATGTGATAATATGAAATGACAGTAAACATTAAATTTTAGTCTATGAGGACAAAGCGAGATGGCTCTCATGTGAACCTCTTACCATTTATCTTTATGTTAGTTAATAGACCTTAACTTCAGAAGAAACAATGCTAGAAACTGAACTTGGAAGGAGAGAAATGACCATGTTTTTCTTAATATCAAATATTTAAGAAAAACATTAGTATTGATTCATAATTGATTTTATGGCAACAAAGGTTGATTGGAATGTATTATTCAAGTGTAAATGAGACTTACTAAGTTGTTCCTGTGTATCAATATATGTTTATTATGCATATGTGATATATTTCATGTTAATCATAATAGAACAATAGAAAATACCCACCAGATCAAATATCTATCCAGGTTTTTCCAGGTCAGTTTGGTTAATTCATAGAAAATCATTTCCACTTGCTTTCACAGATTCACATATTAGAAGATATTTTATCTTTTTGACCTACGGTGAAAATATGCATGTAGGAAGTATTGTGTTATCATGCCCGTTGACAATTTGTCATTCTGTCTCTTTAGGGGCAGCAGAGTGAAGAGATGCTCATATGAAAATATGCAAATTTTCCAATTTGGTAAACAAATACAGAGATGCACTTTTTTTTTTTTTTTTTTTGGCTAAGTGTCAAAAATCAGTGTTTGGCCAAAGCAGACTCTCATCTTCTAGAATGAACATCTAGAATAAAAGAATAATTCTGAAATTTTAATATATAGATGAATTATCTTAATAATTAATTGCTTGGCTTAATGGTGCAGAAATAGTAATGTCTCAGCACCATGAAGTGCAAGATTGTTTTCCTCTAGTCACCACACTGAGCGCTTGGGGTACACGTATTGATGTAAAGAATCTTTGGTTCACTTTGCTTATGCTCCTGCTCATGATAGTAATGCCGCCTGTTACATGTGATAAACAAAGGAGACCAAGTTCATATCCATTTGTTAAATCATCTTCTAAGACTACAGAACTACCGGATGGGACTTTTCATTGAAACACTTATGGCCAAAATGGTAATTAAATAATTGGACATTAAATCCAGTTCTTAGATGTTGTTTTATTTACTGTTATGTATACCAGTCCTGAAATAATTCTGCAAAGATAGAAACATAATATGACCTAGTCTTTATTTTTGGTTTATTGGTAGTTAAATTATTTAGAGCAATTTGTTGGCTCCAAAAGAACATAGCGTTCTTCCTAAATTTACCTACGTAATACATTTACTGTTAACACTCAGGTCAGTCTATTTCCCTATTTCCCTATTAATTTTACTATGTGAAAGTGATTAAAAGGCTTTATGTAAATATAATTCACAGTTTGCTAACCATCACTAATTATTTCTCCATTTTATTACTGTAATAATATATATTCACCCTTCAAATTAACTGATAAAATTTTATTATAAAAATATTTTCATGGGGCGCCTGGGAAGCTCAGTCATTAAGCGTCTGCCTCCAGCGCAGGTCATGATCCCAGGGTCCTGGAATGGAGACCTGTATCGGGCTCCCTGTTTGGTGAGCCTGCTTCTCCCTCTCCTTCTGCCTGCTGCTCCCCCTGCTTGTGCTCGCTCGCTCTCTCTCTCTCTCTGTGTCAAATAAATAAATAAAATCTTTAAACAAATAATAAAATAAAGCCTGAAAATTAAAAAAAAAATTTTCACTCCAAGTTACCTACATTTGAAAGTAAATAATGAGACTTTAAGGATACATCTGAAGTGTATATACTTGTTCCTTGCTCATATCACTGATACTACTTGCTTAGATATAGGATAGATGGTAATCTATTTGATAATATTCCTGTTGACTATACCAGAAATAACACTGCAGCAGACATTTGGCTATTTGGGCTTTTAAAAGATAAGGCCAAAGATGAATCCAAATGTTAGATTTTGGCCAAATCCAGAGGCCAAAACCAAATATTGATGCATCCCTAAATTAGGTCCATCTTCTGGCACTTGTCCTCCTAATCACCATGAGAACCGAGTGATACTGCTCCAAGACAGAATTAACAGAAAATCACTTGGACAAGTAGCATGTCAAGATAGCATATCTTGATGGCAATGTTTAGTGGTCATTGACTAATAGGCATAATCATCTGCTTTCAGAAGGCTCAATTCAGAGTGAGTGGAAGCACCTACCCCCGCTATACATGGTTTTAGCGACATCTGGTGCAAATCCATTACAAACCCTGAATTTGTGCTCCAGATCTTGTCCTCTGACTTACTCAGGGTCATGTGACAATGTGACTTCTGCTCTAATAAGATAACATTTTTAAATGAATCTATAAACGTTTAAACATCAAAATAGTTGAACAGTCCAAATACCAGCTAGTCTTAGTTTATACCTTCCCTTATATTTATTTGGCCAAGGCCAGGCTTCTCCATTGTCTGTAGATCTCTTGATATATTGCTTAGGTACTGAAATGAAGTACAAGGACTTAGTATGTCTTTAATTAGCTTGCTAGGAAGAAATGTAACCCCCTGTCTTCCAGGTCCTTGCCTATTCCGGCACAACCCTAAAATCATTCAGAAGGAAAGGAATAATAAGACAATGGGGAAGATTCAAAAGTAAATTTTAAAAAATTACCTAATAGATATCTGGAAAGCAATTGTTATATCATATTAGAAAGACATTCATTATCACCAGAATCTATTCTAGAATAAACCCCTTCCCCCTCAAACACACACACATACACACACACACACACACACACACACACCAAAAACAGCTTGTATATTGCAGGTATTGTTTTTAGCTTTGAATATATGATCATTATTTTGACACAAACAGCTAAATGTGTAACTATTTCACACAAACTTATATTTATAAAACTCATGAATTTTTCTCCAAAAAAATCCCCCCAAAACTAGCACAACCAGGCATTGCAGAACATTTTCTCTTTACCTTAATTATTATTTATTTTCCTGAGTATTTTTTTTTTAAAGATTTTATTTATTTATGTGACAGAGAGACAGCCAGCGAGAGAGGGAACACAGCAGGGGAGTGGGAGAGGAAGAAGCAGGCTCCCAGCGGAGGAGCCCGATGTGGGACTTGATCCCAGAACGCCAGGATCACGCCCTGAGCCAAAGGCAGACGCTTAACGACTGCGCTACCCAGGCGCCCCCCTGAGTATTTTTAGAATAAAAAAATTGTTGATCTTTTGTGTGTGTGCTTTTTTCTTCTATCAATATAAAATAAACAATTTTAGTGGCAGTATTATTGGTTTATTTTAACCTATGGTGATAGAATTTTAAAAATATCTACTTCTCTTTTTAGAAAAAACCAATTTTGAGAAATCTTGATAACTAAGTACAACCAAAAGGATCCAAAAATATATATTATTTTAAAAATTCCATCATTTGAAATAAAATATTGTTTTTAAGACCTGTAAGAAAACACGCAAGAGACAACTTTTTTTTTCTCAAATGGCAGTTTTGACACAAGAATACTTACATATTCACAGGGAAAATGATGTATAGTTAAGAAATTAAATATTCTGGGGCATCTGGTGGCTCAGTTGGTTAAGCGTCTGCCTTCGGCTCAGGTCATGCTTCCAGAGTCCTGGGATCCAGCCCCACATTGGGCTCCTTGCTCAGTGGGGAGTCTGCTTCTCCCTCTCCCTCTGCCTACTTGTGCTTGCTCTCTCCCTGTCAAATAATAAAAAAATAAAATCTTTAAATAGTTAATTAAATATTCTTTCAGAGCTACAACTTGTTTCTATTTCGACTTCTCACTTATTTTGTTTAAAAATATACAGAGCAGTTGGATTTTTTCTCATAAGATTTTGGTCATGTAGGGTAAGAAAGCTAATAGGGCCCAGTAGGAATCAGACCTCTACATTCGGACCCATTAATGCTACCTTCCACTAAATGGGCTAACATAATAAGCTCAGGTAAAGCACACAAATTTGAAATTCTCTGCAAATTGTGCTCCTGAGGCATAATGGTGTAGTAAACAGGCCATAGGTTCTGGGGAAAACCATAATTATGTAGATTTCTAGCTCCCCCAAGTACTAAGCTTATAATATTGGACCATTTATTCTTCTTATATTTAAGAAAGACATATTATAACATTCTGAATTTGAGAACGATGTATCATGTATCAAAAGTATATGCTGAATGCATTACAAAAATTAGTTCCCATACTGTTATGTGTAAAAACTTGGTGGGGGCAACAGAGTTAATATGACTGTAGCACTATATAATACTAATACTGACAACAATAATATTACTATGAAGAAGAAAATGAGGAGGGGGAGGGAGGCAGGGGAGGAGGATGGGGAGGAGAAGAACAAGTAGAAGTGGACAGATTGTTAGTCACTGTTTTGAATAATTTTGAGTTTCTTCAATGGTTTTCATTCACTACTACACCTTTTGTATTACTTATGCATAATTACGTTAACATGGGATTTGGGAGTTATACGAGTCTGACTGAACTGCCATAACAAAATACCACAGAATCGCTGGTTTAAACAACAGACATTTATTTTCTCATAGTTTTGGAGATTGAAAGTTCAAGAGCAAGGTGCCCACAGGATTGGGTTCTAGTGAGGCTTCTCTTCCGGGTCCCTGCTCACCACATCCTCACACAGCCTGTTCTCTGTGCGCATGTGGAGAGAAAGAGAACTCTGGTGTCCTTTTATCTTTTCATAAGGACACCAATCCTATAGGATTAAGGGTCCACCCTTATGATATTTTTTAACTTTAATTACCTTTTTAAAGGCCCATTATGCAAATATAGTCACATTAGGAAGTTAGGGTTTCAATAGAGGGGAATGCATTTCAGTCCAAAACAGGGGTGGAAAGCAGAAAGTGGGTGTCATAGTGTGAATTTTGTTGCTGCAAAATCAAGGAAACTAGTTAGAAATCAAAAGGATATAATTTTTCTAATTCACAATCTCATTTACCAACCTCCGCTTCCCCCAAAACAATGTTAAAGGATTGTCGCATATTGTTTTCTGTCATTCCCATTATTTTTGCAAATAATTGAACCTTAAAAACCTTTAATTTCACTTGATGAAAAACAATTGGAAATCCATCAATTAAGGGGTTTCTCATTGGCTTTCTATGGTTGACACATTTACACGTACTACCTGAGAAAAGGCTTAACTCTCTACCATTTCACAATTATAATTTCCATTAGTGTTTATGATTATTACATTTATCTCCAGAAGCTGTGGCAATACCATCCTGTGAGCCAAGGTCCTCATCACCATATGGAAAAAGTTTGATCTGAATGAAAAACCTGGACAATCTTGCTGATGGCTCAGCTTGACTAGTGACAGCAATAGCTTCATAACACTTGAGTTAATGCTTTTCTGGACAAACTTTTAATTTCACGTTGTCTGTGGGGGCTCCCTGGCTTACGTAGCAAATATCCAGGCACGGGCACGAACCATGGGTCTAATGAGGCTCAGCCAGATGCGCCCCCACAATGCTCTGCGGTGTTGACTGCCTGGCCGCAGTCTCTGACACTTGGGAAATTTTCTCGCTTGGATGAGAAAATCAAATCTGATTGTTCTGACCTTCATTTTCTATCCCTTAAAGCAACTAATAAGTTTTGTTTTCAACATTGGTGGAGATGCAATTATTACATTGGTTCTTTATTTCTGCTCTTATGTACTAATGTTTACCTCAGATTTTACTGAACTTTAACAATACATCAAACTGGACTTTTTCATTAACAAACCTTAACAAACCCAAAATTATGAAATCATTTTCTTCTTCAAATATCAATCTGTGTGTTTAATGAAGAGTAAGTGAGCAACATTATCAAGGTTCAGCCTTGCAAGCCGCAGATACTGTTAATATTTTTAGCACACAGATTTATGACACTTTAACCCTGATGATCTTGGACCAAGAGAAAAGCTTTTTAATTTTTTATTTAAAATTAGTACACAATTTTGCTGCCTTAAATGATTTTGAAAATAAAATTAGGATTTGCCTTATTAGAAACCTGAGATTTAAAACACATTAAAAAATATTGGGTCTTCAAAATTCTCTAATTAGATTTATTTCACTGATTGGTAACCATTCTTATGGTTGTGACTCTGATTATATCTGGAGATTGTGATAAGGGGTGTATTGCCTAGAAATTATACTATTGATGAACTAAAATATTAAGGTCTCCTATAATCTTAGGGTTCAGCAAACAGGGATAAGTATCTTTAGAGGTTGCAGACCCCTGAAAGGTAATTACTGACGGGTGAGATTTGAGTCTCGTGGCTTAAATAAGAGTCAAATGAGACATAATGAAGTCTTGTAAATGACTATTTTTGACATAATTTTTATAGGAAAATTATCATTGTATTTTAAAGCTCTAACGCATTCACTTGTAAAACCAAGCTTTTATTTGGGATATGTCATTGCCGCCTAACTTCCTTGTTTTCTTTGTATTAGTATTTATCAGTTCCTGGTCTGAGTCATGCTACCTGCTGCCTCCATCTCCCTCCCTCAGAGGGAGCCTCAAATGGACAGAGTTACCAAGCAGCCCCACCCCCAGCCTTCTAGAAGAGTACCCTAAACATGCCAATCATTCTGTTCTGACACCTTATTTCAGAAGCTAAAGTGTTTCTTATGTTACCAGAATACTAAAGACGACTCAGTACCTCCAATTTATTACATTCCAATATAGATTTTTTCACTGAGGAAAATAATTTTTAAAGAATTAGAGAAAGCTAATGTGCTATGAAAAAACTCTTGTTTACTTATTCAAATATGGCTAGTTCCGAGTTTCCATGTCCTTAGTCACTTATAAAAATGATGCTATTATTGAATTGAAACAGCCAAGTGTTTTAGACCAGGATTTTACTTCTAGCTCTTCACTTAGCCATTAGAAGAGGGCGAAAGCTGGAAATTAAATTAAGGGCAATGTGAGTTCCTACCAACTCTCATTTTACTTCACTGTGTCTATATGGCAAAAATTCAACCAGTAGATGGCACTATTTATTTCAGTGAGAAAGATAACCCTTTCGTTGTCCTTAAAAATAAGCAATTAATTGCTGAATGTGAAAATGAGTGGACTTCTTCACATTTTATTGTGAGTCTCCCCCAGTTGATTTGTACTCAGACAGACATAAAACCAACAGAGAGTTCCTCATTTACGGATGCACAGACATACTTGCTTCTGGGACTTTGTATATTTTTCAAATAATGATGTAAGGACATGAGAAATGTAAAAATACTAATCTGAAGATTTTGTTATGCCTTAAAAATGCAAAATATATGTATGTAGATTTATAGACATACAGATTTATATACATATTTTAAAAGTAACTCAGTCATTATACAGCTTGAAAATTGTTTCCCTAATCCTTCCACCAAAATAAACATGGTAAGTATGTATTTTGAGGATCTCTTCCTCTCTTGACACATAAATAGTGATAGATTTAACATGAAAAGTGAAAATTATCACAACTTAGCTACTTTGAGAAGCAAGACAAGTATCTCTGTAGACTGGAAATGGAACTGAAACACAAAGTGATAAATAAGGTAGAACTTACAGGCTCACCAGGTTTTGGGGCCAGAAGCAAGCTGATGCTGTTAGAAAATTGGATACTTTGGGATAACGGAAGCTAAATGGACATCTTGTAGATAGAGGACAGAACCCCGTTCACTGCCTGAAACCAAAGATTTCCATTCAAGTGGAAGACATTTCAAAAGAGCTGTGGTTTGCTCCTGCAACTGTGACCTGAGGAGAAGGAAAGAGGAAGACTCCTAGTTAGGACCTGAGCCAAGCCGCCTACTGGCTCAATGGCTGGTCTGAGGTATGGTCACCATCAGAGTGGCACATAAGCGCATATTCACCAGTATTGTACTGGTTACCAGAGAGAAACAGCTATCAAATCTCTAGGCAGGAGAGATAGGGCTGAAATGGAGATTTATGGTTAATATTAGCCTGCAAATCAATATTCCTGACCATGTGAAGAACAATTAATAAAGACAGCCAACACATTAAATTTCAATAATAAAACATTTATTTCGATTTAGAAAAAAAGAAAAGTAGTATTCAAAATTATAATATTTCCACACTTGAATAAAAAGATGAGCCTTCACCTTCGCAGTTAACTTTGAGGGCTAAGAGGAAAAATTAAGAATTATCTACAGCTAAAACATCCTATTGAAACTTTAGGATATCAAAAATAAAGGAAAAAACCTTGAAACCTACCAAAGAAGAAAGACAAATTTCCACACAAGAACCATAATTACACAGGAGCAACAAAGCATGCCATAAGACAGTAATACTTCACTGTTAAAGTGCTGAGAGAAGCTAAATGTTTACCTAGGATATAGTCAAGAGAGAAAGGAAAATTATTTCAGACACACAGAGAGTAAAAAAAAAACAAAAACAAAAAAACAAAAAACGAAAACTATTCATAGTTTTCCAGAAGGAACTACTTAAAGATGAACTGTAGAAAGAAGATTAAATCCAGAAAAAAAAATTAGGAAACATGAAAAAACAGTAAGCATGAAAATTGGTAAACTATGTTGACATTTAATTAACTATTGATTATAAAATAGAAGAATAACCAATATAGGGGTGAAAAAAGATGAAACTAAAATACTTGTCATTAAGATTGGTTGGGTGAGAGAGGAAAGGTAAAGCCAAGATTTTTGTTTGATTTAGAAGGAAGACAAGGAATCATTTTGCATACCATGGGGAAAAATAGGCAAAAATAAAGAATAAACAGAGAAAATACAGAAAACTTTAGAAATACATAGTAAAAAAAAGCGGGGGGTTGGGGGGAGCGGATAGAAGGAAACGACTCAGAACAGTGACTGTCTCCAGGAAGGAAGGGAAATCTATGCAACAAGTGAACTAGGTGCTTCACGTTGTATCTTAAACTTTTACACATTAAAGGACAAAAAGATATGAAGTAAATATGCCAGAATGTTAACATTTGTTGAATGTCAGTGGTAGGTACATAGGTATTCCCTATATTATTCTCTGTATTTTCTGAATGACTAGAATATCACAAAATGTAAAATGATACCAAAGAAAAACAAAAATAAGAAGGTATCATCTCACTATAAATGTATCAGGAAATATCTATCCTTTCATTCTCAGGTTTTGCTACTGAAGTTTATCAGCTATCAAGCATTTTCCTAGAGCTCATCTACTGAAGAGCTCTGGAAAAGAGTTTTCCTAAAAAAAACAAAAAACAAAAAAACAAAAACCAAACCAAACCAAACAAAACAAAACAAAAAACCAAAGAAAAATCAAACAAAATGGAATAACAATGAAAGAAAACTTGCTTAGATTCTCTTGTATATTGTTTGCTTCTTTTTACTTCTGAAACCTTCAGTCTCATGCTCTTTTTACGTTTGTTTCCGTTTCCTCCTGCTAATTAAGCAGAGCATTGTTGAGATACTTTGTGCCACGCGTACTTAAGATTATCTGCCTGCATAAGTGCAAATTGAAAACCTTTCTCTAGCACTAAATTTACCTTGGGAAATAATACTGGAAGTATTATAATCGTACATTTTGGGGTATGTTTCTAGGCACCGGAAAATCTAACTGGACTACTTGTGGCATTTGGAAAAACATCTAAATTGGTGGTTTTACTAAAGAAGAGAGATTAGGCTTCTTGTAAATTTAAGGGCTTGCATTGATACACATGACTAATTTGGAACATACAAATAATTTAAACCTGGGCACACTCAAGGATGTTAAGGAGTTATTCTTAGGTTGGGGCTATGATCCCAATACCATGCAACCTCTATTTCTGATATACATGAGATTTACAAAATTTCAGCTTGCACAAAATCAATCGATAATTCTCCTATGGAGGGAAGAAATACCTGGTTTATATTCAGAAGCAACCACTAATTATGCTTGCATCCTGGACAAAGTAAAAAAAAAAAAAATACAGAAAATCTTCTAATATCAGTATGGCTTGAAATACCTGATGGGAAAAAATACGAACTTGAGTAAATAGATTAAAACCATCAGTGCCCTGGGGCGCCTGGGTGGCACAGCGGTTAAGCGTCTGCCTTCGGCTCAGGGCGTGATCCCGGCGTTATGGGATCGAGCCCCACATCAGGCTCCTCTGCTAGGAGCCTGCTTCTTCCTCTCCCACTCCCCCTGCTTGTGTTCCCTCTCTCGCTGGCTGTCTCTATCTCTGTCGAATAAATACATAAATAAATCTTTAAAAAACAAAACAAAACAAAAAAAAAACCATCAGTGCCCTGACTCAAAATGGTAGACTGAGCACGTACATTCACTCCCTATGCTGTTGGCTATTCTATTGATGTAACAAAAAGAAAATATACTTATGAAGCACAAACGTGTAAAACAAGAATGGATTTTGACAACAGGCCAGATTTTACCGATGCCATACCTCTTATTTCCATGATTTATTCATTTCATAATAGGAAGCCTGTATCCCCTACTCTCCTTCACCCATCCCCCCCCCACCGCCATCCCTCTGGAAACCATCAGTTACTTCTCTGAATTTATAGGTCTTGATTCTACTTTTTGGATTATTTGTTTTTCTGGTGTTGAATTGTATAAGTTCTTTATATATTTTGGATATTAACCCCTTATCAGATGTATTATTTGCAAACATCTTCCCCCATTAAGGAGGTTGACTTTTTATTTTGTTGATGGTTTCCTTTACTGTGCAAAAGCTTTTTATTTTGATGAAATCTCAATAGTTTATTTTTTGCTTTTGTTTCCCTTGCCTCAGGAGACATCTAGAAAAAGGTTGCTATGGCCGATGTCAAAGAAGTTTTTGCCTCTGTTCTTTTCTAGGATCTTTATGTCTCAGGTCTCACATTTAGGTCTTCAATCCATTTTGAGTTTACTTTTGTGTCTGGTGTAAGAAAGTGGCCCTGTTTCATTCTTTTGCATATCCCAGCACCATTTTTTGAAGAGACTGTCTTTTTCCCATTGCATATTCCTGCCTCCTTTGTTGGAAATTAATTAACCATATAATTCTGGGTTTATTTCTGGGCTCTCTATTTTGTTCTATTGATCTATGTGTCTGTTTTTGTGCCAGTACCATACTGTTTTGATTACTACAGCTTTGTAGTATATCTTGAAATATGGGATTGTGATACCTCCAGCTTTGGTCTTCTTTTTCAAAATTGCTTTGGCTATTTGGAGTCTATTGTGGTTCCATAACAGTTTTAGTATTATTTGTCTTAGTTCTGTGAAAAATGCTTTTGGTATCTTGATAGGCATTGTGTTGAATTTGTTGGTTTGTTGGGGTAGTATGGACATTTTAAAAATAGGAATTCTTTCAATTCATGAGCATGGAATATCTTTCCATTTGTGTCATTTTCAATTTCTTTCATCAGTGTTTTATAGTTTTCAGAGTACTGGTCTTTCACCTCTTTGGATCAAATATTAGGAATAAGAAAGAGGATGTAGCTAATGGTACATATTTAGTTTTTTGGAGAGAAAGAGAGAGCAGGAGTAGGGGCAGAGGGAGAGGGAGAGAATCTCAAGCAGGCTTTCCACTCATCATGGAGCCCAACATGGGGCTCAATCTCACGACCCCGAGATCACGACCTGAGCCAAAATCAAGAGTCACATGCTTAACTGACTGAGCCACCCAGGTGCCCCTTACATTTTTAATACAAAGGAATCGCCATATAATTCTTAGTGATTAGTGTGACAATCTAAATGAAATGGAAAAAAATTTTAGGAAAACATTAACTACCAATATGACTAAAGAGATAGAAAACATTATTGATCCAATAACTGTAGATAACAATTGTATGAGTTAGGTGTTATTATTATTTTTTAGTAATATTATAATATCATTATCATTACCATTTAGAAATTAATATCCTAATACACAGAAAAGTTAAATAACTTGCTTAGATAATATAACCATTAAAAGGTAGAAGTCTGTCTACAAAATCCATAATATTAAGCACTACATTATGCTATTCAAATAAAATTTTTGTTTCATCCCTACCATAAGAAAGATTTTGTGCTCTAACTTAGGAAATCACTCTGCAAGTTATACAGAGAGAAGAAAAAAGGTATTTTTTATTTATGCAAGTATATTGGCACAATATGATGCATTTACTTTTTTTTATAATAATTTTTGATGCATTTACTTTTAATCATCGCAGAAAGTGTTAAATAATTCATTCATCAATTCAGTAAGTACTTATTAAACATCTGTTTATCCATCGGGGAAAATGGACACTGGAAAGAGAAAGGTGATTAAATCATAATTCTTGCCCTTAAGAACTCTCAACTTAAGGCAGAGTTAATTTACATTGTCATATTAATACTTTAATACTACAGAGTTGTAAGAACAGCAATAATAATAATGTGAACAAAGTTCAATAAGTGAACAAAGAAAGGATTGACTATGTGTAGAAATAGGGAAATACCCATAATTTTCTGGACATCTACTGAATTCTAGGAAAAATAATCTGATAAAGATAAAAACTTATCAAGAAGCCCTAAAATTATCAAAAAATTGTAAGTATGCCTAACATCCCCCTCAATGCAAAAGAAACCTGCCATTGATGAAAGCCAGAGACTGGAAATTGTAATTTTCTTCATTGTAAGAACTCATTTGTCTTGAAGACTGGCCTGTCAACTATTTACCTGAAGGTACTTTACATATGTTAATGTATTAATCTCCACAGCATTGCTCTGAGGTAGGCATTTTTACCCATTTTACAGATGGGACAACTGAGACCCAGAGACACTATCTTTCTCTCAAGAATATAAAAATACAGCAAACAGAAGAGCAAGAACTAAACTCCAGATTATTCTTCTTGTGTCTGTGGTATAATAATGGTTGGGACAGTGCAGGCAGATGATATTGTTCGAAGTTGATGATACTGGAGAAAGATATGGGAATTACAGAAAGGGAGCTCCTTTAGAGTGAAAACCAAACTGGACCACATGGAATATGATAAACGTACTATAGGTGGAGAAGGTCTGGGAGAAAGTTACAGATTCTGGGATGGAAAAGAGGAAGAAATGGGATATTTGCTGTTCCAAAGTACACACTGTCTCTGAGAAGAAGTTGAGACTTTCATAAGAGTATTTGATATATGAAAGAGAAAACCTGGCAGGAAGGCAGGTAAATAGAGAGGAGTGACCAGGGACAGACCTGGAAGACTAGCTTTGTAGACATGACTGCTTTGCCTAAGGTTTATTTTGCTCATCTTCACCTGGGTGGCGACGAAGCAATGCTGTATTTAAAGAAACTTTGTCATGTTCAGCTGTGAGTGTAGGCAGCTCTGCTTAGAATAAGACTTTATTATAAAAGCAGCTTTTAGCCAGGAGATGTGGTTGCTTGAGATAGTTATTTAAGCCAGGGATCTTTAAGTTTTTTTGTGGGGAAGTCAGGGACTCCTGACTAAAGGGGGACTTCCTAGAGGGCAGAGAATGGGAGACACTGGAGAGAAGCACGGGCAGGATGAACAGGACTGACAGTGAGGTTGGTGGGGTTGCACAGTTTCCCTCTTGATTATGCACCTCTGTCCGTCAGCAGAGCATTTGGTCAGGAATACAGTTGCTTAGAACAGGGGATGGACCTATAGGCAAAGGAGGGGTTCCTGCACCTAGTGGTCTTGGAGTCCTCTTCTACTAATGCATCTGCTCTGAGATTAGACTTGAAATGTTAGTAAGCCCATTCCTCTTGAAGTTTTTGAAGCAGCTTTTACATTATTATATCTCTTATTATATAACCTAATTTAAAAGTTTTTTCTTTTAAAAAATATTTTTTTAATTTATTCAGAACAGGGGGAGGGGCAGAGGGAGAGGGAGAGAAAGAGAATCTCAAGCAGACTCCTGCTGAGCTCAGAGCCAGACACAGGGCTCAAGCCCACCACCCTGAGATCATGATCTGAGCCGAAATCAAGAGTCCGATACTTAACTGATTGAGCCACCCAGGTGACCCTTAAGCTGTTTTCTACCTTCAGGACAAGGGCCCTATACGATGATAAGATGGGGAGAGTTTGATCTGGGCTTTCCTTTTCCAATTCATGGAACTGCCTTTCTCAGACCCACTCTGCCAAGTGCCTGGAATACTCATGCTGCCATCCCCAAATATACTTAGCCTCCTGTCATCACAATTGATTGTCCCTTGTCCATTCCTTTAATAACCCCACTGGGGGAGAATCCTTACGGGTGTTGGAGGATGATAACAGTCCTTGAATTATGCCGAGTGGGCCTGTTTGCATTTTAACTAAAGATACCCAAAGCCTAAAGATCCTTGATGTGCAAGTAATCTTTAAAAGAGGAATTTCACGTACCCAGGCAGGCTATGGCATAGAGATTTGTAAAGTCAAAAAAAATATTTTTTCTTGGGAGACTATTTTTTTTTTTTAAATCTACAAAAACTCGGAGAAATGAATCTGAATTTCTTTACAGGCCCTAAAGGAACTAACACCGTTTTGATCTGCATTCTGCGGTATTGGGAAAATACATTCCCTCCAGACGTACCCCTAATTCTGATACAAAGGATTACTACTGCAGAGCTGCATGCCTCACCTAGCTCTAGCTACCGCCATCAGGTACGTGATGCAAAGAGTGCCAGCAGCTCATTTTACCACCCTCTGTCTTTAGGTCAAGAGAAGCCATATGATCCTCCATTATAGAGTTTTCAGGAGAGACCGGAGAATATAATTCAACAGAAGGTATAGCTTTATTACAGTGGAATAGCTTTTCTTTATTTTGGGAGGAAATCCAGAAAGGTCATCGCTGTGACAACTCAGCCGGTAAATTAAAATGGCCATCTGTTAAAAAAAAATAAAAAGCATTTTCAGAGGATCAGGCAGAACTATAACAATAACAGCCAGGATTGATAGTTTTAGTAATTGTCATTCTTATTGGAATAATTTCTTTCTGTCACTCTTCAAAGCACAGTACATTCCTTTTTTTCTTCATAAGCACACACACTCTTATTGAACCTTTCATAAAACATGACACGTTTCTATCCAACTGTCTCCCTTTTCCATTCCTAAATTAACCTGTAATGACCTCACCATTACTAACAATTTAAAGATAATTCCCTAATTGACATTCTTTTTACCAAAATGGTAATTTCCCAATAATAGATGGTATCAAACCTAATATCAGTTATTAATTGGGAAGTTTTTTTTCTTCTAATAAAACGAGGCCACATTGACTAGTTAGTGAACCTCTACTGTGTGTTTATCTTTGAATGACAAAATGGAAGATGAAAGAAATTCATAGTTTCTGAGTGTCTGCTATGTTTTTAGCATTTGAACATAAATAACCTCACTTGAAGTTCAGAGTTGCTAAGCAAGCTTCCCAAAGTTATATAGATATATAGCTTTGAAGTAATAGATTCAGGGTTCAACCTCAAATCTGTATAATTTGAAGACTGGGAAAAGACTCAGCAAAATATGCTCCCCCTAGGCATAGGAAGATCTCTTACAGAGCAGGAAGCTAGGGGTAGGACTAGGTAGCAAATATAATCTCTCTGCAATCCAGAACAGTTCAGATGAATGTGTAAAAGACAGAATATGTCCCAATTGTCAAAAATTCTAAGACTGGAAATATGGTGGAGCTTCCTTTTCTGGAAGAGGGGAGCAGAGAAAGGAACCTTCTATGGAACTTGGAGGCTGGAGGAATGGTTTCAGTGTTGGGGGTGAGGTGGTCCTGACATTGAAGACAAGCCAGAGTGAGCAACACTGTCATTGAGTCTCTGGGATACCTATTGCTACCTCTTCTCCCTATGATGAGAACCCTAGGTTTAAGGTCATGTCTAACTTCTAACATCACAAAGTCATCAGTAAGATTGATTCTTTGGGCTTTAGGAGAGCAGCACTCCTTCCCTGAGACAATAGGAAAGGGATGTTTCTGAGCACAGCATGTGGATGGCATAGACCATTCAATGTCTCCATCACTATCCATACACATAAAGAAAATAGATGTCTCTATAGAAGAGAACTAAAACCGCTGTACCTGTGACATGCTCTAACACAGAGAACTCAGAGCTTGGGTGGCATGGAGTGGCCATAGCTTACTCTGGGGAGGAGAGGCATTTTCACCCTTACCCTAAATAGAAACTAACTGCCAGACTGGCAGAAGTAGATTATGCCTTAGTCACTGCGGCTGATTGGTCAGCCCCCCTTGTCCCACAGCAACACCACACATCCTTGAGAACGGAACAAAACAAGCAAGGTATTCCTCCCTCCAGGCAAATGGCCAATCAGATCAGCTGCAGTTGTTAGTGGGATGATGCTGACAAGAACAGATACTCTGGATAAAGTAAATGCTGCATCCTGTTATTTTCAGGGAATTGTAGACAAGATGAATGAGACATCACTATTGACTGGAGGTTCAGATTCATTTAGTGACATTTAGTTTTCACACATTAAAAACAACAGTTTGTATCCTAAGCTAGTAAGTGGAACAAATCAATTATAGTAGCTACCTTCCTCTAGCACAAGGCTGTCAAGTTTTCTATTCAAATACTGTACAAACTTGATGAGAAGAGTAGCTTTCAAATATTCCTGACCTTGTATTTAAAATAAGAAATATATCTTACACTGTGAAGCAGAAAACATACATATATAAAAAATGGAAACACAGGCTTCGCAAAACAAATTCCTTGATCACATGAAGTACACTCCAATATTTTCTCCTGTTATCATTCGTTTTTTAAAGAAATTGTTGAATAGATTGGAACCTGCAATCCTGGTCTGGATTAGTCCATCAAAGAGAAACTCAAATTGGCTGGATATGCTTTGCCTGAAGGAATGAGCATATGCTAGTTTCTTGGAATCACCCCATTTTTAAAATACTCATAAGCATCTTTATGATACACCATCTTAGAATTTGTTTGGAACAATTTAAATTATACTTAGAATAAAGTTAATATTTTCCTCCTTTTAAACATCTAATCTCTAGCCCATCTCTACCGTCCTACATATTTCATATTCATGTATTTCTTCAGATTTCATAAACTCTGGTTCTATGACAATGTCTCGGATTTCTTTAATGACTTGTTTTACCTATGCATGTCAACTATGTATCTAGACTTGATCTCATTCAAAGAAGTTAGTCGCTCAGCTATAATTTAATAGACATAATTTTTAAAGCATTTGTAGGTTCACAGAAAAACTAGAGGATGGGGAGAAGGATAGGGAGGTTCCCTATATGCTCTCTGCCTTTACATATGCATAGCCTTTCCCATCATCAAAATTCCCCACCAGAGTGGTACATTTGTCACAATCAATGAACCTACACTGATATAATCATCCAAAGTCCATAGTTTTATAGAGTTCACTCTTGGTGTTACACATTCCATGGTTTTGGACAAATCCATAATGACATATATCCACCATTACATTATCATGATATTTTCACTTCCTTAAAAATCCTCTGTACTCTTCCCATTCATTTCTCCTTTCCCCTCCATCCCAGGCAACCACTGATATTTTATTCTCTCCGTAGTTTTGGCTTTTCTAGAATGTCATATTCTATTTAGAATCATACAGCACCTGGCCTTTTCAGATTGGCTTTTTTTCATTTAGGGATATGCATAAAAGATTTCTCCATGTCTTTTCATGACTTGATAGCTCATTTCTTTTTAAACGCTAAGTAATATTCCATTGTCCGGATGTACCAGGGTTTATTTATCCATTCACTTACTGAAGAGCATCTTGGTTGCTTCCAACTGTATTTAAAAGTTGCCCAAAACATCCATACGTAGGTTTTTTATGTGGACATGTTTTCAACTCCTTTGGTAAATACCAAGGAGGGCAATTGCTGGATCGTTATGGTAAAAGTATGTATAGTTTTGTAAAAAACTACCAAACTCTCTTCCAAAATGGCTGTACAATTTTGCATTCCCACCAACAATGAATGAAAGTTCCAGTTGTTTCACATCCTTGATGGTATTTGGTGTATCTGAGTTCACAATTTTGGCCATTCTAATAGTTGTGTAGTGATATGTAACTGTTGTTTGAACTTGAATTTCCCTGATGACATATGATGTAAAGCATCTTTTTGGATGCTTGTTTGTTATCTGCATATTTTTTCTAGTGAGGTGTCTGTTGCTGTCTTTGGCACATCTTTAAATTAGGTTATTTGTTTTGTTATTATTGAGTTTTAAGGGCTCTTTATATATTTTATTTTATCAGATGTTTTTTCCACAAATATTTTCTCCTAATCTGTGGCTTATCTTTTCATTCTCTTAACTGTCTTTTGAAGACAGCTTATTGCTTCTTTCTCTAACCGATCATGCCTTTAGTGTTCTATATAAAAAGTCATTGCCAAACTCAAGGTTATCTACATTTTTTCCTATGCTATCTTCTAGGAATTTTATGGTTTTATGTTTTATATTTAGAGCTATGTTTTGAGTTCATTTTTTGTGAAGGGTGTAAATTCTGTGTCAGGATGATTCTTTTCCTTCTTCTCTTCCTGTTCTTCCTCCTCCTCCTTCTCCTTCTCCTCCTCCTCCTTCTCCTCCTCCTCCTCCTCCTTCTTCTGAATGTGGATGTTCAGTTGTTCCAGCACCGTTTGTTGAAAAGACTATTTTTACTCATTGTATTACCTTTGCTCCTTTGTCAAAGATCAGTTGACTATATTTATGTAGTTCTACTTTTAGACTCTCTATTCCATTCCATTGATTTATTTGTCTATTCTTTTGCCAATACCACACGGTCTTGATTAATGTAGCTGTAGAGTAATTCTTGAAGTCTGGTGGCATCAGTTCTCCAATGTTGTTCTCCAGTATTAATTATATTGGCTCCTCTGGTTTTTGCCTCTCGGTATGAACTTTAGAATCAGTTTGTTAATATCTACAAAATAACATGCTAGGAATTAAATTGGGAAAGAATTGAATCTACATATCAGGTTAGGAAGAACTGACTATCGACAATATTGATTTTTCTTATTCATGAACACAAAACATCTCGACATTATTTAGTTTTGATTCTCATCAGTTTTGTAGTATTTTCCTCATACAGATCATACACATAATTTGTTAGATTTATACCTAAGTATTTCATTTTTTGGTGCTAATGTAAATAAAATAAAATAATTGTTTTTAATTTCAAATTTTACTTGTTTCTTGGTGGTGTATAGGATGGAATGTGGGTGCATTTGTCAGTCCTTTACAGTTTTCTGTATAAATGATCATGTCATCTGCAGTGACAGTTTTCTTTCTTCCTAATCTGTATACCTTTTATTTCCTTTTCTTGTCTAATTGTACTAGCCAGGACATTCAGAAAGATGTTGAAAAGCAGTTTTGAGAGGGGACATCTCTACCTCTGTGGATGAACTTCAAGTTTCTCACCATTAAGATTTTTTTTTTGGAAGATATTCTTTATCAAATTGAGGACATTTCCTTATATTCCTAGTTTACTGAGGGTTTTTATCATGAATGGGTTTTAGACTTTGTCAAATCTTTTTTCTGTATATATTGATATAATATGTGACTTTTCTTCAATAGCTTGTTAATATAATAGATTACATTAATTGATGTTCAGATATTGAACCAGCTTTATATACATGGATTAAATGGTACTTGGACATGGTGTATAAGTTTTTAATACATTGTTGGGTCCAAATTGCTAATATTTTGTTGAGTTTTGCATCTATGTTCATGAGAAATATTGGTCTGTAGTTTTCTTTTCTTAAAATGTCTTTGCCTGGTTTTGGTATTAGCATAATGTCAGCCTTACATAATGAGCTAGAATGTATTCCCTTATCTTCTACTTCTGAAAGAGATTATAGAGAATTGATATAATTTCTTCCTTAAGTGTTTGTTAGAATACACCAATGAACCCATCGGGGCCTGGTGCTTTCTGGTTTGGAAGGTTATTAATGAGTACATGAATTTATTTAATAGATATAGACCTATTTATATTGCTTATTTCTTATTGTGTGAGTATTGGCAGATTGTGTCCTTCAAGGAACTGGCTCATTTCATTTGGGTTATCATATCTGTGGGCATAGAGTTGTTCTTGGTATGGGATCTGTAGTGATATTCCTTCTTTCATTTCTGATACTAGTAGTTTGTGTTCTTTTCTCTTTTTTTTTTTTTTCTTAATTAGCCCAGCTAGAAGCCTGTCAATTTTATTGATGTTTTCAAAGAAACAGATTCTGGTTTTATTGATTTTCTCTATTGATTTCCTCTGTTTTCTGTTGTGAGGTTAAAATGACAAATCAGAAGTTTGCAACCAGAAGAGCCCCATCACCAAAGCCCAACCCTGCTGGCACTCCGATCTCAGACTTTCAGGCTCCTGACTGATTGGTGTGATGTTCACCAAATGACTTCTAAGATTCTTAGTTTCATTCTTTGATTCCAATTCTTATTTTGAACTACATTAGTTTAAAAGGCAAGGGTCCAATTTAGCATATTACAAACTTAGAAAGACATATGTGAGATGATAATATGTTTTTTGAAAAAATATTTTTACTTTACTCATTAATATAAAAGTGGTCTGTAAGTGATCAAGATTAACAGCCCATGATGAGACCTAAGTTGAGGCAATTGTCATCAGTGATGGGGAGGGGTGCAAAACACACACACATAAGTATGTATGTATGTATTCGTTTATTTTATTTTTCTATGGTTTAATGATCAATTTTGCAATTTTTATATTACAGAATGGGTTTCTACCAGCTTGTTAGGGAAAGTCAATTGTTTTAAACTATGAGTGTTTAGGGGACCCAGTCCTGACCAATAATACATAAGAGATGTCAGTGGTTGGAGCTTTCTTGAAGCTTTTTAAAAGGATCTGATTTAGCTGGTTTGTTCAAATGGAATTATAATCAGAGAAATAGTTTCACTATCAGAAATTAATTTAAAAAGGCTAGAAGGCTCTCCTTAAGAAAAAAAATCAGCACTTAACATGAAAATCTAATGATAAAATGGAAAGAAACAGAAAAGAGCCTGGGGAAAAATGTCAAGTGATGGATTTGTGGGCACTTACTAAGGCAGAGGAAGTACACAGCAAAAAATTTTCCTACACAGAAATTCTTTTATTTCTTTTATTTATTTTTTTAAAGGATTTTATTTGCGAGAGAGAGAGAGAGAGCACAAGCCAGGGCAGGGGAAGGGCAGGGGGACAGGGAGAAGCAGACTCCTTGCTGAGCAGGGAGCCAGAGGCAGAGGTGGGGACCCTAGAATTATGACCTGAGCCGAAGGCAGACGCTTAACGGATGGAGCCACCCAAGTGCCCCCAGAAATTCTTTTAGATGAAGATTGCTAATTCTGTTTTTCATATCTTATTTCATTATTTTTGTATGGTTTATACTGGTTCTTCCGGCTGAGGTTTCAGTTCTGTTCCCCCCTCCCCACCCGGGGAATGTATCAGGAGGGTATCTCCTACCCTTCCCAAAGTTGTAGCCACGGCAACAATTCTATTCCAGTCTGAGGACTGTGTTGAAGTGACTTCTCTCCCTTCTCAATATGGCCAAAATAGCGGAATCCTGGCTGTAGTATTTGATTTATGAATTCTTTTTTCAGTTTGAATTCTTTCTTCAATTGTGTAGGAAGGATTTTAGCCTCCTTTTTCACAAAAGAGGTGATTCAATCAAGCAAAAGTTAGAAATCAAAGCAATACATTTGTGTGACAGTGATTAAATTTGGAGTTTTTCTACTGGCGCCCGAGCAGCTTTGGCAGCGCAGGTTCTGCTCTGATAGCGACTCCGCTCTAAGGGGACGGACCCCCTGTACTGCCGCTCGGTGCCTCCGTGCCAGCCAGCTGCATCTAGAATTGCGGTCTAGTGAAGAGATACTCTGGGGCAGTAAACAAGTTAGTTGTTTTATCTAATCTGTGGCACCTGAAGGGAATTGCTGCTGCTTCTAGCTAAAAAACCAACCTGTAATTTAAGATGAAATCAGGAGCCTTTTTTTTTTTTGGTCATTTGTCAGCGAAACAAAGACACTGCCTAACAGTTGCCATGTACCAATCGATCCCCAAACATAGCGGCTTAAAGCAACAACTATTCATTTAGCTCACATATCTTCCAATTGGCAGTTTGGGCTGTGATCAGCTGCATGGTTTTTCTGGGCTAATTGTGTGTGAATGGTCCGCTGCCGGGTTGGTTGGGGGTTGGTTGTCCACGATTGCCTCAGCTGGGAAAGCTTCTGTCGTCCTGTGGGCATCTCTCACCTTCCGCCGGCTAGCCTGGTCTTGTACACATGGTCGTGGCAGACTTCTTCAAGATACTGTTACATGCAAGGCCTCAGGAGATGTAAGCTTGGACGTGGCACACTGTCATTCCTATCACATTCTCTTCACACGCCCGGCCAGATACACAGATGAGAAAATTGCCTCCACCTTTTGAGGGGAGGAGCTAAAAATCGCATTGAAAAAGGGCATGGCTACAGAAGGGAGGAGCTAAAAATCACACTGAAAAAGGGCATGGATACAGAAAGTCGCAAGGATTGTGTTCACTTTTTTTTTTTAAGGATTTTATTTATTTTATAGAGTGCGAGCAAGAACAGGGGGAGCAGCAGAGGGAGAGGGAGGAGAAGACTCCCCCACTGAGCAGGGAGCCCGCCACCAGCTCCAGGTCAGGACCCCGAGATCCTGACGCAAGCGGAAGGCAGACGCTTAACCAACTGAGCCACCCAGCCACCCCCTGGATTGTGGTCACTTTTGCAAACTACCACGCTTGCCACTGGCCAGGAAGATTGACTGCAGATCAACACTGGAAAAACATTTCAGTTGAAGGCAGCAACTTAGCTAATACCGCATTCAGGTAAGAAATTACTTACGTGATGTGCGGCAGGTATGAGGCAGGAAAGTGTCTACACGCTGATTTCTGCTTTGTCAGCAGATTGTATTTCTAAATCGTGTCGTTTTGTTGTTTCTGTTTTGTTGAGGGAAAACAAGAACTATTTCTAAAATATAGCAGCATGTAACTATGCTTCAGTCAGTATTTAATAAAAATTTCCTTGAAACAAGAAAAAAAGATGAGAAAGACCTTCAGACAATCAAGACTGTTCTACTCGATTAGTTTCTTCATGTGGAAAATCTGTCAAGTCTATGAGTCATTCAGATAGCACTTGTTTTTGGTATAATGATGAAATTGTTGCTTTAGTCTACTGCATTCTTCCCTATTATTTTGTTCAAGCAAGACACTGCTGAATTGAACCATGAAATGAACTGTATTGAACAATAACAACAAAAATGTTCTGAGGTGTCATCTGAATTTTCATGTTTGTTCAGTTCTTTTTACAGTTATTACCTTGATAATAATGTAATGTTTTTCTATTAGATATCAAATCATCGAGGGAGACAACAAAGCTGAGTTAAATTAGCATAGTTTAACGTAATAAAGGAATCAACAGCATCGGTAAAAGCAGTAGGCACCACACAGATGTCCCAGTTCCATTTGTTTACAATGCAGCAGCTGTTAACTGTTCTCAGTGCATTGCTGTGATACCCAAGGATCCTTCTTCAGCCTGAAAACACAGCATTTTGAGGCAGGTGAGGCTATCAGGGAAAGGTGGAGTTAGGTGGGCTTGTTGCCCTCTAGGAACAGCGTGCTCAGCACTGTGGCTGGAGAAATAGGAGTTGGGGGAGAAAGAAGAACAGGTCAAAGAGGCAAAAGGCAGGGCTGAGGACAGACCATGAAGAAGTTGTAGACTGCTGTAATGAGTTTGACTTTTACCCTGAGATATGCGAAGCCAACTATAGAGCTGTGAGCAGAAGATTGAAATGATTTGTTTTTATTTATAATAGGATCACTTTGCCTGCTCTGTGGGAATAGAACGTGTGTGTTGGAGAATAGTCATAGCGATATAATAGAAGCTGGGGGATGAATTAGGAATTATACTCTTTTCTTCCAAATCCGTTCCTTGCCTTTCCTCTGATCAGATTTATACATTAGAGGTCTAATCCTTGAAAAGTATATTTCCCAGGCTAACAGGTTTCAAAGCTGAATTTGATCAAAAAGAAGCGCTGTCATGAAGTTAAAGGCAGAAAGGAAAACCAGGGTATTGCTCCCTCTCTTTATTGGCTCTGAGTTGTGTCTCTAGTGTCTATTGCACATGCTCCGTGTCTAGTCCCTGCTGGGCAGACCACTCTGGTAGCCACTTGGCTAATCTTGGATCTTGGGTTCCAGTAAAACTAACTTTATGGGTAGGGTAGCAGCTGTCTATAATAATTGTCTGGATTATCTAAACTCTTCTGTTTGTTCTTTCAGATATTCTAACATTTTTGTAACTAATTGGCTTCTATTAATACCCCAAAATAGATTCTGTTATTCCACTGGACCTTAACTAATAGAGTGGACTATTACAATACTCAAGACTAAAGATGATGGTGGCTTGGAACAGGGTGGTAGCAGTGGAATTAATAAAAGTCATTAGATTCAAGATATAGTTTGTAGGTAGAGTGAACAAGATTCCTGATAGAACCTACGAGTGTTGTGAGAGAACTAAGGAATCAAAAATGACTCCTGTTTTGCCTGATAAATTAAAAATAGTGTAATAGCCAATAATTAAAATGAGAAAGATCTAAGTAAAGTAAGAGTACAATGGAGGAATTCAGTTTGGGGCATGCTATGTCTGAGATGTCTATTACATACCTCATTGGAGATGTCAAAATTTCAAGGTGTGTGTGTGTGTGTGTATGCATTGAAAATTTAGAAGAGGGGTCTAATCTGGTGATATAAATTTGGATAACAATTTTTTATAGTTACTCAAAGTTATGAGACTGGAGGAGCTCATCCAAAAAAGTGAGCATATATAAAAGAAAGAAGACTTCAAAAAGTGAGTGAGAGCTCCATTTACTACAACTTCAATTATTTAAAACTAAATAAATCAGTGCTGTCCCAAAGAACTTCCTGCAGTGGTGGAAATGTTTTATGTCTGCACTATCAGACATAGAAGCTGTGTTAGTTTTATAATTCTACCATAATAACTTATCTCAAATTTGGTGGCTTAAATAACACAAATTTCAGATCTTCAAGTTTGGTAGGTTAGAAGTCCAACACAATCTCATTTGGCTAAAATCAAGGGGTGGGCAGAGTAAAATTCCTTCCTGGAGGCTTTCATAGAGAATCCACCTGTCCTAGCTTCTAGAGATCACCTGCATTCTTTGGCTCTGCTCCCTTCCTGAAATATCTGAGCCAGTGAGGCTTGTTCATTCCTTCTCACATCTCATTACTCTGATCTTTTCTTCTGCCTTCTGATTCCACATTTAAGGATCCTTCTGATTATATGGAGCCCACCAGGATAATGTAGAATAATATCCCCAACTCAATGTCAACTTAATCACATCTGTAAAATCATATTTGCTTTATAGGGTAACATATTCACAGGTTCTGAGGATTAGGGTGTGAACATAATGTTGGGGGTGGCATTATTCATTTCAGCTGTGTGGCTGCTCGCACCACATGGTGATTGGGCGCTTGAAATATGGCCAGTTCAGCTGGAAACAAGATTTTTTTAACTTTAATTTTGGTTAATTTATATTGAAATTTAAATACACACATGTGGATAGTGGCTGCTTCATTTGGGTAGCATAGATCTAGAGGAATAGGGGAATGAATAGAATAGGGAAATACAGTATGATAACAGACCAGCATTAAGAGCCCTTGTGTTGTTTATAGTCGTGAATTTTAAGGAAGACTTTAGCATTGTTGTGCGTATTTCTGCAGCCAGGATTTAGCTAGTGATGGCAGCCATACACTTGGTTAGAGGACACGTTATCAGAAACAGGTAACTACAATCAAGGAAGAAGAAAATTTTGAATTCAAGAAATAGTGATAAGCAAAAAAGCCAGAAAAATGCTCACTTAATTAAATAAGTATTGAGGCTGCCACTCCAAAATTTAATATAATTCTTGAAAGAAAATTCATAAAGCAGATGATCCACGATGTAATAATTTTAATTTATCGAAATTCAAATAATCCTTGACATTGATGGAGAAATGAATTGAAATACTTTGTTTCAAATTTAAAGATAACTAATCGAATTACAGAAATAAGATACAGAATTTGCAACTTATTAGAAATAACAAAGTTAAATACAGAAAAACTTTTAAAATTCAAAAACATGAACAATAGAAAATATAACAAGATGACAGCAAAAAGTTTTAACATTGATTAAATAAATTCCTCTATCAAAGACAAGGAACATAATTAGCTCTTTTTAAGAGTCACGTTTAAATGACACACAAAGGTAAACATTGAGTAGAGCAGTCAGAAAGCAGACAATACACAGAGATTTCAGCAGAAGTGGAAGCCACTCCTTCCAGTTGAGTTTTGAATTTTAAAGCCTGTGGGGCTCAAAAAAAGTTAAAATCAAAACTTAGTTTAAAGTGGTCTCCAATTAGTAGTTCCCAAGATGGCAGAAACAAATACAAATCCTTTTTTTACAGGGATGAGGGCCAGTGTGCCTGGCTGATTAGCTGCCCATGAGTGTTCTAAAACAAAGCCTAAAAATTCTTAAGCCTTCCTTATGCACCCAGAGATTGCATTTTTTTTTAAAGAAAGAAGACCCTTAAAAAACATACATACGTGAGGATAATAAAACCCTGTGCCTGCACCAATATTAATCAAATTAGTTCTTCCTTTATAATGAAAAAAAAAAAAGATCACCAAAAATTTGCAGAAAACCTATTACCCAGAAGAGAAACACAACTAGATTATAACTTTTAGTCAAAAGTCTCTAAAAGGCTGGTAATTTTGAGGCTATGTTGCAAAAAGTATATATGATTTTGTTATCAAAAGGAAAGATAATTCAGAAATGCCAGGAAAAACAAAAAAAACTGAACAAAAAGTGATCTTAAAATGTGGCACACTTCTGAGTTGTCAAAAGAATGTAAGAGTAAGAATCTGTTTGAACTTGATGTTTTCAGAGTCACAGGGGTCATTGCATTACGCCTTTGAGAAGAAAGGGTAAATTCTAGTACACTACTTGATTCAGGAGTGAATAGTACATAAATAGGCATAATAATGCAACTAGTTTGTTTGGTTTGAACACTTTGATCAAACTTATGACTAAGCACAGATAAATATAATGTTATTGTCCTTTTGACATGGTAAGGAAAGTACATGGAAGTTTGAGATGAGAAGAAAACTAAATGGTAGGGTCAGTCATAGCCTCCCATTACACAGTGGGTAGCGCAGATCTTTGTCTAAAGTCATTTGCTGCCATAAGAAAAACAGGCTTAAGAATATTGTTCAAAATTACTAAGGTAACCACAGGGGAGTTAAAAATATCTAGTGTAAAAATGACGAAGGCAAAAAGACATGAGTAATGTGAGCAATTCCTGCTCTTTCAAAGGGAGGAAACAGTAGACAATGTCTAAAATTGTTAATCCACAAACTAGAGATGTAATTAGTTTATTCAGAGTTAAGGAGGTAACCACCTGAATAGCAAAAAATTGAAGTGGAAAAAGTAGCTGCCTCTGGGAAATGTGATTATGGATGTTATAATATTTTATACTGTCAAAATCTGCTTTTAAGAAAGAGGAGCTCTGAAAAGAAAAACTTTGTTTGAAATTTGTATCCTCAGAGAATGTCAAGAAATTAATGTATCCAAAAAAGAATAGTAGCTATTTGAAAAGATAAAATGTCATAGTTTTTAAAATTTTGTTTTCAGTTTTGATTTTCTCTTTAACCTGAAAGTTATTTAGAAGGATGTTTGTTTCAAATGAGGTAGGTTTATTTTATTACTTTCTCTGTCTTTTTCCCATTAAACTAGAGTCTTACTGTGCTCAGAAGACGTAATACATTGAAATTCTACTTAAGAGAATTTTTAGAGATTTTCTTTGTAGCTGAAGAGGTTTTTGTAATTGTTCTGTAAGACTTTGAAAAGAATGTAAATTATGTTTTTTGTCAGATGTAAAGATTTCTGAAACCTAGCTGTATTACAGTATTATACTGTAGTACTGTATAATGTTGGGCTATGCATAATCATTTCTGAGAGTGGTTATGGTAAGCTTGGACCATTGTGGCTTTATTTCTCCCTCTACATCTTTATATTTCAAAAGCATGTTGTTTGCAACACAAATACCATAATTATTTCATATTTCATCAAAATGAAATATCTATTTTAGCCGTTAATCATTTTTTCATACTTAAGACTATTTTTTTTAGCAGTTTTAGATTTACAGCAAAATTGAGACGCGCAGAAAGTTCCCATGTACTCCTTCATACTTGCATAGCCTCCCCATCATCAATATGCCCACCAGAAAGGTACATTTGTTACAATTGATGAACCTATGTTGACATGTAATTATCACCCTAAATCCATGGTTTACATCAGGGTTCCCTCTTGGTTGTACCTCGTAGGGGTTTGATCAAATGTGTAATGACATGATGTGTACATCATTATAGGATCATGCAGAGTATTTTCACTTCTCTAAAAATCCTCAGTGGTCAACCTATTCATCCCTCCTCCTTTCCAAGCTCTGGCAACCCCTGACATGTTTACTATCTCATAGTTGTGCTTTTCCAGCATGCCACTTAGAATCACACCACATGTAGCTTTTCCAGATTGACTTCTTTCACTTGTAATATGCAGTTACGTAAGTTACCTCCATATCTTTTCATGGCTTAATAGATTCTTTCTTTCTATTTTTCTTTCTTTCCCTCTTCCTTTCTCTTCCATTCTTTTCTTTCTTTCCCTTTACTTCCCTTTCATTCTTTCACATTTGTTCTTTCGCATTTGTTCTTTCCCTTTCTTTCTTTCCCTTTTTTTCCCTTTCATCTTTCCCTATCTTTCCCTCTTTAGCACGGAATAGTATTTTATTGTCTGGATGGACCACTTTATCCATTGGAGGGCACCTGGGCTGTTTTCAAGTTACAAAACTAAACATAAAGCTGCTATAAACATCTGTATGTGGGTGAACCTGTGACCTTGATGGTGTTTTAGGTGCCTTATTCTCATTCCCCTTTCACCAGCTCTGTGGTGGCCTTAAAAACCAACAGCCTTGCAACTGCAGCCATGGTAGCTATGAAAACCACTGGCATAGAAGTCAATGGAGGGGGAAGTAGGGGCTTGGAACTCCCCCCAAATCCCTACCCATATTATTGAGAAGCTACTTGAAAAGCTCAGTGTTTATCTAGCCGTATTCCCAGGGTACATATCTAAAACAATCCGATAGTTATTTCAAATCATGGCTTCCTGAGTGGAGATACCATATGGAGCTAATAATCCCATTGAGGATGACGCTAGCAGTATATTTTTTATATAAGGCCTTTATTATGTTGATGTATGTTCCCTCTAAACCTACTTGCATCTTTTTTAATTTGTTGAGACTTGTTTTGTGACCAAATATGTGATTTATCTTGGAAATGTTCCCTGTGCACTTGAAAAGAATGTGTATTTTGCTGTTTTAGGGTGGAATGTTCTGAATGTATCTGTTAGATCCATTGGTCCAGTGTTTCATTCAAAGTCACTGTTTCCTTGTCGATTTTCTGTTTGGACGATCTGTCCATTGATGTATGTGGGGTGTTAAAAGTCCCCTACTATTATTATATTACTATCAGTTAGTTCCTTCTTGTTATTAACTGTTTTATGTATTTGGGTGCTCCCATGTTGAGTGCATAAATAGTTAAATTAGTATATATTAAAAATCTTCCCGTTGGATTGTCCCCTTATGATTATATAGTGTCCTTATCTCTTGTGACGGTCTTTGTTTTAGTCTGTTTTGTCTTTTGATGTAAGTATTGGTATTCCGGCTTTCTTTTGACATCCATTTTCATGATAAATGTTTCTCCATCCCCTCACTTTCAATCTACATGTGTCTTTAGGTCTGAAATGACTCTCTTGTAGGCAGCATATAGATGGCTCTTACTTTTTGTTTTTGTTGTGTGTGTGTGTGTGTGTGCGCGCGCATTCCATCACCCCATGTCTTTTGATTGGAGCAATTAGTCCATTTCGTTCAAAATAGTTGATAGATATATATTTATTGCCATTTTGGTAATTGTTTTGTGGTTGCTTTTGTAATTCTCCAATTCTTTCTTCTCTTGCTCTCTTTCACAGTTTTCTGGATTTCTTTAGTGATACACTTGAATTTCTTTCTCTTCATTTTTTGCATACCTGTTATTGGTTTTTGATTTGTGGTTACCATTAGGTTGGTATATAACGTCTTCTGCATGTAGCAGTCTGTATAAAGTTGATGGTCACTTGAGTTTGAAATCATTCTTTATTCTTCTCCCGCCCCCTATTTTATGTATATGATGTCATATTTTACATCCCTTTATTTCGTGAATTCCTTGACTGATTTCTACAGATATACTTTTTACTGCTCTTGTGTTTTCTACTTTTCTTACTCATACTTATTGTCTTTCCTTTCCATTCAAAAAGTCCCCCTTAACAGTTCTTGCAGGGATGGTTTCAAGGTCATGAACTCCTTTGGTTTTTTTTTGAGAAACTCTTTATTTCTCCTTCTAAATTGAATGTTAGCCTTGCTGGATGGAATATTATTGGCTGTATATTTTTCCCACTCAGCACTTTGAGTGTATTGTGCCATCCTCTTCTGATCTGCTAAGTTCATGCCAAAACGTCTGCTGATATCCTTATGGGGCTTCCCTTACATGTAACTGTGTTATTTTCTCTTGGTGCTTTTAAAATTCTCTTTATCACGACTTATTGCCATTTTATTAACTATGTGTCTTGGTATGGATCTCCTAGGGTTGATTTTGATGAGGTATTTCTGTGCCTCCTGGATCTGGATATCTGTTTTCTTCCCCAGATTAGAGAAGTTTTCAGCTATTTTTTCTTCAAATAAATTTTCTGGCCCTCTTTCCCTCTCTTATTCTTCTGGGATCCCTGTAATGCAAATGTTATTAGGCTTGATGGAACCTATGAGTTCCCTAAGTCTATTCTCATTTTGCATACTTCTTTTTTTCTCTCACCTGCCCAGCTTGATTACTTCCCATTACTCTGTCCTCCAGGTCACTGATTCATTCTTCTGCTTCCTCTAGCCTGCTATTTATTCCACCTAGTGTATTTTTAATTTTACTTATTGTTCTTTGTTTCTTTTTTTATCTCTTTGTTAAAGGTCTCACTGATGTCTTCCACTCTTTTCTCAAGTCCAGTGAGTGTCTTTATCATCATTACTTTAAATACTCTGTCAGGCATATTACTTATATGTGTTTTGCTTAGGTCACTTGCTGTGGTTTTGTTCTGTTCTTTCACTTGGGACATATTCCTTTGTCTAACTCTCTGCTTGACTTTGTGTGTTAGGAAAGTCAGGTAATTTAGAAGGCCACATGTATGTGCAGGACTGTGATCATGTCTAAGAAACAGCTGAGATTGCCCAATTCTCTCACCCGTGATCGACCTTGGGTCTGCATTAAGCGATAATTGAAGGTTAAGGCAGAGTTGTAAATTATCTGCTAGAATGTTGAAGATGTGCAAAACAAACACAGAGCACCTCAAAGTCTGAGACTTAGTTGTCCAAGACACTTAAGAAAATCTCTGTCTAATAATTAGTTCATGACTAAACTAGCCAAACAAGTATTTCAGTGGCTGCATAAAGCAGAGACACAGATCAACTGAATTACTTTGGTAAAGTCACAAACAAAAGGAAAGCCATACAAAGAGAACAACCAATAACAAATAGCAACAGCAACAAACCCTGGAAAGTGAAGGGAACTAGTTTCCATTTGATTTCCAGAGTTGCCAAAATTAATTATTTTAAATGTATGTTTTTTCAATAAGGCATTACAAGACACAAAAAAATAAAGTATGCCCCATACATAGGAAACTAGTCAATAGAAGCTGCCCCTGAGGAAAGGCCAGACATAGAACTTAGTAGACAAAAAAGATTGTAAATCAGCTTTATAAGTATCTTTAAGAACTAAAGGTTAGCATATATAAAGAATTAGAGGAAAGTATGAGAATTATATCTCAAACAAAGAATAAATAGAAACATTAAAAAAGAATTAAATTGAAACATTTCACTTAAAACGTAAAATAACTTTTAGGAAAAATTTACTGGAGAAACTCAAAAGATTTTAAATGGCAGAAGAAAGAATAAGTGAAATTTAAGATAGATCTTTTGAAGTGATTTAGTCACTTCCCACGTGGGACACCATCAAGCATGCTGGCATACACAAAATGGGATTCTCAGAGGGAGAGGAGTAAGAAAAAGAGGCACAAAGAGAAAATAAGTTAGGAGTAAAAAATTTTAATGGAATCACCAAAAATTAGTACTCATTGTCAAGTGAAAAGATACAAAATAAACATACAAAACCCAAGAGTTTTCATATATACAAGTCATTACTGGTGAGATACTATACTGGGAAAAAATGTGTAATTCACAGTAGTACCTAGTGTATAAAATATACGTGAATAAATAAAAATTTGGAATAAAATATTTATAGTCTATGTAGTAAATTAAATATTAATGAACATCCAATAGAAATAAGCATACAATAGAAATGTTTCTGATAAATCATGATGAAGACAATACAATAGAAAATAGCAAGGTATACAAAATTTATCCGATAAATAATTTAAAGTGACAAACCACTTTAAAAGTGTGAAAGATGATTAACTTTGTGAGTAAACAGGAAAATACAAATAATATCAAATCTCATTTTGTGTATAACTGCACTATTCAGTGTGTACACACTAGCCACATGTGGCATTTAAATTTAAAATAATTTAAATGAAATTTAGGATTTGATTCCTTAATTTAGTAACCAAATTTCAGGTGCTTAATAACCATATACAGCTAGAGGCTACTGTATTAGCATGGATATAGGACAGGTCTATAACTGCAGTCTGCTTCTCCCTCTGCCCTCTCCCCTGCTTGTTCTCAATCTCTCTCTCTCTCTCAAATAAGTAAAATCTTAAAAAAATTTATCTAACTTATATAGCCTATTAGCTAAAAAAAGTAAAACAATATGAATAGTATGATATAGTGTGTGTTTGTGTGTGTATTTGCTTGTGTGTAAGATCTGTGGGTATTTGTAACTAGAAGGAAATAAGCTCTTAAGGATATTCAGGAAACTTTTATAATGATGTAATGGTCTACCTTAGATGGGGTTAAAGATTAAAAAAAGACTGTCATATTTTGCTTTTTTTTTTTTTTTTTGGTAGCATTAGGGTTTTATTCCTTTTATGATTAAAAAAAAAAGAAAGAGAGTTTATAGAAGCCAGGTAGTGGTAAAAGCAATGCCCTAAGTATTTTTTCCACCATCATAGAGATTTCCTCCATATCGGGGAAATGGTGTTAAGTAAACATTGCCACATATGCTAAGAAATTATGAGTATCATACATCATTTGTCTTCATTGTTTCATTTAGATGTGGAATACTCAATATGAGGAATTGTACACACTTGAGAAAAAATATTAACGCTTTCATATTTCCTGATGCAGTACTAGAGACAGTGAGTTCGAATAGAATTCAATCAGTGGCTCGATTACAGCTATAGCAAAACAGCCGTAGAATGAACTACTATGCAGTTTTTCATGCCTGACTGTTATGTACGCTGTTAGCTTTAAGCCTGGTTCTTCTCTTGAGGGTTCAGGGTGACATATCCACTTATGTTCTAATACAGCCAAAACAATGGAAAAGAAATGTGAATAATTATTTTTGTAGAAGTGAAGAGTGTATACCTATATTACTCTAGTTGGGACCTTAAATCAGTTAGTGGAAAAAGATTTCATGGTAACATCAAAGCTTACAGTTGTGAGGCATCAAAAAAAAAAAAAAAAAAAAAACGTATCCAGTTCTCCTTTAATACACACAAACAGTTTCTGGTGGGAAACATTTATATCCTGTACCTCCCCATCCCATCACTTTCCATGTTAATTTTAATAATTTTAGTATGTTTTTTACAAGATTCATACCTAACATTTGTGAAGACTTTTATTTTACTGTATACATGAAAATAAAACAGTAAAATAGTAGAGTGTATTTCTAAGATATCCTTCTCTAAAGTCTTTTCAATATTTCTCTCCCCGTTTTGATTTACTGCCCCCCACCATCCTCTACCCTTAACTCACTTGTGTCTCTGCGTTAGGTTCCCATCACAATGATCCATAATGACCAGCCCTTCCTTATCATGGCTTAATGTTTGTTCCAACGAAATTTAATTATCTTGTGTTTTATAACATCAGAATGTTGATTTCAGTTAGTATTCTTTTGGGAAGCATGTAAAACATGGATGGTAACAAAAAAGCCTTTTCTGAGATTTTTGTATCTAGATGTAACCAATATGAGTAAAAACAATGGCAAAATTAAAGATAACCAAAGAGGTAAGGCCTTTGGGGGGGGGGTATCTCTGGGTTACTCTAAGACATATTACACAAAGCCGTTCTTAGCCCCAAATGATGTTTCAAATTAAGTGTTAAAATTAGTACATCCAATGTGTTCTTTTTGTGGATGTGGAATTTCTCCCATTCATCATATTTCAATAGAGGATGGATATGTTATCAGCATTATTCTTGTCCTATAGACAGTAAGACTCAATGCGTATGACCTCTCAGAGGCATTTCTAAGAGCAGCAACAGAAAATAGACACCTGAAATCCTTAAAGTTAGTTATTCAAGCTTGTTTCCAGGATTTCAAGAGTATTTGCTAAAGATGCTTTCTTAAAGTACAATATGAAGTGATTTTACGAAGTTCTATATTAGTACTAAGAATCACAAAGATGGCTCAGAAAAAAAAAATCATCTTTATTAAAGGCTGTAGATAGAAATACAACAACCCCAGAGTTAGAACAGTAACGAATGCTTAGATATCAAGGACTCCTCTTCAAAAGTATACTTAGATTTGGGTAATAAAACCAAGGGGATTAGGACACAACATTTTTGGCTGGCTGTGTCAACAACTAGCTACATGTTGTCCAAGTCCGTTAACTGCCTTGGGCTTCCTTCTGCCATTTGTGGAATGACTCCTTTATGTGATTTGTAACATAATGGCAAATGAATCATTGAATTTTGAAAATTTCTCTCAGCTGTACCCCTATATTATGAACTGAGGTTCTCCTTCCTCTCATTACAGACTTCTTAAAATCCAACTTTTTGTGTTTAAATAATTGTGGATTCACATGAGTTGCAAGCAACACAGTAGAGCCATCCCATCTACTCTTTACTCAGTTTCCTCCAAAGGTTAACACCTTATAAAAATAGTATAATATTACAACCAGAGTATTTACATTGATTCCATTAAGATCTATAATAGCTTGGTATGGATTTCATTCTTCATTATTTATCAGATAAAGGGATTAACATTTTTGAGAGCTTAATGTATGCTGTGTTTTATATGCTTCCTTTCATTTAATTCTAATTATAGGCTACTTTAGAGGCCCAGCTAAAAGTGAAAGAGTCAGGTTCAAGGTCTGTTGACATCACAGCACTCATTCTTTCTATTATGAAAAATCTCCAAGATCTTTCTCTTCACTTCACGTGGCATTAAGTCGCACCACACACATCGTTGCATATATATGTGTGTCTGTTTCCATCAGGAAGATTTTGCTTATGCAGCTTTGCAGAGCCACAGATCTAGGAAGATTTGAAAACTTTCCAGGTCTAGGTCACCCAGCCCACCATCCATTTAGTCAGGATTAAGTTTGTCATCTGGACTCCCTCCTTTTTTTTTTCCCCCATTTTTATACCATAGCTTCATTCTCTGAATGATAAATGATGTTAGAACACAGCAGAGAAAGAAGCAAGGGCATTTTGAAAGGAGTCATTTGTCTGTTCCAAAGGAAGAAGGATAGTTTTACTACAAGAAAATCTGCTCAGACGAGTTGCTTATTTATGTAAAACAAAACAAAAAACAACAAACAGAAAACCCCACCGTACATTGAACTAAGCAAATTAAAATGCAAAATGGAAAATTTTGCTGTTCTGTCTTCTGCCATCACCCTTTCAGTCTTCTACGGTAACAAAAACTGGAGTCTTCCTGAACATCTAGGAATTCTCAGACCATCGGTGCCTCGGCTTCTTAGAGGTAAATTTGGAGTAATAGGAGTAACAATTGATTTACACAACAAATAGGTATTGAATGTCTATGAAGCATTGGAATTAAAACACTAGGGACATAGGGCATACCAAAAAGAAACAGCTCCTGATCCCTATGGGGGGCAGAGCACAGAATTTTAATGAATAACTGTACAAATAAATACATACTTCTCTTCCATGTGCATTATGAAGGGAATCCACGAAGTATTATGATAACATAGAAAAGGGCAATTTAATTGAATCTGAGAGTTCAAAAAATCCTCTTTGAGGGAGTAACATACCTAGATACATACATACACACATACATTTATTTATTTGAAGATTTTATTTATTTGCGAGAGAGACAGATGGAGATAGAGCACACGCGGGGAGGAGAGGGAGAAGCAGGCTCCCCGCTGAGCAGGGAGCCTGACATGGGACTCGATCCCAGGACTCTGGGATCATGACCTGAGCCAAGGCAGACACCCAATTGACTGAACCACCCAGGCACCCCAGGAAGTAACATTTAATTTGAGAACTGAAAGATGAGAAGATGGGTTTTATATTCAGAGAGAAGCCTTGGGGACTGGTGTCATCTGAGGATTTGCCCGTTTTACTTGGCAGTCAACCTTGTGGTCCACAGTCCCTCACTGGGATTAGCAGCTGGAACACTTACTCGTGGCCACTGCTTGTAGCCTGGGATTCCTCATAGCATGCTGTCTGGGTTTCAAGGCTGAGGAAGGAGAGGGACTTAATGCATGATAAAATCTACTTGTGAATCAGCCCCTTAATCACTTAATTCCTAGAGATCTAAATATAAAAGACATTACACATTGTTAAAATATATGGAAATTGATATATGAAAAAATACATATATGTGATAAATGTTCCATTTTTTTTTTTTTTTTACTGAATATTAAATATAGAGTGGTGCCTGGGTGGCTCAGTCAGGTGAGTGACCAACTCTTGATTTCAGCTCAGGTCATGACCTCAGGGTTGTGACGTCCAGCCTGTGTTAGGCTCCGCACTCAGCAAGGAGTCTGCTGAAGATTCTCTCCTTCTTCCTCTGCCCCTCCCCCTAGTCACACACACTCTCTCTAAAATACATAAATCTTTAAAAAAAATAATGTAATCTAGAATTAAAATTTAGATTTTGCACCTATGGTACCAGCTGTTTTCCACTTGGCTAAAAGCGTTCAAGGTGGCATCTGACCTGTGCTCTGTGTTATAGGTTTGAACTATGATAGTTAATTGTTCTTTACTTTCTGCCCCTCTGAACAAAAAATTACTTGCCTTCTAAATGAATCGGCTCCATTCACATTAACCAATGTTATTTTCTTTTGGTTACTTCTATCTTGCCACTTTTTCCTAGGTGAGCAAACATAATATTATGTCTATAGCAAATATATTCAGCTGTCCTAACAGAGAGAGTCCCAAGTGAAAATGGAAATAAACAGTGAAAGGGAAAACACCGTCCCGCGCTTAGTGGTTGCAGCGCGCAGGCTCTGAGGTCATTTATGTGAGTTTGAAATCAAGTCGCACATGTTACCATTTACGTGACTTGTTTGTTTAACCTCTTTATACTTGGTTTCATTTCTGTGACATTAAGATTCATAAGAGGACCAAACAAATCATTTACGTATAAAAGAAGATAAAGCTTAACCAACACAGCCCAGTGCTTGGCATATTATAAGCCCTCAGAAAATGTTAACTCTTATGCCATAATTAATTTGACAAATAAGAAAACATGCCACCCAGTTGCTTTCCAGTGAGGGTGGGCACGCGGGGAAATAGGGTATGGTATGTGAGTCTTAGCATATGCTCCATCCTCAGGCATCGAATCCTCTGGCAGAATGGGCTTCAAGGAGACCTAGGAGAAGAGCTTAGTGTCACTGCGAATACAGCATAAGTGCAAGTGACACTGGCCTCTCTACCTCTGTGTGAGCTCTCACGCTTCCCTAAGAATCTCATTGGGCTGGCTTCGTTACCAGCCGCGGTGTCCTCTGTGTTTTCAGCAGATATAGTTACTGTAGCACTGTGTCTGGTTGGTTCAGGTTTGTTTGCTTTTCTCACACTGGCTCAGGACAGAATCATTTGTGCCTTAAAGAGAACTGTGGGCCTGGCAGGCTTCTAGTGTTTCATCAGTTCTCTCTGAAAATAGGCATGTTTGGGCAAAAAGAATATACAGCTGGGTTCTTATCCATCTCAGGGAGAAGAGGAATGCCTTCCCCCAATGTCCTTGTCACTGCTGTTAGTCCCTGGCCATTTAAACATTGCCTCCCTCTGTTGTGAGGCCCTCATTGCTCAGCCTTCCATTCTGGTGAGTGTTAAGTCCCAAGTTGACTGGGACTTAACTAGGGTTAGGGTTGTCCAGAGGAATGGGAATGGTGGGATAATATAAAAGATTTTTTTGTGGAGATTATGAGAAGAGATTATGATTGATTTTCTCAGTTATGGAGGATGAGAAGTCCTACAGTCTGTCATCAGCAAGCTAGAGGTCCAGAAAAGCTGGTGGTATAATTCAGTTCGAGTCCACAGGCCTGAGAACCAGGAAAACCAATGGTGTCAACTCCCTGTCTGAGGCCAGAGGCCTGAAAGCCAGGGGGATGCTGGTGTAAATCCTAGAGTCTGAACACCAGACAACAGCATCTTCACTGTCTGACGGCAGGAGAAGACGGATGTGTCAGCTCAAAAAAAGAGAACAAGAATTTACACTTCCTTTGCCTTTTTTATTTTGGGGGGGGGACCTCAAAAGATTGCATATAACACCAAACCACTTTGGTGAAGATGGATTTTCTTTACTCAGTCTGATTTAAATGCTAATTTCTTCTGGAAACAGCCTCACAGACATACCCAGAAATAATGTGTACCAGCTCTCTGAGCATCTCTTAGGCTAGTCCAGATGACACATGAAATGAACCACCATGTTGGGCAAATGTCTATCACTCACTATCCTGCACTTTTCTGTGAGACCTGAGATCAACCTGCTTCACGTTCTTACTTTTTTTCGCCGTCACTCACGTGTAGATTCTTGGCTAAGTGGTGCTTTTTCTTATTCTCATATCAGTACCACTTTATGTTTCTGTTTCTTGACCCCATACTCTCTCTTCTGTGCCTCCTAAACTCCTTCTTTCCTGAGTCTATCAGTTCCATTAGTAACGAACTCCAGGTCCCCAAACTCTTTACAAAATATTTTATGCTCCTTGGATTTAAATGAAATCTTGTTTTCCCTGGAAGACCTGGATTAACCTTTTCTTCTTTCAAGCAGAGCTGCGCGTTCTCCCTTTTCTTACCTCTCGGGTTGAGGGACAGCATCTGCGCGCCCTGTGCTCCTCACTGTCCCTTTCAGACTCAGTCTTCAGTCCTCTTATTAAAATTCTATGCTCTCTTATGGTTCATGCCAGTCAGCTATACACTCCCCATCTCTGTTAGGGCTAAAGAGCAACCCAGAAGTTGTTTTTATTTTTTTTATTATGTTATGGCAGTCACCATACAAAAACATCATTAGTTTTTGATGTAATGTTCTATGATTCATTGTTTGCGTATAACACCCAGTGCTCCATGCAATAACGTGCCCTCCTTAACACCCATCACTGGGCAGAAGTTTGTTTGTTTGTTTGTTTCAGTGATGTTTAGTTCTCTGTTGTAGGTACATAGCATTCTCTAGTTCCAAAACCCTTAGGATTTATGCTGTGAAATTCCTACTGGAACTTGCCAGAAATTACTTACATTTTTTCCCCCCACTCCAAGTGATCACATTTTTAAGTCTGAAACTGTGATCTGAGATCTTATTTGACTTTCCAGTTAACAAGTTAGCTGGCTTTTCTTCTACCAATCTATCTACAAACAGAAACTGCATGCCTCTGGATACGGGAGGACAATGTATTCACCAAGCATCTTAGCAGTGCCTAACTCCCTTTTGGGCAACACAAGGAGGGGCAGATATTACTCGTGCATACAGAGGTTGCACTATAAATGGGGAGCCCTTCAATTATGACACGCCTGCCTTCTTCCTCTCCAGAAGAGACTTTTGCTCTGGGATACAAACAAATCTTCTCCAGGGAGGAGGAAAAGTCTCTAGTATTTTTTTTTTTTTTTTTACCACGTTGGAATATAAACAGATGGCTCTAGGGACTGTCTCTAGGGTTGCTATTCAGTCATCCTCTACTTTAGCCTGGACCATGCAGAAATGTGGAAATAGTTTCACAGGACTATGGCCCGGGTTGTAAAACTGCTTTCATAGCAGCTTGGACTTGCTCCAGGGAACTTTTCTCCCCTGGATCCCACTCCCATTTGGTGACTTCATTCCATCTACTAAAAGTCAGGGCACTATTCCCACCAGTGGAATGTGCTGCCACAGACCCCAAAATGCTATCTTCTTAGCTTTCTTCACACCAAAGTCCCCTTAGGTGTGAGATGCAATAATTTTGTAGGGGACATCCAGCATGACCCAGGCCACTGGGCCCCTCAAGACTTTACCAACGTATTGGCCCTGATTCTTCATCAGGTCTACCTCCTATCCTCTGTAGTTTAGGCATTTCATCAAAACTGCTGACATATTGTGACATCTTGCTCATCTGGTTCCATTAACATGATATTATCCATAAAGTGTACTCGTGTGCTATTCTGTAAATGTTCAGACAGTCCAGATCACTTTGAAATATATTACAAAGATGACAGAGTTAATGTAGGCCTGAGGCATAAAAGTGTACTTATGTCTGTTCCAAATCACTACAACTTTGAAAACATTTGTTAGGTCAATGGCTACACACCATATATCTGAGCCCATGTTAATTATCCATATCCTGCACAGCAAAGAGAATTCATCTACTTGACTAGTGAATTAATGTGGAATATAATGAGGACCATGATTCCTGCATGCTTTGAGCCTTTAAAGGTGGCGCTAATCACTGCCATTCCCTCCAAGATGCAATATTGTTTTTGATTTACCAGCTTGACCAGTGGGGGGAGGGTGGGATGGTGGCAGTTTTAAATGCTTCCATGTAGCCTTCCCCACAGCAATATAATCGATGAATCAGGAGAAGGAACTTATGTGGGAATTCTCAGAACAACCAAGTGTATCCATTATCAATGATCTATTCAGGGCCAGGTAGAGAATTAAACACTGGAAGTTTCTGGGAACCCAGTGAATTCCCTGTAAAATAACCTGGGTAGTATTACATTTATTATATTCTTTACTTTCCTGAGAATCAAATTAACTCAGACCCAGCAACTAACCTTCTTTGAAATATTTTTGTATTCCCTTTTTCTCAATATTACATGGTTACTCGAGTAAATGTCTGTTAAGTCTCTCTGGGGACAATGGGGATCATTTTTCTACATACTTGCCCAGTTTCATAGTTTTGCAGGGTCCTTTCTTCTGAGGAGCTCAGTCTGTATATTTCAGATCTGTAAAATGACTGAGGTCTGAAATCTGGGCAAGCATTTGAAATATTTTATTGGGCCTGGTACTAATGGTCTCCTTTCTTGATTTCTTTTGATTGTATAGATTGAGCAATACCTTTGTTATTTACCCATCTACGTTGCCCCTAGGGAAACTATGTTTTATCAGCCATTTCCACGGTACCCTGTGACTCAGGCCCCCCGTTTGCCCTACCAACCTTGCAGCTCCTTTAGTTCATTGGAACAGCCTAATATTGAGTTTATTTCTGATAGTTAAGTGCCACCACCTGGTCTCATTATTTGGAGATTCTGTAATTCCCAATTCTATTGAGCCCAGTTGTAATAGAATCTCCCATTGTTTTCTCTTACGGAGTAAAAGTCACACTCGGTTTTTTAATAATACTGGTGCCCCTCTGACTAGAGTGTAATTGGTCATTTTAGTACAAGTACCCTCCAACTCCATCCATGGAGCATGGTCAGCTGGTAGATTTTTCTAACTCATACAGATATCCATCGGGCATGCCTGCTTTTACTCTCTGCTACTGTAGTTATTCCATTTCTATTTCACTTGCTGCGGGCCAATACTGTTTCCAAGCTTCTAAGTGTCACGCCATTTAGAATTAGAACCATCTAATTAGCATATTAAGAATCAGTATACTACTACCATCTTCTGAGGTCCTTGCCACATTATTAGATCCTGTATTTTGGAGAATGTCCCCTTGTCAATAAACTCTTCATTATTCAACCTTCTGTTTTATCCATATTCCCTCTTCCCTTCCCCACTCTGAACTCCGTGGTCCCATACATAATTTCCAGGCTCCTGCAGGTACATGTTGACTAAATCATGAAGCTTTTTCAGTATGTAGTCCATTTCTTCTCCTCCAGTGCCAGCATTTCATTAGCCATGCTTAGCTCTGGCCTGATGCTATGTCTTGATCTGGTGGCTAAGAGGGAACATGGGACTAGATCCTTACGGTGGGGTGGGGTACAGTCTAGAGACTGTTGCATTGTTTTTAAGCAGGGGAAAACTGGGACCTTTTGATTCCTCTCCTAAGAGAGAGGGACAAAACCTTCTTGTAGACCCAGGGTGTTAAAGGGGGTCTGAGGCTTTAATATTCTCTACACACATGGCCTTCTCCTGTCTCAGAGTCCCAGTGCTATCCAAGTGCAGCCTTGACTTTATGTAGTTGAGATTTCAAACTTCTGCGGAGATTTGCTACTGGCCTAGATCCTCTGCTTTTTCTGTCCTCGGCTTTAAAAGATGAGAATTACTTTACATGCAGCCTAAGAGGATCTCTGAATTTCACATTTGCTTTTGATTTGTGAAATTACCCTCAGCCTTTCTGTGTCTTTCTCCAATGCATCAATTACACTCAGCAAGAGCCATCCAATTCCATTGTCCTCATAATTAGTACTCCCACTGAACCTTCCAAAAGATCTGTATGTTCCACAAGCCTGTGCAGTCCCTGTTTCATCCATTTTGACTGAAGAAAGTTTGATAACAATCAATTGCATCAAACCTCATTCTATCTTCTTGTTTGATACCTTTTCCACTAAACAAAATTTAAACTGAGTTGCCAGGCCGTCTTCAGCATCCAGCAGAGCATAATTACTCCATTAAATATGTAAATATTAGATTCGTTTGGACCTATGCGATGATTTTCACTAAGTCCAATCATTTACTCCTTTTTAATATATTGTAAATAGAACAAGGCTAATTTTATTTTGTTTTGAAGATTTTTATTTATTTACTTGACAGAGAGAGAGAAAGCACACAAGCAGGGGGAGTGGCAGAGGGAGAGGAAGAAGCAGGCTCCCCGCTGAACAGGGAGCCCAGTGCGGGACTCTATCCTAGGACCCTGAGATCATGACCTGAGCCAAAGGCAGACCTTAACGACTGAGCCACCCAGGTGCCCCGCAACAAGGCTAATTTTAATAGCTTGTGTATTGGAACTTGGTTCTGTCTGCTGGAATGCCTGATTCACATTAAGACACAGATTGCAACTAAGCCAATGGTTACCACTGATCTAAAACTGGCTTAGTCACCCCACCAGATGTGTTGAGGTCTGATCTGGAAGGTTCCAGCCCATAGCTGTTGCTCAAGCTTATTGGAAGTACACAGTAGGATTCTTGACAAAGACCCAGTCATAGTTCTAGGTTAATTTTAGAATCAACTGTGTCAAAATTAGTTGCATCAACCATTTACTTATATGGAGAAGTTAGCCCCATTACATACACAGATACACATACACTTCCTATTAAAATTCAATTGATTATGGCTCACAATGGATACCAGCAAAATTCTAGTAATGCTGTCTTAACCTGTGGAACATAATGGAATCGGTTTTCACAGCCTCCCTTATCTATATTCCCAGAAACCTCTGCCTTTCATTCCCAGTGCAATTCCTTTCCAGGCAGCATGGCATGCTGTCACAGACGGAATGCCATTCTTGTCAATTTGCATCCTTCAGGGTGAAGGTCAAGGGCTCCAAGTTTAATTGATTTCCTTCTTCGAAGAAAGAAAGGACAAGAGAGATGGAGCTTTGTGAAAAATCCCTGGTGTTTCCATGCACGTCCTTCGTCAGTGTGCAAAACAGCAAGGCTTTCATCTCTGCACAGACATCCATGCTTGGTTCCTGTCTTCCGTTCACTGCTAGTATCTGGCCCTGAATCTAACATACCACTGAATGTACAAAGGAATCTGTTGTACTTTTTTTGTCATTTCTGTTTTGGCTCGAGCCCCCCTGATGTGGCTCCAGCTCAGCAGTCAGCTGCTCAGACAATGAGAGCCTGTCTCTTCATCTTGCAATTTCCTGCTTTCCATTCTTCACTCGAATGATCCAACCAGAGGAATTCATTAAAAGAATTAAGTGCTTGGCTATTATCAGAAAGGGGAAAACAAATTCAGCTATTTTTGACCATGGAGGTCTTTCATAAGCCCCTGAAATCAGCTCCTTCTTCACCTACAGTGATCATAAAGGATCACCCACAATTTCTATTGGTCACCCCAATAGCGTGGGAAGATTTGTGTTGTCCAAAAATCAAGGGCAGATTATGTAATTATTCAAAGAACTCATTGGGTTTCTTTGCTTATTTATGTGCCACTTGTATAGCCCCTGCCTTTCTTGGTAAATTCTGAATGTTGAAGCAAATAAGGCTGATAGATTATTATTAACTTTCTTGGAAAACAAGTAAAACAAAACAAAACAAACAACTTCTTTACTGCCTCCAGCAAATGCAGTCAGTAACAGAGTAACATCCTTTAATCTAAGAGCAGTCAGAAGCTCTAGAATCTGGTAATGCTTATAAAGAAACCCTAGATTCTTTGTTAAAAGTTATCAAACTCACATATTGTTTTAGAGATGCATTCATGTATAGAAAAGTTACCTTATTCTTTTACATACCATTAGGTTTTCAACTTTCTATAAAATGTAATAGAGTTGAATGATTACATTTCACATCTAAAACTTTGCAAAGGCACAAAAGGAAAAATATTGACGCCTACTGAGCTGAGTTTTAAAAATCTGAGTGTTTACTTGTAAAATGAATCAATTTTATTTATATAATGTTTCTCTCTGTGTACTACAGAGGAAGACTGAGCACACATTTTCGTTGTATTGCTGAACTAGGGAATAATCTGCCCATACCTGGTGAACAGTTATTCTTAAAGGTACAATCATCAACTTTAATAATCATTAAAATTTAATTTGTTAGCTATTATACTCTTTCCTTTCTAGTTTTAGGAACCATCTCTTGGTTTAGTGTCTACATGACAGTCCTTATCCATCTTTGGAAATAAAGGGGGTCTGTCTCAGTCATGGCTGTTCCATGTGGTCTGCTATGGTTGCTTGGGTCAGAGGTGGACACCTCATTTAACCAGTGGTCATCACATGACCCAACAATTCAGGAAGTTGAAATGAGAGACACAGAGACTGGGAGCTTCTAGTAGTTGAGTTTTATTAATGGCAATACCCTGAGGCCTGTGAACTCCCACAGAGGGAACATGCTCTGATACCTGCTTTCCCTGAGACCCAGTTCAGCTCTAGCTTAGCTTCTGTGAGATGCGGCAGTGTTTTCCTAAAAGTATGTTTATTTGTCTAATCAGTTGGTGTCTGTTACTTGCAACCAAATAAAACTCAAGCAATACATTACGACTATATTTATCATGTGTATACATTTGTTTTCACATTGTAAACATTAATGACCTTTTACATTTCTCCTACCTACTAACAAATGTGTGACAGGTATGTTTCTCCAAAAATCTGTACTCAAAGTAGAATGCTTACATTAACTATAATGAAACAAAATTCCAAAGGTATCCATACTAGGAAATCCACATTTAATACTGCAGTTTTCTGAAATAAAATTGTTGATGGAATATACCTTTAATATAACTATACAAAAGGTAGTCTGTCTGAATCTAGTGAATTTAAATCAATTCAGTTATTATATTTTTGGACAGCTATATTCTTACCTCATTTCAGTACATTTTCAATACACCACATAAATATTTTCATAATTCAGTGTTCTATCCAATAACAGATAAAAGATAGTTATCAAAGGATATTTCAATAAAAATCAGGTCAGCATTTAAAATATTGTTTTATGTCTAACATAGAGCTTTTTAATAATGTAGACTTACTAAAAATATTCGTAATTATTTTTTAAATGTACAACCTCTTGCCAGTTTACCAATGAGGAGCAATAGCTTCCCAAGCACACTTTAGGTAATATCAAAATCGCATTTTACAAATGAGAAGTAAGTGAGTCTTTCTCTCATTTACTGTACACACAAAAAAACTATCAAAATTTCATCTTATTCTTGTTGGATAAAGTAGCAGCTATTTTTTTCATTTGCCCCCTTGTAAGGTTGTCAACTTCATCGGTCTTGAAACAAATCTTCCCAAATGGATATATTCGGTCTTGTGCTCGTCATGGGTGCTCCGTAAATATTGTTGGATGAAAACTTACCTCTCTGGGAGGCTAATGAAGAACAGATGTAGGCAAAAACAAGACGGCGCAGTTAGCGGGGGAACATAGAAGCTAAAAGACATCAGTGTGAGCAGAGGGAATAAAAGAAAAATACCAGTTGTCAACTTAAATGGAGTTCATGGATATAATCGAACAGCTGATAAAGTAGGTAGGGAAGAGCATAACCTGCAATCTTATTTTCTTTCTTTAGCTGTGTGTTACAGTTGTGATTCTTGTAGAAATAAAATGTGTTTCCAATTCATTCATAAGGAACATCAATCCTATAGGTCTTTATAACACCAGAAGCAGTTACATAGAATGTTTGAGTCTTAGGAAGTATGACAATGGAGACCCACTATTCTTCAAGTTTAATTTACAGAGTGTTTCTTTTTATAAACGTCTAGTTTGTTTTGATATAGGTTTACAATGGATTGAACTTCAAATTCTGATAATTCTGTAGCAAAAAACTATAGCTCTTGGCTATACTTATCACATTTTATACAATTTCTCCAATGACTAATACCTGCAGCTTGCTGATGAAAGTCTTTTTTTTTTTTTTCTGCCCTTTTACTATTCTGATGTGGTTTTTGGTTTTTTGTTTTGTTTTTTGTTTTTTGTTTTTTTTCTGTTTACCTACTGACTGGTTAGGGAGGAGGAAGAAGCAAGGATCTTGTGACAAAAGAGCCAGACATTATACTTTTCAGAGGTAATTTGCCCATATAATTAAGGAATATGTAAAGAATTACTTATCAGTTGGGACCAGTCAAATTACCCAGTTACGCAAACTATGATTATTGCTCGCTGGAGAATTAGCATGGTGTCACAGGCACAGTTGCCGTTTTTCTCACTAAAAATTGGTTGATTCTAACGGTATTTTGAAATTTTTACTTTGTTATCTATCACTGAATGTTTTGTCAGGAAGTGCACTTTTAAATCATCATTTCCTTAAGTGTTTTCCTTAAAATACTGGAGCTGGACAATGCTCCCTAGATAAAGAAGTTTCTCTGGGTACCTGAGTTTTTGAAGCAGTGCCCTTTATGTTGCGATGAACATATGTTCTTGGCGATGAACAGGGTTAATTAAAATATTGATGGCTCTGAAAAGTACTGCGGTTATAGAAGTTTTATTTATCCAACAAATTCTTTTCTATCTATTTAACTCTGCAGGAGCTATTCTTTTATGGAATACATTTTGTGAAAGTAAGGTTTATAGTAGTTGGTTCTGAGATGCATCTAGTAATTACACACAATATTATTCTTTAATTTCTTAACCTCTCCTGAGTCACACCCACTTTAGAAGTAGATGAAGGCCATACTATTTTTATCCACGAAAAGTTACACAGACATATATTAAATTTTACATAAAGTTCAAAATTTTGCATGTACTTAAGGGCGATAGTTAAAATCTATCATCAGGGTGTGCCTGGGTGGCTCAGTTGGTTAAATGTCTGCCTTCAGCTCAGGTCATGATCTCAGGGTCTTGGGATCGAGCCCTGCCTCGGGCTCCTTGCTCGGCAGGGAGCCTGCTTCTCCCTCTGCCTGCCTCTCTCTCTGTCTCTGACAAAGAAATTAATCAAATCTTAAAAAAAAAAATACAATCTATCATTGGTACCACGTGAAGAAATTTGACCTTTTGGTCCACTCACAAATGAAGCTTCCCCTTTGGAACTGCTACTATGAAGCATAGTCCGCTCTTGGTAAGTCAAGTTTTGCAGGTTTACTCCTGCCCTTCACATTATGTAATATGTGCCTTTTACCTTTGTCGTTGCCCTTTTGAATCACCTGCAAGTGGAAAGATAGAGCCATTATCAGAGAACCAAGAACAAGAAAGCCAATGATTCCCCCTGTTGTATATATTCTGAAATACATTATTTAGAAACCAAAATTTTAAATATATTTCTTTAGTGGATAAAATGTAAGGATATATTAGAATTTCCTTACTGCATTTATATTACTGATCCTCACAAGCATAATATTGAGACAGTTCAACAGCTTGTAAAACATTTCTGTGCTCTGTTGCAACCAAAAGTACAAAATGCACGCTATATTTGGTTAGCGTGCGGTCTATTTCAGATGTATGTCTAAGGATGGAGTGCTTGTGGTTTTCTATAATTTTTCTTTTTCCTCCACATAAGTTAGGCTGGTGTAAGTAAACAAAAAGATTTTACTTTGCAATTTAATTTAAATTTCTTTGTTTATGTATCTCTAACTGAATCAAAGGCTTCTTGGAAATTATCCAGTTTTCTCCAACAAAATATACAGAAAGGTATTTCTACACTGATAACAAAGTTGGAATCTATTTAAAACATTTTTCTTTCCATTTCTTTTGCCCTAAGCTCTTATTGTTTAAGGTGTTCCCCCCTTTTTAAATAATATTCACCATAGTAATATAAAGAATTACTACATTTTAAATTCAAACAGGTAATAAATATTTGGAATGCACATTTATTTGAATAATATAACATTTTAATTATATTACATCTTACTCTTATAATTTTGACTTTTATAACAATGAAGATGAGAAAATAGAAATGAGGAAATACTAGATATTAAGAGTAATTTAACTATAGTAGAGTTTATTTGATTTTTACAACAAAGTATATAAGTTCCATTATATCCAATTTCCATGTTATTTTCAGAGGGATTAAGATATTTCCTAGGATGACATAGGTAGAATGTGGTAGAGGTAAGATTTGAACCCAAGGATTCTGATTTAAAAATAGTGTGTTTTCATTTTTTTTTTAAAACAATTTCAAAATAACTGGCAGAACAAGTATTTGGGATGAGGTTGTCAAAATAAGTAAGAATTTGCCTTTAGAGAAACCTATTCTGAAGATGGAAAGTAGACTGAGTTTGTTTGCACAATAGCTGGGAATGAGGTTCTTCCTTTTTTACTTTGGTATCTCTAACCTCTGCTTGCACATGCTTATTGTCTCTGTCCTAGGAGCTAGATCCATGGTACGTCACATAGAAAAATACATAACTTTTAATGCCTTACATGCGTGCGCGCGCGTGCACACACACACATGCGTGTGCGCACACACACATGCACACACACACACGCACACACACACACTGTTTGATGTCTTTTCTAGTCTGTCTATTCCCTAACCTCAATTGTTGAAGGCCTTAAGTGGCTGGCCTAGTTTAGAATCTTGTCTCTTGTATATTTGCTGAGTTCACACCTGCTGCTATTCCATCTGCTACAATTTTAGATCACTAAGACCTTCTTGAAATATGTGGAAAATGTCAAACATACTCCCAAAAAAAGTGCTGCCTTCTTTTATGCTGATGGTGTCCTGAAATGACTGAGTTTTTCTTTTCCTAAAGATAAGCACTCGCCCCCCCCCCCCCCCCTTTTTTTTTTTCCCCAATGACCTAAAGTCCCTTTATTTAAAGGATCAGGACAATTGGTCATGGTTTCAAGGACAGAGAAATAGCATTTCAAAAGTAAGCGTCATTCTACTTGATGGTAGGCACTCGAAAGGTTATCTATGCTATACTTATGTTAATTGTATACCTTAATATAACATGTTTTAATCATATTTCCATATTTAGTGAATGTACAAATGGGTTTCTTTCTATCTCAATCTTTATATATCCCAATCTTAATATATCCAGGATAAGATATTTTATGTTTATGAACAACATCTAATAGCTGATTCATTCATTCAGATATTTACTCTTGCAAGAGTCTACCTGGAACTGTACAATAAGGGCCCCAAAATGTGTTCAGTAAGGAATATAAGATTATATTTGTATGAGTATATGGATCATTCTTTACTTAAATAGTAAGTTCTTATTTTTGCGTTTAAAATTCAGACCTGGAATTTTATGTTTCTTTTCTTGTACACTTACATGCCAATTTATTATACCTTTCTTAAATTACTTAAAAATTACATTTTTTCCCCACAAGCAATAAGGAAGGTATGGGGATGGGGTGGATACAATGGCTCAACGGAGCCGGAAGGAGTGAATCCCGAATCTGTTGTTCAGAAGAATTATCACCATTTGGGAGCATTATTAGGCTTCCAGTGTATGTTGGATTTTAGTGTTAATATTTTTTTTATTCCTTCTAGAAATTATGTCTTAGCGTATTGCTATGAATTAGGGTAGAATTCACGTTTAATAGGTTTTGCTACATTTTATTGGTTGAAAGTTTGTTTTAATTCTTTCCAAAGTGGCAAGACCATGCAATCTTGGGTGTTCCTTCTTTATAAAACAAAGGCATTGGACAGTTACAAAATTAGATGATTTTCCTGACCCTCAGCCAATCTGTAACTTCGTGGTCACAGTGGGGCAGGGTTTCTCTACCACTGGGAGGAAAGGTAACATTAATCTTCTGGAAAAGCTGTCAGCACTAACTGATAGATTCCGATGTACAGAACGATGGAGATTGATTTTTCGTCCTACATCTCTGTTGGATCCTAAGTCTTGACCTGGACTCACTCTTAATTTTTTTGTAACTTTTAACAATCTAGACTGTTTTGAACAGTTGTCTCTTTGCTGTCACTTGGGGAATTTTACTACAGTAGACTCACTCACAACTCCTGTCTGAACTTAAGATGAAGGCATCCATCAAAAAGGAAATTAACTAGATCAGCACAGGAAACATAAATGCGGTCAAGATTCTACCCAGGAATTTAAACTTTTCAAATGTGTGCTTTGAGGATTTTCTTTCAATCCCATGGCCCTGGGAAAGCACGATGCTACTTAATTCGCTCCCTGGAATTTATAGTTGGGGGCTTTGATTCTTGCCTGCAAGAAAACACAGCAAAAAATTAACTAAAGAATGCATTGTATCTTAGAGATTGTGAGGCCCAAATACATGTTCACTGAAACAGCATTTTTCATATTTCTGCTTTACCTTGGCCTAAGATATGTATGAAATCTTTTGCTTCTGTATGAGATTGTCAACACCAATTCTTCTTAAAATTTTTAAATTTCTCTAAGTATCAAAAGCATGGTAAGAACTCTGCCAATTATTTTGCCAACTGCTTCTGAGTCAAGGCTCACATTAGCTTATTGCTAACCTATGCAAAACTCTGGTTTTTTGGTCTATAGCCTGACCTGGGTATTGCCAATGTACTGAAAGCACTGGAATTGCATTACTAAATTTCTGGGTTGGGGTGGAGGGAGGGCTGCTCCCTCCTGTCAGACTTCCGTCTTGCTTCCTGGACAAATGGTACTTGTTCCTATGTTCCTAGCACTGCATCTCACCGGAATGCTCCTGGCTTCTTGTCAGACCCTTCACGCACTGTCATCTGTTGCATAGTTTCCTCCCTATTGCCTCCATCTCTAGACTTCTTCCCAACATTTCATTCTTCCTAGAGATGAGTAAATTTCAAAACGTTGTTCCTCCCAAAGTGTCCTATACTACAAATATCTGAGCCCCCTCTACCTGAATGTCGTAAGATACCTTTGCAATTTGTACTGATCACCTCATAGGACCTTCTCCTTGAGGAAAAGTAATGCTTTTAATTCTGTCGCTGAGTAGGCAGTGCTCGGGACTGTGGCTCACTGCTTTTAGAAACCTGGAAGGGGTGATAAACGGAAACATCTGTCCCTGTCTGCTCTGCCCATAATGTGGGCCTGCACTGAAGGGGAAGACAGTATGGTTTGCGCAGTCACTCATCCTTTGGATGGCCTGGGACTTTAACTATTTCTTTCTCAGCAATGATCCTGGTTATGAATACGTCTTTGACAATAGGGAGTTATGATTTGGAAGGGTTCCACTCGACATGTTTTGTTTTTAAGAGTTGTTTGGTGAGAAATTTCTACTGGACATAAAAGCAGGAAAAATTAAAAGAGTTTTTCTATTCCTCTGCAAAGTAATAATAATCACCACCTCCATCAACAAAATATCTTCTTTCTGCAGACATTGAAAATTATATAATCTTTGTGTTTCCCAGATATTGCTACCAAGAAACTTAGATCTCAATGTAGAGTTTAAACATATTATTCCATAGCATATTCTCAGTAGACTTATTTCTCTACTCTATAAATAATTTGTCACTTAAAAAAGTTTCAGGGGGCACGTGGGTGGCTTAGCCAGCTGAGCGTCCAACTCTTGGTTTTAACTCAGGTCATGATTTCAGGGCCATGGGATTGAGCCCTGCATCAGGCTTCATGCTCAGTGGGGAGTCTGCTTGAGATTCTCCTTCTGACACTTCCCCCCACTCAAACATGCATTCTCTCTCTCAAATAAATAAATAATCTTTAAAAAAATTTAGTTTTATTTTACAATTTGGTTTGATGGGTTTTTTGGTTTGGTGATTAGCTTATTTGTTTTATTGCAATTCTTGTCTGAATTTTTTTGGAGGTAAATTTGATATAAATGATAAATACATTCAGAATCTGGAACATTATACAGATACTAAATGTTAAAGATCAAAACATCAACACCTTCATATTGAATGTATTCCACTGTTAAATATGCAAGATTATAGATTGGTCTGTCTTAAACTGGTGATGGGTGTATGTGGGAGTAGGGGTGGGAAGGCTTGTCAGTAAAGAAACTGCTTGAGGAATTCAAGTCAATTACAAACTGTCAATATGAGTTATCATTTATAAAAGGTGTCTATTATGTAAAAATCCTTTTTATTCCAGAAAGAATTACTTTGAGCAAACTGTTTCTGCTGCATCCAGGAATTGTTGGCATGAAAATGATGACTAAAAGCTATGTCTAATGACCTGGAACTCAGTCTGATAGTGAAAAACCCAACAGAGTGTAGCGTTTGAATGTCTATTCTCGCTATGGGCAGTAACAAAACGGCCAGATCAAAACACCTTAATATTGGTTTGCAAAGCTGTTCTTAAACACAACTTTGAGTTGTGCCAAACTTCTTATCAGAATGGCACCAAGTACCCCCAGTATTTCATCTCTAAACGTTGCTATGATAACTAGAGCTCAGAATCCTTTATTAACAATACATAATTTACAATTGCTTTAAATGATGTATTTGCTTCTGGTTCAGATGAGGTTTTAACCATTATAGAAGAGGACTTTATCTCAGCTTTACACTTTTGCTCATAATTGTCAGGCAAACAGCCTAGCTGAAAACTTGGTACAAGCCACTAAGGGTGCTCATGGCTTATTGCTGGGGAAGTTTGCCAAGAAGACTTGCCAGACTTCTCATCGTTCAACATGGCACTTCATCTTCAACAGCAGGAGTCAATCCTGCTGAATTACAAATGCTTGGCAGCCTCTCAAGACTTGCCTTAACCATTTCCACAGAGATTAGGGCGAGGTCTCATATGAGAAATAATATGTTCTGGATGCTCATCTGTGTGGATTTAATCTTTGGTTATTTCTACCACAAGAGTTAATCTTTGTTAGGAAATACAGCATTGAATAATAATTTTTTGCTACTCTAATTTAGTTCCCTAGGCTGTGTCAAACAGTACTGAGGGTTAAAGGGCAAGTGTGTGTTGTCCCACTGATGAATGATCAGTGTGCGCTACAGATGATGATTTGATTTGACCAAACAGAACCATGGCAAGCATCCTACCACATCCCTTGCTCTTTTGCAGCAATGATTTCCAGGGACTCACTGAAGAGCTAAAGAGAAACAACACTTTTCCTGGAACCATTGTAATTGCTGGTGTTTCTGTGGCTTCTAGTGTAATGCAGAAGTTGTTAGGTAAAATGTTGCTTCCTTTTGGGTCAAAAATAAGACCACCAAATGACAGAAGGTTGGGGGAAAGATATTAGGGAATGGATGAGATTTAGGAAATGGGTGGGTTCAAGTTTCTTTTTGTCCCCCGTGGTCGATGATAACCTGTTTTGGACCAATGAATTTTACTTCTATATATGCTTCTCCTTTTTTCTGGTGATCAGAACCCAAATCAGTGAATATATGGTACAAACAGAAGAATATCTCACTTTGATATGAAGCTAATGTGGCTCGATGAGCACAGCTGAATCTAAAGACAGATGTGTTCTGTAAAGCTAGCATTTACAGATTTGGTGCATGTTCACCTCTTAGTAAGTTATGCTTTCCCAGTTTATTTGGGGCTTGTTGATAGTCCACTAATATCCATACTGGTTATTAAACCATTAAAATGCTCTCATAGCTATTAATTAATAACCTCTATTCAAGTCTCCGAAGTGTTTCTACCATCATCCTAATCTTGATTACTATGAGAGAGATGTGTGTGTGTGTGTGTGTGTGTGTGTGTGTGTGTATTTGAGATATAATTAATAGATAACATTATATGAGTTTCAGGGGTACAACATGATTTAATATTTGCACATACTGCAAAATGATCACACTCAGTCTAGTTAACATCCATTGCCATAGACAGTTACAGATTTTTTTCTTTGTGATAAAAACTTTCAAATATACAATATTATTAGCTATAGTCACTATGCTATACATTACATCCCCATGACTTACTCGTTTTATAACTGGAAGTTTGTATTTTTTTGACTCCCCTTACCCATTTTATACCCTCCCCCTCTGCTCACCTCTGGCAACTACCTAATTTATTTTCTGTATCTATAAATTCCACTGTTATTTTAAATTCTACATATAAGTGAGATGATACCCTCTTCATCTGTCTGAGTGATTTCACTTAGCATAATGCTCTCGAGTTCCATCCAAGTTGTCTCAAATGGCAAGATTTCCTTCTTTTTTATGGTTGAATAATATTCCATTACATAGACACATCACATCACATTTTCTTTATCCATTCATCCATTGATGGACATTTAGGTGGCTTCCATACGTGGCTATTGTAAATAATGCTGCAGTGAACATGGGACGCATATTTCCTTTCAAGACAGTGTTTTTATTTCCTTCAGATAAATACCTAGAAGTGAAATTCCTGGATCATATGGTAGTTCTATTTTTAATTTTTTAAGGAAACTTCATATTGTTTTCCATAATGGCCCCACCAACAGCACACAAAGATTTTCTTTTCTCCACTTCTTCTCCAATGTTTGTTATCTCTTGTATTTTTGATAATAGCCATTGTAACAGGTGTGAGGTGATATCTCATTGTGACTGATTTCCCTGATGTTGAACACCTTCTCAAGTACCTGTTGGCCATTTGTTTGTCTTCCTTGGGAAAATGTCTGTTCAGAACCTTGACCCAGTTTTAAATCATGTTAGTTTTTCTTGGTTGTTTTTGAGTTGTGTGAGTTCTTTGTATATTTTGGATATTAACCCTTTATCAGATACAGGGTTTGCAAATATTTTCTCCCATTCATTAGGTTGCCTTTTCATTTTGTTAATGGTTTTCTTTGCTGTGCAGAAACTTTTTAGTTTTATGTAATCCCACTTGTTTATTTTTGCATATGTTGCCTTTGCTTTTGGTGTCAGATCCAAAAAATAATTGGCAAGACTGATGTCAAAGGGCTTACCACCTATGTTTCCCTCTAGAAGTTAGATGGTTTCAAGTCTTACATGTGTGTCTTTAATCCATCTTTGAGTTCATTTTTATGTAGAGTGTAAGGTAGTGGTTCAGTTTCATTCTTTTGCATGTGGCTGTCCAGGTTTCCTAATATCATTTATTGAAAAGACTGTCCTTTCCCCTTTCATATTCTTGGCTCCTTTATTGCAAATTAGTTGACCATATAAGCATGGCTTTATTTCTGGGCTCTCTATTCTGTTCCCTTGACCTATGTTGTTTTAATGAAATATCATACTGGTTTGCTTACTATAGTTTCGTAATATAGTTTGAGATCCTGAAGTTTGATGCCTCCAGCTTTGTTCTTTCTTGAGATTGCTTTGGCTATTAATACTTTTTTAAGGATAAGATACAAATAAATATATCTGCACATTTTAAATCTTTCTTATTGGCCTTTAAAAATACAATGTATTCTACTACCACTGCTACCAGTACTACTGCTACAAATAGCATCATTGATTCATTGATCACTTACTAAGGACTATGCCTAACCCAAAGTATTCTACTTACATTAACTTATTTAATCTGTATGACAATGCTATGAAGCACTATTCTTATTATCTGTGTTTTTACAGACAAGAAAATAGAGGCACTGAGGGATTAAGGAACTTGCTTAAAGTAAAAAAGGTAGGAAGTGACATAACTGAGTCAGCCTACCTAGTCTAGTTTTAAATCCAATACTCTTAACTACTACTCCTGCCAGCCTAATTAAGCAAACATCCTTGACTATTTTAGGTAAAGAGTATTGTATTCTTTTCTAAAATAAACACATAGACTTGCTACTATTATTTGTTTAGATTTGACTTTACTGGAGCTAAGCTTAGCTTTGACATTTGCAGACATGGGTTAGCTTTCATCTCACTGCAAGATATAGGGCAACCTGGTATTTAGTTTACCTACAAAAGGCAGTTAGGAAGCCCTAGAGGAACCTAATTAAAATGCAGCACATTTCCAAGGCACCTATCTTGCTGTGTTGCCATAGAAACAGTGGAAATTTCTGGTCATTGACCTTTAAGGGAAATTGAGGATACATTTTCATAAGGTTCATAAGAGAAGCTACCCCAGTATATTAACTTATAGTGGCAGGACAAATTTGGAAATCCCCTATGCAATCCTACCTGAATTAGAAGTATATTGTATCAGCAAAATTCATTAGAGGCTCAAACTCAGGCTTTTTTGAAGAAACATTTTTTTAACTACTTCCAATATACCATCTGTGTTATTGGTTTTAAAATAATCAAATATAGTGCTCTTGTAACACAGAAACATTAAAGGAAATCTTAGATAATTATACAAGAAACATCAGAACCAATATCATATTTCAAAATAGTTTGTATTACATCTATTCTGCTTTTGGAGTCTTTAAATCTAGGTTTACTCAAATAATAAAATGCAGCATTACTGTATCAAAAAGATACACCTCGAAAATAAGAGTTTATTATAAAATATTATGTTAATACTATTTAAAAATAGAAATTCTTAATTCTTGCCCTTTCTGGTTTATTCATATGTAAATTCAGACATTATATTACTAAGTATGTATAATTGAAAATCTTATATGATATGTTTAAATATATACTTCGTATGTGTATGTATATATACATACACATATATATATCCATTTGACAGAAGGCAAGTGCCCATGATTCAACAGAAAAAATGAGGAAGTTTTCCTTACTATAGACTGTTTTTACTATATTAACATTTTTACTTTCCACCTAAAATGAATAACTTAGTCTATTGTCATGCTATGCATAGTTTAATTATAAGGAAATGTCAGTCAGGGGGAATTGGGGCTAGCTAATTTCTCCTAGAATTAGAAATATATCTCCAGATATACGAGTATCACTTATTCTAGACATAGACATGTGAAGAAAAATAGAAATATTCTAATAATTATATGTAGAAAAGCTAGGCCACTACCGCATTCCCTAAACTTCTGCAAGGTTCTTTTACATAACTGTATGTCCTCGCTCGGAGAGACAATGGGGGCTAGGGGAGAACACAGACTCTGGCCCTATATGGATTGGGACTCCTGGTTCTCCCACTTACTAGCCATGTGGCTGTGAGAAAGTTACTTAGTCCACAGGAACCTCAATTTGCTCAAGTATAAAATGAGGATGATAATGGAACTTCTTAGGGTTGTTTTGAGAATTAAATGAGCTAATATTGATAAATCATGTATCTATATTTGGCACGGTAATAAAAAATATATTTTGTCTTCCAATGCCAGGGACAGAGCTCACAGGGAAATGCCATCCCTGTTGCACTCCTGTCCAAGACAGAAAGAATGCAGTCAGATGACTCATCCCAGATAACAACAGAGTACTGTCAGTACAATGGAAGAGGAGTCTATAGTTTGCAGTTAGGAAAATGTTTTTCTTTCTCAGTATGGATATAGACAGCACTATCTCTGAGAATTAATGGTTGCCCTTGAGGGGTGTGTGTGTGTGTGTGTGTGTGTGTGTGTGTTGAATCCAATAGTTGCCTAATGCATGAGCCAGAAAGATGAGTAAACATATTTTGCACCTCACACTAGGGGAGAGATTTTTGAAAACCCAATTTATAAGGCCAAACCACATATTAGATTGTTATGTTGCCATTTGGGTGCCAAAGCCCACCTGCACTTGTTTTGTTAAAGCCCCCATGGAGTCATATGAGGCTGAATAACTCAAACTTGAGGGAATGATATCTGCAGAATAAACCTAGAACCAGACTAACCCTCAGGCTACCTGTCAGGTGGATGCCTCAGCAGTGGATATGAGATAACCTTCCTGAAAAGGCTTGTGTGCCTTATACAACTTTTTGTTTAAGTGCTTGGCACAAGATAACCACTGCTGGTGTGTATTAGTACGAGAATACTTTTTGAACAAAGATATTTTAATTTTCCAAGTTGTTTTCCTAATTAGGAATACTCATTAATGTACCGAAATAAAACAAGAAGCCTATCACTTTTTCCAGTTTAAGACTACACAGACAGTTTAACACTCATCGCGGTCCCTTTCCAATGAGACAAAAAAGGAAGTTTCTATGGTGATCATGCTTATAGTCATTGCAGTCATTCCTCTTTCTTTCCTTGCCAATGCCCAATATACACCAAATTACTCACAATTACATACAAACTGCCTTGCACCTCTGAATCTTCTTAAAATTATACTTTTACTGGTGACTTTAAAAAGTAACTGCTATTTTTCTCCTGAATAATTAAAAGGATAAACCAAATAAATTTTCAATTAATTTATGTAGGGTTTTCATAGTTAAAATTACTGTCAGCACCCGTGGAGAGTTAATGAATCTCCCAAAGAGAAAAACCATCCCCAAAAAAGTATCCTGAAATTCATATATTCAAAATTTAAAAGAATTCAAGAGATTTTTATAAATCTAGAGAATTAACATTTTTTTCCGTTAATTGTGTTCCCTATGCTGAATTTTCATCTCCGTGACTTATTTATTTGATAACTCAAAGTTTGGACCTCATAATCTCTTTTATCTGTTTCACCCATTCCCTTACCTACCTCCCCTCTGGCAGCCACCAGTTTGTTCTCTGTATTTATGAGTCTGTATTTTTGTTGTTTCTTCATTTACTTGTTTGTTTTTAGATTCTGCATATAAGTAAAATCAGATGGTATTTGTCTTTCTCTTACTTCACTTAGCATAACACCCTCCAGGTCCCTCCATGTTGACACAAATGGCAAGAGCTCATCCTTTTTTGATAACTGAGTAATACTCCACATGCCACATTTTCTTTATCAATTCATCTGTCAAAGAATACTTGGAGTACTTCCATATCTTAGCCATTGTAAATAATGCTGTAATAAACATAGAGGAGCATATATCTTTTTGAATGGGTGGGTTCCCCCCCTTTTGGATAATTAAGCAGTAGTAGTGGAATTACTAAATCATATGGTATTTCTTCTATTTTTAATTTTTTTGAAAAAATTCCATACTGTTTTCTAGACTGGCTGAACTAATTTTCATTCCCGCCAACAGTGCACAGGTGTTCCTTTTTCTTCATATCCTCACCAACACTGTATTTCTTGTCTTTTTGATTCTAGCCATTCTGACAGGTGTCAGGTAATATTGTGGTTTTGATTTACATTTCCCTGATGATGAGTGATGTTGAACATCTTTTCATGGGTCTGTTGGCCATCTATACGTCTTCTTTGGAAAATGTCTATTCAAGTCCTCTGCTCGTTTTTTTTATTGCAATTTTTTTATTGTATAAATTCTTTATATATTTTTGACATTAGCCCCTTATCAGATATATCATTTGCAAATATCTTCTCCCATTCAGTAGGCTGCCTTTTAATTTTGTTGATAGCTTCCTTCACTCTGCAAAGCTTTTTATTTTGGTATAGTCTCAATAGTTTATTTTTTCTTTTGTTGCCCTTGCCTGAGGAAAGTGGTCCAAAAATATATTGCTAAGACCAGTAATAGATTACTGCCTATGTTTACTTCCAGAAGTTTTATGGTTTCAGGTCTTATATTCTAGTCTTTAGTCCATTTTGAATTTCTTTTTGTATATGTTGTAAGACAGTGGTCTAGTTTTGTCAACACTATTAAAGGGACAGTTTTTTCCCCGTTATATATTCTTATCTCCTTTCTCACAGGTTGACTATATAAGCATGGGTTTATTTCTGGGGTGTCTATTCTAGTCCATTGATCTATTTGTCTGTTTTTGTGCCATACCATACTGTTGTTATTATTATAGTTTTGTAATATAGCTTGAAATCAGGGAGCATTATTCTTCCAGCTTTGTTCTTATTTCTCAAGATTACTTTGGCTATTGAGTCATTTGTGTTCCATAAACATCTAACGCTTCTTTGTTCTAGTTCTGTGAAAAATGCCACTGGCATTTTGATGGGAATTGTATTGAATCTGTAGAGGGCTTTGGGTAGTATGGACATTTTAACAACATTAATTCTTCCAATTCGTGAGCACAATATATCTTTCCATTTATTTCTGTAATGTTTAATTTCTTTCCTCATTGACTTAAAGTTTTCAGAGTACAGTCTTTCATCTCCTCAGTTAAATTTATGTCTAAGTATTTTATTTTTTGGGTGCATTTATAAATGAGATTGTTTTCCCAATTTCTCACTCTGCTACTTTGTTATTAGTATATAGAAATGCAACAGATTTCTGTAAATAATTTTGTATCCTGCAATTGTACTGAATTTATCAGTTCTAGTAGGATTTTTTTTTTTTTTTTTGGTGGAGTCTTTAGTGTTTTCTACATATAGTATCATGTCATCTGCAAATAGTGAAAGTTTTACTTCTTATCAATTTGTATGCCTTTTATTTTTCTTGTCTGATTGCTGCAGCTAGAACTTCCAGTACCATGCTGAATAGAAGTGGTGGGTGGACATCCTTGTCTTGTTCTTGATCTTAGGGGAAAAGCCGTCCATTTTTCACAACTGAGTATGATGTTAGCTGTGGGTTTTTCACATATGGACTTTATTATGTTGAAATATGTTCCCTCTAGGCCTGCTTTACAGAGGGTTTTTAGCATGAATAGATGTTATATTTTATCAAATGCTTTTTCTGAATTTATTGAGATGATCATATGGTTATCCTAGCTTTTATTAATGTGATGTATCACACTGATTGATTAGCAGATACTGAACCACCCTGCATCCCTGGAATAAATCACAATTTATTGTGGCAAATGATTTTGTAATGTATTGCCAAATTCTGTTTGCTAATACTGTATTCAGGATTTTACATCTATGTTCATCAGAGATATTGGCCTGCAGTTTCTTTTTTTGCAGTGTCTTTGTCTGGTTTTGGTATGAGGATAATGCTGGCCTCACAGAATGAACTTAGAAGCGTTCCTTCCTCTTTTTTTTTTGGAATAGTTTGAGAAGAACAGTTATTAGCTCTTCTTTAAATATTTGGTAGAATTCCTCTGTCACGTTATCTGATCCTGGACTTTTGTTTGTTGGGAGTTTTTGATTACTAATTCAATTTCATTGCTGGTGGTCATTTTTTTTTTCAAATTTTCTATTTCTCCCTGATTCAGTTCTGAAAGATATATTTCTAGGACTTTATCCATTTAAATTGACATTTCTTAAGGTAATGGTTTGGTAGTTTCCAGAAATGTTTAAAGGCATTTCCAAGGGTGATAGATTGGGGGATTTGATTAAAAAATAAATAAATGCTGGGTTAACAAAGTTAACCAGATTCTTTGAGAGCCTTAAGGTGCTAATATGTTTTATTAATACTTGAAGTAAACATAGTCAAAATCATTTCTTAAACTTACTGTTCCATGGACCCCGTTTTTTCTGTATAGCCTCTTAAGACACCACCGCATGTCGGGACATACTTTGGGTAGTGTTGCTTCAGTGAATTAAGAGTAAAGGGTTAATGATCCATCTTGTCTGCTTAATTCTTCTAAAATTCCTTCTCCTTCAAATGGCTGTCAAGAACTTTAATTGTGTCAGTTCTCAGTTCATATTATTATAAGCATGATTTTATTATTAAAGTGAGATGGGATTAAAAATATTTGTAATGAGATAACATTTTAATCTTCACCATTTATATATAAACACAAGTTAATAAAACACATCACAAAACAGTAAAACTTCATAGTTAATATTTATAGGTGCATAGTTTCATGCTCACATGTTTTTAGGTATTGTATATATTAACAAATTGCACAACACATCATTATTTTTAAACAGAAATAATCATTGAAAGACACCTAGAAATCTTATAATATATGATAGTAAATCACAACTTCTCAATAACAGCAACAAAAAATAGTGAAGATTTAGAAATAAGTGGTAGTCACTTAGGTGTTTTAATTTAACATTTTAGATTTGAAGCCACAATATCCACACAGCACACTAGGACCCTGCTACCATATAATCACTTCAGTGAGAGGGAAGCACTGAAATGCTGACTAGGGGCAGGTACAGAGAACTTCAATCACTGCTGATGGAAGAGTTTAAAATACACTGTAAAAACTTTGAGAAAATGTCATGGCTGGGTATGTTGGAACTGAGTACTTGTACAGGATGGAACATCTGTCAGTAGGTCTCAAGAAACTGGGAGCAAAAGTATTTCTTAGGCTTCGGGTTCATAGTCTTGATACCCTTCCTAATATGAAGAAAATCAAAGAAAACATGCAGTATTATTAGTTTTAGTCATAGTAATGAAGGATTAGGGTGAATGAGATAGGACATGGCTCACTACCTTGAATGAAGGTTATACTCACAACAGCTGTGCAACTATTCAGTTATACACAATGTAATTTCATTTTTAATAGTTTTGTCTGCCTGTCAAATATAAAAGTGAATTATGCTGCTCAGAGTTCACGTATCTGAATTTTACTCTCAGGTGACATTTAACAATCATATGTTCTAGTCCTGTAGGACAAGTTAGTTTGTCTATCTTGCTCCCAGTTTCCTCAACTGTACATTTTGAGAGCCAAATCAAGTGGCTTAAAAAGCCTCTTCCAGGGGCGCCTGGGTGGCACAGCGGTTAAGCATCTGCCTTCAGCTCAGGGCATGATCCCGGCGTTATGGGATCGAGCCCCACATCAGGCTCCTCCGCTATGAGCCTGCTTCTTCCTCTCCCACTCCCCCTGCTTGTGTTCCCTCTCTCACTGGCTGTCTCTATCTCTGTTGAATAAATAAAATCTTTAAAAAAAAAAAAAAGCCTCTTCCAGGGCTAAGATCCTCTAATTTTTAAAAGGAGACAAAGACATTTAAAGACAAGTGACATTTTCTCTCCTTTTGCTCTCTCAACAAAAATCTCTTCTTCATCCATGGCTTCAATTATTACTTTTATTCTAACCCCCCCTCCCCATACAATATATGGATAGCATCCACAATAAAAATATTAAAGATCTTAGCTAAAGTGGTCAGATTAGTCCTAAACAACAACTCTAATTAGGATCTTGCTTTAAAATGAACAAATGTACCTTCAATAACTAAAGTTGCTTTCTGGGTATAGTACAAACTTGAAATGTTCTTCTAGTATTCTACAAATTGTCTTTGACCCATATCTGCAGCCTTAATCTGTCAACTAGTCTCTCTAACCTCAAATCTTATTTATTTATTTATTTATATTTTATTTTTATTATGTTCAGTAAGCCATTGTATAGCACATAATTAGTTTTTGTTGTGGTGTTCAATGATTCATTAATTAAGTATAACACCCAGTGCTCATCACAACACATGCCCTCCTCAATACTCATCACCCTGTTATGCCCTCCACCCACCCTCCTCCCCTCTGAAACCCTCAGATTGTTTCCCGGGGTCCATAGTCTCTCATGGTTCATCTCCCTCTCTGATTTCTCCCCCTTTGGATTTTCTTCTCTTCCCCTATGGTCCTCCGTGGTATTGCTTATGTTCCACATATGAGTGGAAACCATGTGATAATTGTCTTTCATTGCTTGACTTCTTTCACTTAACATCACTTACTGTTCCTCAGACACATCCTTATGCATGTTTAGACACGCATGCCTTTGCTTCTGATATTACCTTGTGCTAGGATGTCTTCCTTTCAGTTTGGCCTATCATATCTCCCATCCCCTCCCACACGGATCAACACCAACTCTTCTATAAAACTCCTGATCACTCTAACCAGATCCTGTAGAACATTATACTTTTTTGTGTGTCTTGAATATTTTTGCCTCTGTGATGCCTGATACATAAAAGACAGTCAATAATGTTTAAAGGAATCATCATGAATAAATGGAGTAAATTTGTATTTGTTTTTATCTAATCTATTAGAATGTAAATTCCTTGTGTACTGATATTATCAATTAATCTTTCGTACTTTCTGTCATATCTAGCATTGTGCTCTGCATAAATATTAATATGCCTTTAACTGATGCCATGAAGAATATATAACCTAACTACAAAGACATTTTAACTTAATTTTTAATTAATAGTAATTTCTTGTTAATAATCACATCTTTTTGATGTCTGATGCCGGTATCAGGGTAACACTCCTCATGGAATTAGGTGGGGAGTAATCTTTCCTCTTTTTTGGGGGGAAGAGAAATTAATTGGCATTAATTGGCATTAATAGTTATTATTCCTTAAATGTTTGGTAGAATTCATCAGTGAAGCTGTCTGGTCCTGAGATTTTCTTTGTAGGTAGATTCTTTTTAAACAATAATCCAGTCTCTTTACTTTGTTATAGGTCTATTCAGATTTTTTATTTCTCCTTGAGTCAGCTTCATTCATCTAAAAGTATTTTTAAATTTTACTTAAGATACATTTTCTATTAAAGAAACTTATTTTCAAATTAAAATTAATCATCAAAAGGCTAGATTGAAGTACATCAGTTGCTGCAAACCATGCATTTGTCATATTTCTACTCTATATTTTTTGTGGGTAACTTTTATTTTACCATGCAAATATCTTGCTGGAAATGTATGGCAAATAATAATTACTTTAGGCATTCAGTTGATTTCTCTAACTTTCCATTTGGGGGATTTATTTTAGAAAGTAAGGTTTTTAATAAGATATTTTTCTAATGCAGGGATCAGCAAACACTTTCTGTAAAGGGTCATTAAATACATATATTAGGTTGTGTGAACCACAGAGTATCTCTGATGCTTTTTTTTTTTTTTTTAAACAACCCTTTATAAATGTAAAAACCACTTTTAGCCTTCAGGTTGTCTGCACAATATATATTCTGGATTTGGCCAATTTGTCCCTCTAGAGAGTAAATCACTTTCACTACGGATAAATGGAAGGAAAATCTGACAATGACAGATTTTTGGTACTGCTTATTAAAAAGACCCAACTTGAACTCCTGAAGTTTATTTTCAGAGTTGTGGGTATATAAAATTTTACCTCAGAAGGCATTTCATATGCCTCATTGTCAGGATCAACCGGCATATCTTCCAGAATTCCTTCCTGTGGGCCTCCTTCTTCACTCTAAATGGGAAGCACAAAAGGAATATGATGAGGTACCAGTTTTTACTTTTTAAAAATTAAGCACGCTTTAAAAACATCTTATATATAATACTGGTAAGAATGTTGTAAAAGTGGAACTCCTTAATATTACTGCTGGCATTCTAAACTATATAGTACCTTTGCAGAAATATTGTAGTGGTATGTGTTGTTAACACTAAAAATGTACAAATTTTTTGCCCAAGTAATTTACTGCACAGGAAGTAGTCCAAAGCTATTGTCCAAAGATGTTTTTCACAGCATCAATGACAGCGGTAAAAGAAATTGTTAACTTAAATGTTCAACAGAAGATGAAAAATTTAGAAAATTATAATTAATCTATTCAACAGATTATGAAGATATGTATTTACTAGGGCATGAGAATTATATAACAAAATGAGAACCTATTTATAATAGCATGTTTAGAAAGATATAGAGTTGTGTATCCTATGGACATAACCAATGTATTATTCAGATGTAAAGCTAAAAAGATTGAAGAAAATCCAACAAAATATTAAAGCACTTTTTATTGGGTAACTTTTTTGTAAATTATATAACCATTTATAATGTAAAAGCATACGTATTTTATAATTTATTTTTAAATGCTGGCAAAGAAATTATTTTCTAAAATTTCAAAATTGAAACTATATAAACTGTATAAATAATATATTAACTATATATATATGTATATATATATATCACTAGAGAGAAAGAAAGAGAAAGAAAATCAAATACATTATCCACAAATTTCCCAGATCTCTCTCCTTAGAAATAAGATACCATAAAACTCGAACTCATGTCTTTACTAGTATCCTTCATTAAATACCTTTTGTTGCTTTGCATTTATTCCAGTGAAGATCACTGAAAATTGAAAAAGCAGAGAGGCAATGGGAGCCTAAAATGGACTTACTCAGAGATCGAATACTTCCTCAGCCAATGTAGTTGATGTTTAAAAATATGCCTGATGTAAGTAATTGCCTGTCAGTCACTTTCATGATGAAGACAGGAGGAGCTGAGAGATGAAGAAATGGCTCCCCATGTGAAAAGTCAAACTAAAGCTCACGCTTACGTTAGCTGGGCTGAGAAGTTTATAAATCATCTTCTCCTGCCCAACTCCCTTTTTATAAACCAAAAAAGACCAAGTTATATATAAATAAAAATAAAATATAAACACTCCCCAGAATACCTTACTTATAAATGTGGAATAAAGATACTGTTTCCGTAGTGTTTCACCTCTTAGGAAAGTCAAGAATATAGGTTCTCTTGTATAGTGGTTAGACATGAGGTCTGTAGCATCATAAGACTTGAGTTCAAATATTAGTTTCTCTAGATTCTAGATTTTTTAAACAGAAGTACAATTAACATATAGTGTTTTATTAGTTTCAGGTGTACAATATAATGATTCAACAATTCTATACAATACCTTACTCAGTGCTTACCATGATGAGCGTAATCACCATCTGTCACCAAACAACGTTATTATAATCTTATTGACTATGTGCCCTATGTACTATTCATCTTTGTGACTTATTTATAACTGGATGTTTATACTCTTTTTTTTTTTTTTAAGATTCTATTTATTTACCTGACAGAGACAGCCAGCGAGAGAGGGAACACAAGCAGGGGGAGTGGGAGAGGAAGAAGCAGGCTCACAGCGGAGGAGCCCGACGTGGGGCTCGATCCCACAACGCCGGGATCACGCCCTGAGCCGAAGGCAGATGCTTAACCGCTGTGCCACCCAGGCGCCCCTGGATGTTTATACTCTTAATCCCCTTTAATTCACCCATTCCCCCACCCACCTTCCTCTGGCTACCACCTGTTCTCTGAATTTCAGTCTGTCTCTTTGTTCGTTTCTCTTATTTCTTAGATTCCACATATGAATGAAATTATTGGTATTTGTCTTTCTCTGACTTATTTAACTTAGCATTATACACTCTAGCTCTTAGAAGTGTTGTTGTAAATGGCAGCATTGTGTTCTTTTTTGTAATACTCCATTGTGTGTGTGTAAATACACCACACCTTCTTTATCCATTCATTTTACAATGGACACTTAAGTTGCTTCCATATGTTGGCTATTGTAAATAATGCTGCAATAAACATAGGGGTCCCTATATCTTTTCAAACTAGTGTTGTTTTCTTTGGGTAAATACCCAGTAGTGGAATCATGGGGTCATATGGTATTTCTATTTTTAATTTTTTGAGGAAACTCCATACTGTTTTCCAGACTGGCTGCACTAATTTTCATTTCCGCCAACAGTGTACAAGGTTTCTTTTTCCTCCACACCCTCACCAATACTTGTTATTTCTTGTCTTTTTTATTCCAGCCATTCTGAAAAGTATTAGGTAATATCTCATTATGGTTTTGCTTTGCATTTCCCTGATGATTAGTAATGTTGAGCATCTTTTCATGTGTCTGTTGGCCATCTGTCTGTCTTCTTTGGAAGATGTCTAACAGGTCCTTTACCCATTTTTTTTTTATTGCACTGTTTTTATATTGTCTAAGTTCTTTATATATTTTGGATATTAACCCCCTATTGTATATATCATTTGCAAGTATCTTCTCCCATTCAGTATGTTGCCTTTTTGATAGTGCAAAAGCTTTTCATTTTTGTGTAGTATCAATAGTTTGTTTTTGCTTTTGCGTCTGTTGCCTAAGGAGACATATCTAAAAAAGTGTTTCTATGGCTGATGTCAAGGAAATTATTGCCTATGTTTTCTTTTAGGAGTTTTATGGTTTCAGGTCTCACATTTAGGTCTTTAATCCATTTTGAGTTTATTTTTGTGTATGGTGTATGAAAGTGGTCCAGTTTCATTGTTTTGCATGTAGCTATCCAGTTTTCCCAATACCATTTATTGAAGAGACTGTCTTTCCCCATTGTATATTCTTGCATCCTTTGTTGTAGATTAATTGACCATGTAAGGATGGGCTTAGGTCTGGGTTCTCTATTCTTTTTGATTTATCTATGTGTCTATTTTTGTGCCAATACCATACTGTTTTGATTACTAAAGCTTTGTAGTATATCTTGAAATCTGGGAAGGTGATACCTTCAGCTTTGTTCTTCCTCAAGATTGCTTTGCTGTTTGGGGTCTTTTGTGGTTCCATACAAACTTAAAAATTCTTTATTCTATTTCTGTGAAAAATGCCATTGGTATTTTGATAGGGATTGTACTGAATCTGTAGAGGGCTCTGGGTAGTATGCACATTTTTACAGTATGAATTCTTCTATGAGCATGAATATCTTTCCATGTATTTGTGTCATCATCAATGTCTTTCCTCAATGTTTTACAGTTTTCAGAGGGCAGGTCTTTCACCTTCTTAAGTTTATTCCTAGGTATTTAATTCTTTTTAGTGTAATTGTAAACAGGACTGTTAATTTCTCTGTCTACAACTTTGTTATTAGTATATAGAAATGCAACAGATTTCTGTACATAATTTTGTATCCTGCAGCTGTACTGAATTCATTTATCAGTTCTAATAGGTATTTCTTTTGGTGGAGTCTTTAAGGTTTTCTAGATGTAGTATCGTGTCATCTGCAAATAGTGAAAGTTTTACTTATCAGTTTGTATGCTTTTTATGTTTCTTGTCTGATTGTTGCAGCTAGAACTTCCAGTACCATGCTGAACAGAAGTGGTAGGTGGACATCTTTGTCTTGTTCTTGGTCTTAGCTGTCAGTTTTTCACCATTAAGTATGATATTAGCTGAGGGATTTTCACATATGTACTTTATTATGTTGAAGTATGTTCCCTCTAAGCCTAACTTTGTTGACAGTTTTTTTTGTTTTTTGTTTTTTTGTTTTTTTTTTTTTTATCATGAATGGATGTTGTCCTTTGTCAATGTTTTTTTGGCATCTATTGAGATGATCGTATGGTTGCTATCCTTTCTCCTGTTAATATGTATTATACTGATTGATTTGCAAATATTGAACCAGTCTTGCATCCCTGGGATAAATCCCAGTTTATTGTGGTGAATGATTTTTGTTAATGTATTGTCAAATTCTGTTTCCTAATTTGTTAAAGATTTTACTTATTTATATGCGAGACCATGCGAGAGAGAGAGAGAGAGAGAGAGAGAGAGAGAGAGAACACACACGAGAATAGCAGGGGGAGAGGCAGAGGGTGAAGAGAAGCCGGCTCCCCACTGATTAGGGAGCCTGACACAGGGCTCAATCCCAGGACTCTGGGATTGTGACCTGAGCTGAAGGCAGATGCTTAACCGACTTAGCCACCCAGGTGTCCCCTGTTTGCTAATATTTTATTGAAGATTTTACATCTATGTTTATCAGAGATATTGGCCTGTAGTTTTTTTCTTTTCTTTCTTTTTTTTTTTTTTTTGCACTGGTTTTGGTATCACGGCAATGCTGGCCTTGTAGAATGAATTTGGAAGTTTTCCTCCTCCTCTCTTTCTCCCTCTTCTTCTTCTTTTTCCTGAATACTTTCAGAAGAATAGTTATTAACTCTTTAAATGTTTGGTATGCACCTATGAAGCCATCTTGTCCTGAGCTTTTGTTGGGAGTTGTTAATTACTGATTCAGTTTCATTGCTAGTAATCACTCTGTTCAAATTTTCTATTTATTCCTGGTTCAGTTTTAGAAGATGATATTTTACTAGAAATTTATCTAGTTCTTTTAGGTTTTCCAATTTGTCCTATAATTTTTCATAATATTCACCTATAGCTTCTGTATTGTTATGGTATTATTATTTCTCCTCCTTCACTTCTAATTTCATTTGAGTACTTTCTTTTTTCTTGATGAGTCTGGCTAAAGGTTTATCAACTTTGTTGATTTTTTTGTTTGTTTTAACTTTGTTGATCTTTACAAAGAACCAGATCTTTGTCTCACTGATCTTTACTATTAGTTTGTCTAGTCTCTTTCATTTATTTCTGCTATAATCTTTATTATTCCTTTCTTTATACTAGATTTGGGCTTTGTTTGTTCTTCTTTTCTAGCTCCTTTAGATACAAGGTTGGGTTGTTTCAGATTTTTCTTGTTTCTTAAGGTAGGCCTATGTTGCCCTAAACTTTGAAATCCTTTTGCTGCATCGAAAGATTTTGGACTACTGTGTTTTCATTTTCATTTGTCTCCATTTATTTTATTTTTCCTCTTTGATCTTGGTAGATCCATTCATTGTTTGGTAGCATGTTGTTTAACCTCAATGATTTGTGGGTTTTTTCAGATTTTTCTGTAATTGATTTCTAGTTTCATACCATTATAGTCAGAAAAGATATATATTTTCATTCTTCTTGAATTTATTGAGACTTGTTTGGTGGCCTAACATGAGATCTATTCTGCTATCCTGGAGAATGTTTTCATGAGCACTTGAAAAGAATGTGTTTTCTTCTATTTTTAGATGGACTGTTTTATATATATAATGTATGTATGTATATGTTAGATCCATCTTTGTCTAACGTGTTGTTCAAAACCACTGTTTCCTTGTTAACTTTCTGCCTGACCCATCCATTGATGTAAGTGTAATATTAAAGAACCCTACTACTACTGTATTACTGCCAGTCCTCCTTTTACGTCTGTTAATAGTTGCTTTACGTATTTAGGTGCTCCCATGTTGAGCACATAGATATTTACAATTGCCTTATTCTCCTCCCTTTTTCATTACGTAGTTCCCTTCTTTGTCTCTTACTACAGTCTTTGTTTTAAAATCTATTTTGTCCGATAAGTATTACTACTCCAGATTTTTTGTTTCCATTTCCATTCTCATGGTAAATGTTTTTCTGTTTCTTCAGTGTCTCTTTAGGTGTGAAGTGAGTATCTTGTAGACTGCATATAGACGGGTCTTGTATTCTATCTGTTCAATCACCCTGTGTCTTTTGATTGGAGCATTTAGACCATTTACATTTAAAGTAATTATTGAGAGGTATGTACTTACTGCCATTTTGTGATTTATTTTATCGTTGTTTTTGTCATTCTTCTCTGCTCCTTTCTTCTCTTGCTCTCTTCCCTTTTGATGGCTTGCTTTAGTGTTATGCCTGGAATCCTTTCTTTTTTTGTGTGCATTTAAGTTCATGATTGGTGATTACCTTTAGGTTCAGATATAACATCTTAGGCTCATATATAGCATCAATATAACCCAGTCTCTATTAAGTTGATGGTCAGTTAAGTTTGAACACATTCTAAGAGCACTAAATTTTTATAACACCTCCCCCCCCCCAGTTTTTGTGTATGTGATGTCATATTTTACATCCTTTTATTTGTGGGTCTCTTGAGTGACTTTTGTAGATATATTTGATTTAAGTGCTTTTGCATTTTAATCTTCATTCTGGTTTACAAATAATTATTCTGCTATCTTTATTACATGTTTGCTTTAACCTGTGTTTTTCTTTCATAATTTTCTTTTAGTTATGGCTCTTTCCATTCAAAGAATTCCTTTTAATGTTTCTTAGAAGGCTGGTTTAGTAGTGATGAACTCCTTCAACTTTTTTTGTCTGGGAAACTCCTTATCTTTCCTTCTATTCTGAATGATAACCTTGCTGAATAGAGTATTCTTGGTTGCAGGTTTCTTTCTTTCTTTTTCTCTTTCTTTCTTTCTTTCTTCTTTCTTTCTCTTTTTTTTAAAGATTTTGTTTATTTATTTGACAGAGAGAGACAGTCAGCAAGAGAGGGAATACAAGTAGGGGGAGTGGGAGAGGAAGAAGCAGGCTCCTAGCGGAGAAGCCTGATGTGGGGCTCCATCCCAGAACGCCGGGATCACGCCCTGAGCCAAAGGCAGGCGCTTAACAACTGCGCCACCCAGGCGCCCCTGCAGGTTTCTTTCTTTCAGCACTTTGCATATATCATGCCACTCTCTTCTGGCCTGCAAAGCTTCTGCTGAAAAATCAGCTGATAGCCTTATGTGGTTTCCTTGTATGTAACTGTTTTCTCCTCTCTTGCTGCTTTTAAAATTCTCTGATTATAACTGTTTTCTTGCCATTTTAATATTTTTGCCTTGGTGTGGACCTCCTTGGTTAATCTTGTTAGTTCTCTGTATTTCCTGAATCTGAATGTTTGTCTCTTTCCCCAGATTAGGAAAGTTTTCATCTATTATTTCTTCAAATAATTTTTTGCTTCTTTCTCTGTTCTCCTTCTGATATACCTATAATGCAAATGTTATTATACTTGAAATTGCTGAATTTCCTCAACCTGTTTTTTTTTTTTTTTTTTTTTGAGTGAGTGAGTGGGGGAGGAGGGGGAGGGAGAGAGAATCTTAAACAGGTTCCACACCCAGCACAGAGCTTGATATCACAACCCTGAGATCACGACCTCAGCCAAAATCAAGAGTCAGCTGCTTAACTGACTGAGCCACCCAGGTGCCCCATAACCTATTTTCTTTTTGCTGTTTAGCTTGGATTCTTTCCCTTACTCTGTTTTCCAGATAACTGATTAATTCCCTCTAATATATATTTTATTTTAGTTATTGAGCTCTTCATCTCTGACTGGTTCTTTTTTTATATTTTCTATCTTTTTGCTGAAGGTCTCACTGAGACTGTCCACTCTTTTTTCAAGTCCAATGAGTATCCTTGTGACCATTCCTTTGAATTCTCTATCAGGCATATTGCTTATCTTACTTCATTTAGCTCTTTTACTTTGATTTTGTTCTTTCATTTGGAACATAGTCCTCTGTTTCCTTATTTTGTCTCACTCTGTGTTTGTTTCAATGTATTAGGATGGTAGCTACATTCTGTAGCACAATGTCCCCTGGTCAGCAGAACTGGGCATTTCAGGGGTGTCTCCTTTGTGGGCTCTATGTACCCTACTGTTGTGGCTGAGCTACATTTGCCTTCAGTCTAGTCAGCTGCAACGACCCACTTGCTGACTGTGGATGCACCAATCAAGATTTGGTCCTTGTGCTTTTGAGGGGTTTACGGATGCCACAGGCCTTTAGATGTGGCATGTCAGCAGTCAGGCTAGCTGTGTGCACTCTGTCTGCCATAGACACACATGCACCAAACAGCAAAATGCTCTCCTGGTTGGGCTCCTGAAAGGCTTTCAATGGTGGACAAGATTGGCAGTCAGACCCAATTTCTACACATAGTCTGTCTGCCAGGAATGCAGGTGCACCAAAAGGCAAAGCACTATCCCTGCACACCCAGCTGAAAAGCTCCACTGCTGGAACTGTGGGTGTGCTGGTGTTTTGTAGTTTTCTTCCCCTCCTGCCAGGGAAGGAATCACTTTGGAATGGCAACAGCCTTTGCTGGGGCTACTTACAGGGTGTGTTGGGGCAGGAGCTGCTTTGGAGGGATGCCCTGCTAACACAGGTGAGTTAGACAGAGTGGGTCTGCAGAGGAATATGGTGCCAGGCACTTGGTGTTAGCAAGAGAGGCGGAGAATGTTCACACTGATTCTTCTAAGTGTTCAGCTATCTAGTCTGCGAGATAGGAAGATAAATGGTAATCCCTGGCACTTTTGTTTTTGGATAAGTCTCCTCAAGATCCCTGCCCATTCAGCACATGTTCTGAGGCTAGTAAATAACTCTTCTTCATATATATCACAGGTTTTACTTAAGCTGCTGCATCTATGCTTTTTCTCCCCTGGGATATTTACTATGCTGATTCTTTAAGAGCATGGACTCAGGTTCTTATCACTCTCTAGCTCTCCCAGAATTAAGCCTGCTGGTTTTAAAAGTACCTGGAGTTAAGCCCTGCTGATAGTGAAAGCTCACAAAGTATGCCCCACTCCTTTTCAGATCCCAAAGGACTCATCTTCCCAGTGCTAATCCACCATGTCTGGGGTGGGGTTTGATCTCGTTTCTTCTGTTTATGATATTGTCCACCCCCCCAATCCCACTATTTGTGATTAGTCTCACTGGGGGTTTGGTTCCCAACTATCTGTATCTGCCCATCCTACACTCTTGCATGTGGCCTCCTCTTTATTAACTGTGGAAAGTCTGTTCTGCAAGTCTTTTAGATACAGATGTAGCTGTTATCTTGCTGTGTCCATGGGACCAGGTGAGTTCAAGATCTTCCTACTCTGCCGTATCTTCCTGATCTCCCAGATTCTAGATCTTTTGTGATGTTGGGCAACTTTCTTAAGCTTTTTTCTAAGCACCAAATAGCCTTAGTGAAAAAAATGGGGCAGCAGTTCATCTTTTAACTGGGAGGAAAAAAAGACATCATTAATCTACTAGTATTTAGGTAACTTTTAGTGATAGTCAAGTATGAGAAAAGTAAAATAAACCTATTATTAAAAAGAAAACCACAGGCTCAAGACAGAATCACTTGTGTTAAAGACCTATGTCAGTAAACCAAGTCTTACTACCTAACCTAACTACAGTTTTAACACCCCCAAGAATATAAATTTAACCAGCTAAACAAATTTCCTCATCAACACAAGGAGCTAAAGAGCATGACCTTGCCTAAACCAATGCATTCACTATTAATAATTTCCTTCCCCCCACCTTACCTTTCTGCCTTTACAAATCTTTCCTTTTCTGCAGCTTGATGGAACTCCATTCTGTTTGCCTGACTCATGAATCACTGAGTAAAGCTAATTAGTTCTTCAAATTTGCTCAATTGAATTTTGTTTTTTAACAGATTTGGTGGTAGTATTGACAATTAAAGTGACTTCTGACAGCCTTCAAGGACAACAAGAAACAAAGGCACAATGCCTCACCATTCCTTTAGAGTTCATTGTCTTTTTCACCATTTCTGAGGGCCACTGGTGAGTTACTCTCAATTTGAGCTCTATTCTTTCTGTACCGAGCTTCCAATCTAATTGGCTTTACAGTCTTGAGTTAATGGGGGAGTCTAGACTGACAGGAGTCTCTCTAACAACAGAGTGCCAGTCCTCAGCCCTTGTTTCAGTCTGCAATTTCAGTTTGGAATCTCTTCCTCAGTTCCAGCTCCAGTCTCCATTACTGGAGTCTGCTGGTTTAGTCCACATTGGGAATTGCTGGTGGTGCATGTAGGAACTTCCATTGGCAAGTCCACAGTGACTTCTTTAAATCCAGCCCTTGGTTCTATCCTCAGATTCCACATGGAGAACTGCATCTGCCACCAAAAGTTCTCAATTTGTTTGGCACCAGTCCAGAGTCTTCATTCTTTGAGGCCTGCTGGTTTAATCCTTTTCCCAGTATCTAATCTGTGCTTACTGCTGGTGTCCATGGTTCTGTTTCCTTGGTAACTATTGGTTTCTGTTAATGGGCATATGAGGTAAAGGCTAATTGCTAAAGGGAATCTTGGATGCCAAAAAGCTGCAAAAATTGGTGGCATGGGTTGGGCATTTAAGAGCTGTAAGTGACACACCATCTAACTCAGAGACTCCCATGTTAGGATAAGTTGGTTACACAATGGGTGAGATAGACAGACACTAGGTCACCCAAACACTTCAAGAAAGCTGTGCAACCAGGTACACTGTAAAACATGTATAATTCCCACCCCAGCTGCATATCCCTTTTAGATATTAGTTTGGCTCTGAGAAACCCAAAGACTTGGCTAATGGGATCCTTAAATTTGAAGCAGTCAAGCACACCACCTTCCATCATGCCTGCTTATTTCTAAAAACTATAGTCTCAGAACCTGTGAATATCTACAGAAATGGTGAAATTTTACTAAAAACAATCTAGAATTACAATGGCCATTAAGAGGAATGTTCCAATTAAGTAAGATCATTTAAGGAGTGTACTTGAATGTAAAGCCTTCAAAATTCCAAAAATTGAAATTGAAAATTTCATTACAGAAAAACTGATGAAAATTTTTTAAAAAGATGCAAGAGATAACTAATAGAAAAGACTATAAAACTCAGCAATTCTCACTACTTCCTCTATCCTCTTTTACTTCAATAATCATCCTAGTTCTCTGTCTGAATTGCCTTAACATGACCATAAACAGTTCACCAGGTTAATAACCTTACAGACACCCCCGTTATCTACCTTAGACTGAGGGCCCCCATGTAAGTTTTGCATCATCATATCTGTCTCTTTTAAACACTTTTAAAACACTTTTAAACAACAAGGTCTCTGATTATATTAGAGTGTGATATTTTCTACCTCTAGATGGTATTACTAAAATATGTAAAGAGCTGTTTACTTGGCCTAAAAAAAGCACCTCTAACTTAATTTTTTAGAAAAAAATCTCAGAAATACAATAGAAACTAACACAAATGCTTTTCAGATTCACAAGCCCTGGGACAATATTTGGTATTAAGGGTACTGTCAGGTTGCTGGTTGATGAAAATAAACATACCTTAGACTTATCAACACTGACTATAATGCAAACTTTTTATTCTGCTTAGGTTTACTAATCAAATAGGTTCATGTTAACTCTGTTGCAAAATTTGTCAGAAAAAAACCCTTAAAATTAGATTTTGTCTAATGTTTCAAATCTAAATATAATTAAGAACAAGTAAATTGAATAGGTGTAAATAAAAACGTTTTAGGTGAATTTTAACATAAATCATTTTGGTAACCTGAAACTTTAAAGTTTTGCTAAGCAATGAGTTAAGTTAAATTCATTAAATATCGTTTCCAAATAAAACATTAATCACTGAAAATAGGCTTATTTACTTTTTGCTTACTTTTACAGAAGAATCAAAAATATTTGCACCTACTAGTAAACGTTTTATAACACATTGAGAAATTTTCTATGAAAAAACAAATCATAAAATGTTTCTAGAAATAAAAAGTATAAGTTTGTTAATTCACAGAATGCTAATATAAGAGCATTCATAATTGTTTCTTAGTTAAGGTTACTAAGAGTTGAAAATTCTAATCAATATAGGTAATTAAAACTACTAGAAATAATAAGGAAATCATCTCTGTACAGAAGAAAAGAAAGAAGTTTGCTTTTGGTAAAGGAAGGTATAAGGAATGGAAATACATTCTAGTTAAGGGAAAAGAAAGCAATTTTGGGGAGGGAGGAGTTAAGATGGCGGAGGAGTAGGAGACACCGTTTTCAGCCGGTCCTCCGAGTCGAGCTGGATAGGTACCAGACCAGCCTAAACAACCACGGAACCAGCCTGAGACGCAGGAAGATGCATCTGGATCTCTACAAATGAACATCTCCAGCGCTGAGTATTGAGGTACGAAGCGGGGAGCCATGAAACCGTGCACAGATATCGGAAGATAAACGGAAGGGGGAGGGAGCCGCCGCGTTCAGGCGCCGGGAAGCGGTAGCCACCTGCACGGGAGAGCGGGCGGGGCTCGCGGACGGCACCCGCAAAACAGCAGACTGAGACCGTGAGCCGGGAGCGCGCGCCACCAGGCATCTCGTGGAACACCGGAATCCTGGTGCGCTCACTGGATCCAGACTGAGACCGGGAGCTTCCGGAGCACGCTGCTGCTCTGACTCTCAGAAGAGGCACAGCAAACCGCCAGGGAAAGCCGCCAGAGAACAAAAGCCTGGAAATACCGGCTCAGAGAGTGCCCATCCCCATCCCCCCTCGCAGGGGACACGGAGACTCTACCCAAACAGGGTTGCCTGAGTATCGGCGCGGCAGGCCCCTCCCCCAGAACACAGAAGGCAGGCTGAAAAATCAAGAAGCCCACAACCCGGGCGCCTGGGTGGCGCAGTCATTGAGCGCCTGCCTTCGGCTTAGGGCGTGATCCCGGCGTTCCGGAAAGGAGTCCCTCATCGGGCTCCTCCGCTGGGAGCCTGCTTCTTCCTCTCCCACTCCCCTGCTTCTGTTCCCTCTCTCGCTGGTTGGCTGCCACATAAATAAATAAATAAAATCTTTAAAGAAGAAGCCCACATCCCTAAGATCCCTATAAAACAAGGGGCACGGCCTGGGACCCAGTCAATAATTTGGGCTCTGGAAACCCCGCAACCTCTCCTCATCAAAATGACAAGAAGGAGAAGCCCCCCCCAGCAAAGAAAAGACAGTGATTCTGTGGCCTCTGCCACAGAAATAATGGATATGGATGTAACCAAATTATCAGAAATGGAATTCAGAGTAACGATGGTCAAAATGATGAGTAGAATTGAAAAAACTATTAACGAAAAGGTTACTGAGAATATAGAATCCCTAAGGACAGAAATGAGAGCGAATCTGACAGAAATTAAAAATTCTATGAGCCAAATGCAGGCAAAACAAGAGGCTCTGACGGCCAGGGTCGCAGAAGCAGAGGAACGGGTTAGTGAATTGGAGGATGGGTTAATAGAGGAAAAAATGAAAATAGAAGATGGCCTTAAAAAAATCCACGCCCACGAATGTAGGTTATGGGAGATTACTGACTCAATGAAACGATCCAATGTTAGAATCATCAGCATCCCCGAGGGGGTGGAGAAAAACAGAGGTCTAGAAGAGATATTTGAACAAATTGTAGCTGAAAACTTCCCTAATCTAGCAAGGGAAACAAACATTCGTGTCCAAGAGGCAGAGAGGACCCCTCCCAAGCTCAACCATGACAAACCTACGCCACGTCACGTCATAGTGCAATTCGCAAATATTAGATGCAAGGATACAGTATTGAAAGCGGCCAGGGCAAAGAAATTTCTCACGTACCAAGGCAAAAGCATCAGAATTACGTCAGACCTGTCTACACAGACCTGGAATGAGAGAAAGGGTTGGGGGAGCATATTTAAAGCTCTTTCAGAGAAAAACATGCAGCCAAGGATCCTTTATCCAGCAAGGCTGTCATTCAGAATTGATGGAGAAATAAAGACATTTCAGAATCGCCAGTCACTAACCAATTTTGTAACCACGAAACCAGCCCTACAGGAGATATTACGGGGGGTTCTATAAAAGTAAAAAGGCCCCAAGAGTGATACAGAACAGAAAGTCACAGCCAATACAAACAAAGACTTTACTGGCAACATGGCAACATTAAAATCATATCTCTCAGTAATCAGTCTTAATGTAAATGGTTTGAACCATCCCATAAAACGCCACAGGGTTGCAGATTGGATAAAAAGAAATGACCCATCCATTTGCTGTCTACAAGAGACTCATTTCGAACCCAAAGATGCATTCAGACTGAGAGTAAGGGGATGGAGTACCATCTTTCACGCAAATGGACCTCAAAAGAAAGCTGGGGTAGCAATTCTCATATCAGATAAATTGGATTTTAAACTACAGACTATAGTTAGAGATGCAGAAGGGCACTATATTATTCTTAAGGGAAGTATTCAACAAGTGGATATGACAATTATAAATATATATGCCCCCAACAGGGGAGCAGCAAGATACACAAGCCAACTCTTAACCAGAATAAAGAGACATATAAATAAAAATACATTAATAGTAGGGGACCTCAACACTCCACTCTCAGAAATAGACAGAACACCCTGGCAAAAACTAAGCAAAGAATCAAAGGCTTTGAATGCCATACTCGACGAGTTGGACCTCATAGATATATATAGAACACTACACCCCAGAACCAAAGAATACTCATTCTATTCTAATGCCCATGGAACATTCTCAAGAATAGACCATGTTCTGGGACACAAAACAGGTCTCAACCGATACCAAAAGATTGAAATTATCCCCTGCATATTCTCAGACCACAACGCTCTGAAATTGGAACTCAACCACAAGGAAAAATTTGGAAGAAACTCAAACACTTGGAGACTAAGAACCATCCTGCTCAGGAATGACTCGATAAACCAGGAAATCAAAAATCAAATTAAACAATTTATGGAGACCAATGAGAATGAAAATACAACAGTCCAAAACCTATGGGATACTGCAAAGGCAGTCCTAAGGGGGAAATACATAGCCATCCAAGCCTCACTCAAAAGAATAGAAAAATCTAAAATGCAGTTTTTATATTCTCACCTCAAGAAGCTGGAACAGCAACAGAGGGACAGGCCTAATCCACGCACGAGGAAGCAGTTGACCAAAATTAGAGCTGAAATCAATCAAGCAGAAACCAGAAGTACAGTAGAGCAGATCAACAGGACTAGAAGCTGGTTCTTTGAGAGAATCAATAAAATTGACAGACCACTGGCAAGACTTATCCAAAAGAAAAGAGAAAGGACCCAGATTATTAAAATTATGAATGAAAAAGGAGAGGTCACGACGAACACCATTGAAATTGGAAGGATTATTAGAAATTTTTATCAACAGCTATATGCCAATAAACTAAGCAATCTGGAAGAGATGGAATCCTTCCTGGAAACCTATAAACTACCAAGATTGAAACCGGAAGAAATTGATTCCTTAAACAGGCCAATTAATTATGAAGAAATTGAGTCAGTGATAAACAACCTTCCAAATAACAAAACTCCAGGCCCGGACGGTTTTCCTGGGGAATTCTACCAAACATTCAAAGAAGAAATAATACCTATTCTCCTAAAGCTATTTCAAAAAATAGAAACAGAAGGAAAGCTACCAAACTCATTCTATGAGGCCAATATTACCTTGATCCCCAAACCAGGCAAAGACCCCCTCAAAAAGGAGAATTACAGACCGATTTCCCTAATGAATATGGACGCCAAAATCCTCAACAAGATACTTGCTAATAGAATCCAACAGTACATTAAAAGGATTATCCATCACGATCAAGTGGGATTCATACCTGGGATGCAAGCGTGGTTCAATATTCGCAAATCAATCAGCGTGATACATCATATCAACAAGAAAAGACTCAGGAACCATATGATCCTCTCAATCGATGCCGAAAAAGCATTTGACAAAATACAGCATCCTTTCCTGATTAAAACCCTTCAGAGTGTAGGAATAGAAGGTACATTTCTCAATCTCATAAAAGCCATCTATGAAAAGCCTACTGCAAATATTATTCTCAATGGGGAAAAGCTGGAAGCCTTTCCCTTAAGATCAGGAACACGACAAGGATGCCCACTCTCGCCACTATTATTCAACATAGTACTAGAAGTCCTTGCAACAGCAATCAGACGACAAAAAGGGATCAAAGGTATTCAAATTGGCAAAGAAGAAGTCAAAATGTCTCTCTTTGCAGATGACATGATACTCTATATGGAAAACCCAAAAGAAGCCACTCCCAAACTATTAGAAGTTATAGAGCAATTCAGTAACGTGGCAGGATACAAAATAAATGCTCAGAAATCAGTTGCATTTCTATACACGAATAACGAGACCGAAGAAAGAGAAATTAGGGAATCCATCCCATTTACAATAGCACCAAAAACCATACGTTACCTTGGAATTAACTTAACCAGAGACGTAAAGGACCTATATTCTAGAAACTATAAATCACTCTTGAAAGACATTGAGGAAGACATAAAAAGATGGAAAGATATTCCATGCTCATGAATCGGAAGAATTAACATAGTTAAAATGTCCATGCTACCCAGAGCAATCTACACTTTCAATGCTATCCCGATCAAAATACCAAGGACATTTTTCAAAGAACTGGAACAAACAGTCCTTAAATTTGTATGGAAACAGAAAAGGCCCCGAATCTCCAAGGAACTGTTGAAAAGGAAAAACAAAGCTGGGGGCATCACAATGCCGGATTTCGAGCTGTACTACAAAGCTGTGATCACAAAGACAGCATGGTACTGGCACAAAAACAGACACATAGACCAATGGAACAGAATAGAGAGCCCAGAAATGGACCCTCGGCTCTTTGGGCAACTAATATTTGATAAAGCAGGAAAAAACATCCGGTGGGAAAAAGACAGTCTCTTCAATAAATGGTGCTGGGAAAATTGGACAGCTACATGCAAGAGAATGAAACTTGACCACTATCTCACACCATACACAAAAATAAACTCCAAATGGATGAAAGACCTCGATGTGAGACAGGAATCCATCAAAATTCTAGAGGAGAACATAGGCAGCAACCTCTACGACATCGGCCAAAGCAACCTTTTTCATGACACATCCCCAAAGGCAAGAGAAACAAAAGATAAAATGAATTTATGGGACTTCATCAAGATTAAAAGTTTCTGCACAGCCAAGGAAACAGTCAGAAAAACTAAGAGGCAGCCCACGGAATGGGAGAATATATTTGCAAATGACACTACAGATAAAGGACTGGTATCCAAGATCTACAAAGAACTTCTCAAACTCAATACACGAGAAACAAATAAACAAATCAAAAAATGGGCAGAAGATATGAACAGACACTTTTCCAATGAAGACATACAAATGGCTAACAGACACATGAAAAAATGTTCAAAATCATTAGCCATCAAGGAAATTCAAATCAAAACCACACTGAGATACCACCTTACGCCAGTTAGAATGGCAAAAATAGACAAGGCAAGAAACAACAATTGTTGGAGAGGATGTGGAGAAAGGGGATCCCTCCTACATTGTTGGTGGGAATGCAAGTTGGTACAGCCACTCTGGAAAACAGTGTGGAGGTCCCTTAAAAAGTTAAAAATTGAGCTACCCTATGATCCAGCCATTGCACTACTGGGTATTTACCCCAAAGATACAGACGTAGTGAAGAGAAGGGCCATATGCACCCCAATGTTCATAGCAGCAATGTCCACAATAGCTAAATCGTGGAAGGAGCCGAGATGCCCTGCAACAGATGACTGGATTAAGAAGTTGTGGTCCATATATACAATGGAATATTACTCAGCTATCAGAAAGAACGAGTTCTCAACATTTGCTACAACATGGACAGCACTGGAGGAGATAATGCTAAGTGAAATAAGTCAAGCAGAGAAAGACAACTATCATATGATTTCTCTCATCTATGGAACATAAGAACTAGGATGATCGGTAGGGGAAGAAAGGGATAAAGAAAGGGGGGGTAATCAGAAGGGGGAATGAAACATGAGAGACTATGGACTATGAGAAACAAACTGAGGACTTCAGAGGGGAGGGGGGTGGGGGAATGGGATAGACCGGTGATGGGTAGTAAGGAGGGCACGTATTGCATGGTGCACTGGGTGTTATACACAACTAATGAATCATCGAGCCTTACATCGGAAACCGGGGATGTACTGTATGGTGACTAACATAATATAATAAAAAATCATTTAAAAAAAAAAAAAAAAAAGAACAATTTTGGCCTCAAGTAAGGCTGCTTATTTAAAGAGGAAAAATATAGGACAAAAATCCAAATGTAAAAAAGAAAGTTGAAGAAGGTTATGGAAACAAAATATGTGAAAAGAAATTTTAATGTATAATCAAGCTAAAATTAGTATGAATTTAAGAATGAGTTTTAATATTGAGTACACAGCTATAAAACTAGAATGTGTTTTTTCTGTTAAAAGACAGTTTTCTTAGATTATTGGTCTGTTCATTGTTTACAATTTCTAGTTAAGGTTTCTTCTTTAACATAATCTGCTTAGAAAAATAAAGATTGTACGTTTTGAATTTATCGGGTCTTTGATTACTTCATTTGTTTTTGTTCAGATAACAATCCTTCAGAATCTTTTCAATATTAAAAGAGCCAAGGCTTAACTCCTAGGGAAGATGGCGAAGTAGGAGGATCCTAAGCTCCCTTGTGCCATAGATACAACTAAATACCCACATCAGTGTAAATGACCCAGAAAATGGCCCAAAGACTGGCAGAACAGACTCTCTAGGGCTAAACGTAGAGAAGAGGCCACATTGAAGAGGGTAGGAAGGGTCGAGACTAATTAGGAGCCAAACTAACCCACAGGACTGTCCATGGGAAGGAGGGACCATGCTGGCATGGAGAAAGGAGAGAAACAGATCCTCTCACCACCCACCCCAGGCACAGGGAACCCACATGGGGAGCAGGAATACCTCTAACATTTAGCTTTGAAAACCAGAGGGGCCTAATTTCATGAGTTCTTACAAATAGCAGGTCTTAATACCTGGAACTTTAAAAATGAGCATGCTTGGCTCTAGGAGAGCCAGGAAAGTGATAAGAAACAGTCCATGCCCTTAATGAGACAAGACAACAAACAGCCCCATGGAGATACAGCAGAGAAGCAGCAGTTTGTAAAACTCCTGGGTGTATAAAGGAGGGAGATTTGTTTACTAATCTCAGAGTTTATTCTTGAGGGGCAGGGATCTTTGGGCGACTTATCCAAGAACAAAAGAGCTGGCAGGTGCCATTTCCCTACCTTGCCCACCAACCTAGATACACAGACAACTGCAGGAACCAGCAAAGTGCCACCTCACAGGGTGCCCTGCCACTACAGGCTTCTGCAGTTCCACCCCGTCAACCCTGCCAGCCTCAGCAGAAGGGCTTCAGGTCCCTTCCCGCAGCAGACCTGCATAGACCTTGCTGGCACTGTGCATGCCACCCCCACACTCTCCTGTGGACTCTCCCATTGCAGCCCTGTGGCAGGAGGTCCCCTCCTGCTGCAAACATGCACAAACCTCGCTAACATCACACGCCCTATTGCTGTGTTCTCCTATGGACCTGCCCCCTCCAATATGCCCTTGGCCAGAGCCTATCCAGAGCAGTGCCACAAGCCTGGCAGTGTGCAAGCAGCCCTGAAGGTGCCAGCACCACTTCAAGGGGATTCCAGCCCCAGGGCGAGGGGAAGATAACCACACAGACCACTCTGACTGTGGACTGTGGCAATGGGCTGGGGGCAGACACATGGTCTGAATGTAGGCCCTGCCCAATAACAAAAGCTTCTTAGGGGATAACACAAGGAAAGTGCCCTGAAGTAAGTTTGGTACAACCATGGCTCTAGCAAATGCCTGATCTGACTCAACTCAAGCCCAAGTGGCCACATATGAGCCCACTAACAAGACAGGGACCAAACGCTGCCCACAACAGGCAAAGACACTGCAGATGACTGGGCTGAAGGCAAAAGTGGCTCAGCTGCAATAGTAGGACACCCACAACACACACAGGAGGCACTCCTGAAGCGCCAGTTTCTGGGGGAACAGGGGACACTGCACTGCAGGGCACTAAGGACCTCTTCTCCATAAGTCCACTACTTCCAAGAGCAAGAGACATAGCTTACTTTCCTAACATATAGAAACAGGTTTAGACAAAATGGGGAGACAAAGGAGTATGTCCCAAATGAAAATGAAAGAACAGGAAAAAAAAAATATCAAGAGAGCTAAATGAAATAGAGATAAGTAATATGCCTGATAGAGAATTTAAAGTAATGGTCACAAAGATACTCACTGTACTTGAGAAGAGTGGAGGACCTCACTGAGACCATCAACAAAGAGAAAGAAAACATAAAAAAGAACGATTCAGAGGGAAAGAACGTAATAACTGAAATTAAAAATATGCTAGATGGAATAAATACAGAAAAGAGGCAGCACAAGAGCAGCCCAGTGATCTGCAGGCCAGAGTAATGGAAAGCAAGACAATAGATGTAGAGAAGCATTTGACAAAGTACAACATCCATTCATGATAAAAACCCTCAACAAAGTAGGTTTAGAGGAAACCTACCTCAGCATAATAAAGTATTTTTTTTTAAAGATTTTATTTATTCGACAGAGATAGAGACAGCCAGCGAGAGAGGGAACACAAGCAGGGGGAGTGGGATAGGAAGAAGCAGGCTCATAGTGGAGGAGTCTGATGCGGGGCTCGATCCCATAATGCCGGGATCACGTCCTGAGCCAAAGACAGACGCTTAACCGCTATGCCACCCAGGCGCCCCAGCATAATAAAGTATTATATAAAAAACTCACAGCTAACATCATCCTCAATGGGAAAAAATGGAGAACTTTTCCCCTAAGATCAGGAATAAGACAAAGATCTCCATTCTCACCACTTTTATACAACATAGTACTGGAAGTCCTAGCCACAGCAATCAAACAACAAAAAGAAACAAAAAGCATCCATATCAGTAAGAAAAAAGTCAAACTATCACTATTTGCAGATAGCATAGTACTCTATATAGAAAACCTGAAAGACCCCACCAAAAAAAAACTTCTAGAACTTATAAATGAATTTAGCAAAGTCACAGGATACAAAATCAATCTACAGAAATCTGTTGCATTTCTATACACTAATAATGCAGAAAAAGAAATCAAGAAAACATTTACAGTTGCACCAAAAATAATAAAATACCTAGGCATAAACCTAACCAAAGAGGTGAAAGACCTGTACTCTGAAAACTATAAAACATGATGAAAGAAATTGAAGATGACACAAACAAATGGAAAGATATCCCATGCTCACGGATTGGAAGAACAAAGATTATTAAAGTGTCTATACTACCCAAAGCAATCTATACATTTAATGCAATCCCTATCAAAATACCAACAGCATTTTTCACAGAACTAGGACAAACAATATTAAAATTTGTATGGAACCACAAAAGACCCCAAATAGCCAAAGCAATCTTGCAAAAGAAGCAAAGCTGGAGGCATCATATCTTTAGACTTCAAATTATATTACAAAGCGGTAGTAATCAAAACAGCATGGTACTGGAACAAAAACAGAGACATAAGAAAACCCAGAAAGACTCTCACAACTATATGATCAATTAATCTTTGACAAAGCAGGAAAGAATATCCAATGGGTAAAGGCTGTCCAACAAATGGTGTTGGGAAAACTGGACAATGTGCAGAAGAATGAAACTGAATCACTTTCTTACACCATACACAGAAATAAACTCAAAATGGATAAAAGACCTAAATGTGAGATCTGAAACCATAAAAATCCTAAAAGAGACATAGGCAGTAATTTCTCTGACATTGGTTATAGCAATTTTTTTCTAAAAACTCTCCTGAGGCAAGTAAAACAAAAGCAAAAATAAACTATTGGAACTACATCAAAATAAAAGCTTCTGCACAGCAAAGGAAACAACCAACAAAACTCAAAGGCAACCTATAGAATGGAAGAAGGTATTTGCAAATGATGTATCTGATAAAGGGTTAGTATCCAAAATATTATAATGAACTTATATAACTCAGCACCCAAAAAACAATCCAATTAAAAAATGGGCAGAAGACATGAACAGACTTTTCTCCAAAGAAGACATACAGATGGCCTACAGATATATGAAAAGATGCTTATCAGTTTTTATCAGGGAATTGCAAATCAAAACTACAATGAGATATCACCTCATACCTGTCAGAATGGCTGAAATCAACACAAGAAACAACAGGTGTTGGCAAAGATGTGGAGAAAAAGAAAGCGTCTTGCACTGTTAGTGGGGATGCAAACTGGTGCAGCCACTGTGGAAAACAGATTAGAGTCCCTCAAAAAGGTAAAAATAGAACTACCCTATTGATGTGGAAATGTTGGGGTTCAGAACAAATGGTCAAGAAATAATTCTTGAGATATCTTTGGTGTAAAATGTGGTTTTATTAAAGCACATGGATAGGACCCATGAGCAGAAAGAGCAGCAGTGGGGTCATGAGGAGTGGCTGATTGTATACTTTCAAGTTGGGAGGGGGCCAGGAATAGTACAAATCTCCAAGGTTTCCAGGACCCTGAAGGGTCTAGCTATTGTTAAGAAAAGTTCATTTATTAGTGTTTAGTAAAACTCAGTCATGGGACCCTTCAGATGTATATCAGTGGACCATATGTTTGGAGGATGATTGCTAACATATATCTTGGGTGGTAGAGATAAAGGAAGTTTCCAAAAGAATTTTTTTTTAAGATTTTATTTATTTATTTGACAGAGAGACAGCTAGTGAGAGAGGGAACACAAGCAGGGGGAGAAGGAGAGGAAAAAGCAGGCTCCCAGCGGAGGAGCCCCATGTGGGGCTCAATCCCAGGATTCTGGGATCATGCCCTGAGCTGAAGGCAGACGCTTAATGACTGAACCACCCAGGCACCCCTCCAAAAGAATTTCTATATGCTTAAGATAGATTCTTAGGATCCTGGGGCAACGGGTAAAGATTGCCTTTTGTCCTTAGCAAAGTGTCAACATTGAGGCAGCTGAGCTCCCAGAAGAATGTCACTCTGCCTATTGTCAGTGGGCTGTGAGCAGCAAGGAAATTTAAATTTTTTTTCTTTTGCCATTTTTGTTTCCCACATCACTATGATCCAACAATTGCGCTATTGGGTATTTACCCAAAGAATACAGAAACACTAATTCAAAGAGATACATACAACCCTATGTTTATCACAGCATTATTTACAATAGCCAAGATATGGAAGCAATCCAAGTGTCCATCGATTGATGAATGGATAAAGAAGTGGTGTGTCAAGCACACTCTGGAATATTATTCAGTCATAAAAAAGAAACCTTGCCATTTGCAATGACATAGATGGAGATAGAGAATATAATGTTAAGTGAAAGAAATCAGAGAAAGACAAATACTATATGATTTTGCTCGTATGTGGAATTTAAGAAACTAAACAGATGAGCAAAGGGGCAGAAAAAGAGAGAAAGAGAGAGAGAGAGACAAATCAAGACACAGACTCTTAACTAAAGAGAACAAACTGGTGGTTACCAGAGGGGAGATGTATGGGGGGATGGGCGAGTAGGTGATGGGGATTAAGGAGAGCATCTGTTGAGATGAGCACTGGGTGATTAAATAAAAACTTTAAAAGAAAATGTTATCCTTTCTGGTCCAGATTTAGACATACTAATTTTTTATTCTTTCCTGCACATAAGTATTTTCTTTTTACTTTTCTCATTTTACATCTTAAGAACATGGCTTGACTTTCTGCCTGCCCGGCACATGCAGGCTGTCAGTTCCTTTTGGCTATCTTTGGGAGTAACTACGGATGCCGAAAAAAAATTAGTATCTTTTACACCCTTTTTGAGGATGCCTCTCGGGTCCATCAAGTTGTTTAATATTGCCAGAAATATTTACTGTTTGTCCTAGCTAAAACCTGACAAGATATTTTAAAAGACTTAACGAGTCTATAATCAGAAATTTGGCCAAATTGGAGGCTGATATTCAGAACCTGATATAAAAAATTTTAAGCACTCTCACTTCAGGTGAATGTAACCAGAAGACAAGAAGACATTCTCATAAGTGGATGGGTGTGTCTGTGCTTTGATAGCATACACAGCAACCCAGTTCCTTGAGGAATTAAAAACAGCTGTCCTTATTTTACAAGTTTAGTCTTACAAGACCAAAGGTGCAATTACAGAACCAATTCAAAGACACCGAGATCGATCGATCGATCGATCTATCTATCTATCTATCTGGGTTTTTTTTTTTAACCAATCCTATAACCTCCCCTATTTATCTCAAATTTCATGTATAAGTATTATAAAAATCCTGGCCTTAAGGGAAGGAGAGTCATTCTAGAAAGAGCTTGCATTTTTTTCCTGTGCTATTGAAATGTCAATGTTCATTGTTCTACCTGGTCTTTTCCAGGAACTTAGTCCATCTCTCTAACACCAATTCCAGGGAGGTAAGTTTTATCAAGAAGAAAACAAGGGGGAAATCCATTTAGAACTTTACTTGCCAAGGACAAATACAAATCTTAAGTGTCTTCTCCACAAATATTAAAAGAAACCGTCAGCCATGTAGGCCAATAACCTTAAATTCATCTATCAGAAAAAGAAACTCATCCAACATTTATAACCAGTAAATTTGTACCTATTTCATGGCAGCGATTTTAAAATAGAAGCTATAAGATCTGCCTCTGTCTGTATGTTTATGTCTGTCTATCTATGTGTTGTCAATGTGTTTCTACCTCTGGATGGTATTACTAAAATTAATTTGTAAGAGAGAACTATTTCCTTGGTTTGAAGACAGGCTCTTCTAAAGATTGGCATTCTTTAACTCGGACAGAAACTAACCCAAATGTTTTTTTTAAATTCATGTGATCTGAAAAATATTTGAGATAAAACCTAGCTTAATAGTTTAATTTAAAAATAGTTTAATTTAAAAAAACATGTTTTTAGAGTTGTCAACATTAAATATAAAATTTTTATTCTACTTGAGTTTAGTAGCCAAATAAGTTTATCTTTTACAAAATCTGTCAACAACAACAAAAATAGTTTAGGGTAATGACTAACTTTGTGTAATGTTTAATAAAGTTTTTGTAAGTAATCTAAACAGAACTGTTAAGATCAAGTAGATTAAATAAAAGACATTTGGAAATGTTAATGCTACATTTGAAGATTTTAAGAGACATGCTTCTAGGAATTTTAAAATGTATTCATAAATTTGAAATTTTTAAAAATGCTGATATGACCATTCACAACTGCTTCTTAGTTTTCACTAGAAATCAAGGTTTCTAAGGGTTAAAGTTCTAATTAATATATGTAATTAAAACTACTAAAAATAAGAGAAACCTCTCTTTATGCCAGGAAAGTAGGATAGGTTTTCAGAAAAAAAAAAAAGAGGTATGAAAAATTAAGATGCATTTTCTTGTTGAGGGAGAAAAAATTAATTTTGTCCTGAATTGAAGTTAAAGAAAAAAAAAGGACAAAGTCAGAATATATATAAAAAATTATGAAAGGTTTGTGAACAAGAAATCTTTTAAAAATTAGTATGAGGTCAAGCTGGCTAAGATTAAATTTATTTTTTTTTTAGGTTTTATTTATTTATTTGACACAGAGAGAGAGAACGCACACAAGTAGGCAGAGCAGCAGGCAGAAGAGGGAGAAGCAGGCTCCCCACTGAGTGGGGAGCCCAACGTGAGGCTCGATCCCAGGACCCAAAGATCATGACCTGAGCTGAAGGCAGACATTTAACCAACGGAGCCACCCTGGCACCCCCGAATAAAATTATTTTAAAAATAAGTTTTAATATCAAAATAAGCTGGTGCAAAGTTAAAATTTGGTTTTCTCTCTGTTAAAAGGACAATTTTCTTGGACTTTTGGTCTGTTTTGGTAAGATTATTATATAAGATTCTTTACCTTTTGATTATCAAGTTTCATAATGATCTGTGATCCTATTTAGATAAGTGCTTTAAAACCTTTTTTTGGGTATTTGTGACAAACTTCCAAAATCAGTTCTTTTAAATATGCCTGTTTTACCTGGAATATTCCAAAAGATTTGTCAAACAAATTGGATGTTTGATATGTAATTTACATGGAAGTGTTGCAAATAAGTAATAATAAGCCTTTTTTATATCACATTTGTAGGATTGTGGCACATGTAAAGTCTATTTTCCTGTAGAAACAGCCCCTCATTGCCAGACTTTGCCATCCTAATGTGCTTGTGACACAGAAGCAACAGTCTGCTTCTGAATCAGAAAAGCTGCTATGGACAAATAATGGCTGTAAATTCAGTGAAACACCTGCAACTAGACTTCATTAAACAGCTACTTAGCATGGGTTATCAATATGTTCTTGTTATTGTATATGCATTTTCTGGATGGGTTAAAGCCTTTTCTTGCTCCAAGTCTGATGCCTTCACAGGAGAAACAAAAAACTTAAATGTGTTTCCCACTTGAAGTGTATTTTCCACTATCTCCAGTGATCAAGGGACCCACTTCACCAGACAAATCCTAGGAGCCTTAACAAAAGCTTTACCAACCTGAAATCCTACCAGTGTTACAGCCTTTTGCTGATCCCTTGTTGTCCCATGCTAGTATGATCAGCTACTCTAAGTCTCCAGTGTTTTATGCTCAAGCCTGCCATCAATAAACGTTTTCTAAATCTTAATTTTTTTCTTTTTTAAATTATTTTTTCAAATTAACATATAATGTATTACTTGTTTCAAGGGTACAGGTCTGTGACTCATCAGTCAGATAATACCCAGGGCTCATTACAACACATACCCTCCCCAATGGCCATCACCCAGGTAGATCCTAATTTTAAAGGAGCCCGTCAGTCACCCTCTGGACTGTGGTGACTGGGCATTCTAAAATGGTGATATGCCCGTGAGCCCCCATTGAGAGGGGCCTTAACGAGTGCCTCTGAGCACTGACACTGCTCCCAAACTAAAAGGATGCTCGAACCGCTAAATCAAACCCACAGTCAGAGAAGTAGCTGACATGGAGGTAGATTATTTCCAGCCAAGACGCTGGGGTAAGACTTCATACTTTAACTGAACACAAAACTTCTTCTCCCTCTTTTCCTCTCCTTTTCTCTGGCATTGGCCTAGAAAGAGAACACCCTTATCTGTATCTCCCAGGCCATTGCTAAGGCAGGGAGTAACACCTTTGATTTCAGGCTAGGAGAAAACCTAAATGTACCCCTAATTTTTCACAAGCAAAATAAGACATCTTATTCGTTGATTCTCCTAAATTTACACTGTTGAGTTAAAAAGGACCTCTCAGGAGGCTTTTGAGATTGAGGATTCATTCCTTTTGGCAGGTCCTTATTTCCCCAGCTAGGGATAAATATGTTTATATAAATTTATATAAGATTACATAAATATAATAAAAATGTCACCTTCTTAAAATTACAAAATCTTCTAAAGCAATAGCAGCCCCACAAAGGTCCTTAAGCTCTCTAGCCAAAGTTGACGTTGATAATAGAATTAGTCTTGATTATCTTGTAGGTGAGCAAGGAGGTGTCTGTGTGTTTTGTCCAAAACCACTTGTTATACCTAGATTAATGCTTTTGAGGAAGCTAAAACTCAAACAGGACAAGCTGCTTGGCTTTAAAAAGGTGACTCCTTTCATGGGGTTTCTCTCTGACTTATTTGATTTTGATGGTTTGGGTCCTGGGGACCGTGGTTCCAAAGTATACTCTAAATATTGGGAATTATCCTGCTTATAGTGATCGTAATAATCTCCTTGGTGTATTATATTCTCTCAAAAACTTTAAATGTATGTTTGCAACCACTAACCACCAAGCAAATGATCTCCCTACACCTGGAGCACCCAAGGAACAACAACAACAAGAATTATCAACTTAAAAAATGTCAACTGGAAATGTGACCTATGGATATCACAGAGGTTAAGTAAAAAGGTCATGGCCTATGGATGCCTCACAGAGGAGAAACAAAAGCTGTGGGAACTTCAGTGCGGTGGCTTAGAGAGATGCTAGTGTTTTAAAGTTTGATCACATCTGTCAGTTAAGCTCAGAGTCTGCTCAAAATTGGGGGGGGAGGGGAGGGGGATTGTTAGAAAGAAAACCACAGGTCCAAAATGGCATCAGGGCTTGATACCTATTCTAATTGCTGCTTCGACCTCCCCCCAAAATGTAGTCTTAACCAGTCAGGAGTATTTCAGTCAGTGCCAATCAATCTGACACTTGGGTCCTCTTCGTCCCTCAAAAAAAGAGGTAATCTGTATGACAAAACACCTTGTTCCCCTCCCCCCCCCAGAAAGTGGCCTCCCTGAAATAATTCATTTCTTTTGTTAATATCCTTCTTGCCCCACCCTCCTTCTATAAAAACCTTTCATTTTGTGCATCTCCTTGGACGGCCCCCCCACTTGCTAGATGGGATGCTGCCCCATTTATTGTTTAATAAAGCCAATTGGATTTTTTAAATGTACACAGCTGAATCTTTGTCATTTAACAAATGGAAGAAAGAGGGGAAAGAATAAGAAGCATAAGCAATCAAAAATAAATCCCAAGATGTTCAATAACTATCAGCATATAGCAAGAACAGGCTTATACTTTCAGAAACCTTTAACTCATTAAAGGCATAAATATATTGCACTCACAAGCCTGACTGCTGGGCTTTTTAAGTGTTGTTTTCTCTATTGATAATTTTTTTTTTAAGAGAGAGAACGAGAGCACTCACAAGCAGGGGTGGGGAATAAGTGTGGGAGAGGCAGAGGGAGAGGGGGAGAGAGAATCTCAAGCAGGCTTCAGAGCAGAGCCCAACGAGGGGCTTCAATCTCACAACCCCAAGACCATGTCCTGAGCTGAAATCAAGTTGGATGCTTAACCAACTGAGACACCCAGGCTCCCTAGTACATTAATATTTTAATAAATTATTAACTGTAAAAATCTTAAATAACTATATTACGTTAAATACAGTGGGGACAGCTCACAGAATTCCTGTGAGGCACACTATCCCTAGCTACATCTTCCCTAGAAAACTTGGTCTTAGAGAGGTTTAGTAACTTACTCAGAGTTGAATTGGCGGGGGTGACTTCTGACTGCTCTTAACCACTATTCTGAAGTTCTCCAAGAGTTCTGGCATTCAGATGTTTTAATTGAAATATCTATAGATTTCAGGAACTGAGAAATTAGACCTTCTATCATGTCTTATGTCCAAATTATTCTTTTAAGACTTAGTTAAGAGTCTTTTCCTGGGGGCACTTGGGTGGCTCAGTCAGTGAAGCATCTGCCTTCGGTTCAGATCATGGTCCCAGGGTTCTGGGATCGAGCCCCAAGTCAGGCTCCCTGCTCAGCAGGAAGTCGGCTTCTCCCTCTACTTCTTCCCCTTCCCCCTGCTCAAGTTCTCTCTCTCTCTCTCTCTCTCTCTCTGTGTCTCTCTCAAATAAATAAAATCTTAAAAAAGCATCATATGTTCTATAGGGCCATTGCATCTTTTGTATTATAGAAGCTTACCTAGAAGGAAAAACAATATTCGTTAAAGCACAGGTGAGAATTGTCTCTATCAAACTACTCTGATGAGTCACCTGTGTGTAGAAAAATCCACCTCAAAGACATTGCCGGGGGAACTAGCGAGAGCCAAGGAACTGGTGGGGCTGAAGCGACAGTGTGGAAGATCGGCCTACTCCCGTGATGATTCCTGCTATGTAAGTAAGCAAAATCCCTTATGGACAAAGATAACTGATATTCCGTTTCCTATTTTCTGTTGAGTCCTGTGCTGCAAAATAATTTCACTATCCCACCGTGCCCCCCACACATAACCTGCTGTCCCCAAATCTTCACTAAAGTTTACTACACAGTGGTCAGAACAGGATGGTGCAGGATGAGAAAGGCACAGATCAGGTAGGAGAAAGATTATTTTATGGAAAAAAATTAGAGCCAGAATTGACAAGAAACGTATCTCAGAATTACCAGGTACGTATTTTGCCTTTCCTGTACTAACTGCACCTTAGGTTAAACAGAGTGAGTCAAGTTTTTCTCTCTAATCTGGCTAAGAAAGGAAAAATAGAGCATCATCTTTCTACAAGGAAACTAGGCAGTGCTTGGCAATGGCTGCGAACATGACATGAAGAGACAGAAACACATATTCTGTGCTCCTTATGAGGTATCCTTGCTGAACATCTGAATTGGATGCACGTCTATTTCTCGATCTGAAAATTTACAGCAATGTATGCGGTGAAGATCGTGTTCACATTAGATGCAACTGGCAAAATTTCTGACTCTGGTGTATGATATAAGACAAATGATACAGTTACTTCACCAAAGTAAATCTCAAGGAAAACAAGTTTTGAGGAACCTAAAGATTAGATGAGAGAGCATCAGAAAATTGCAACTTAACAATGTTTTTTTTTAAAGAATGTTATTTTATTTTTATTTGAATCCTGATTTAAGCAAATATGAAACTGCTGGGGAAGTTTGAACACTGGGTAGGTATTTAATTAAAGAGTTGTTTTTTAAGTATGAAAATATATTAGAGTTTTGCATTAAAAAAGTGTCTTTAACTTTTAGAAATTAAGTAAACATTTGATTATTTAATCATTGTAAAATAGGTATTTGCTTTGAAATTATCCAGGTTTTGGGGGGGGGGGGAATGGATGGCATATAGAAAACAGCATCTGTCAGTAGATGATCAGTTGTCTATGTCATTTTTCATATCAAATATAATAAAATGTACACATTCATTTCAATAGTCTCTAACCCTATGTTTTTCAGAATATGATTATGTGATCTATATTTGTCAACTCCACGTATTAATAGATTTTTAAGCTTACTAAAATATTTGGCAGCTATTCCAAAAAGAATACTATAAGATACAGTTTAATCACTAGATATAATTTTATCCTCAATTTGTATATTTACCATTTTATAAACTTATCTCTAAAAACGTTGAGTATTATCTAGAAATATCTTGATAGATTTCAATTTCAACTCCAATTTAGAACTGTGCCTAATTATGTTTTGCATGTTAAATAACATTAAGATTTTGTATTTATGGATATTAAGTAAGGACTTGTTTTCAAAACATAATCCCATTGAGAAAATATGAAATTCAGCTTCTGTTCATTTTTCCACAAAGGAAAATGGGAACATTTTGTTCCCAAGTTTTCATTATAATGTATTAAGCCAGAATATATTAGGGTATTAAAATACATGAGGAAAAAATGCTTAGATTATGGCGCATGCCTGCATGTTTAGGAAGAGAACTTGTGTGCAAAGTTCAATAGAGTAAATAGATGAGTAAGAGAATACCTTTTTTCTCTCTTATAGGCCCTATCTCCAGAAGATCTGCGTTTTCTTTTTTCAAGTGAGATTGTCTTTTTTTTTTTTTTTTAAGATTTATTTATTTATTTGACAGAGATAGAGACAGCCAGCGAGAGAGGGAACACAAGCAGGGGGAGTGGGAGAGGAAGAAGCAGGCTCATAGCAGAGGAGCCTGATGTGGGGCTCGATCCCATAACACCGGGATCACGCCCTGAGCCGAAGGCAGACGCTTAACCGCTGTGCCACCCAGGTGCCCCTCAAGTGAGATTGTCTTAAGAACAATGAAATAGAGTAAGTTTAGTCTCTTACTTCTGCATATGACCCATGGACAACCCAAATGGTTGTCAAAAATATTACAGTGGAATGGCCCTCCATTGCTAAATAAAGGTATAGACTTAGACATGGCTGTGACCTCTTCCATCTTAAAACACAAACTCAAGTTCTTTCTAGATTAACCTGTTATGTCAAACAGCTGATATATGACCAATTACCAATTGGGAAGTACGATTCTAAGAACAGGAAAGTGAGGGGAAAGGGAAGCAAGCAAAGGAGGAGTGAAAAGCGACGAAAAGCATGAGGAGAGAGTCAGGCCAACTGCTCAGCTCGCTCGAAGGCAAGGGCATGAGCACCCACCCAAATGGCTGTTGCATCCCCAGCAAGTTGGTGGCAGCTTCCCTGACTCTCAGTACCTCTGTCTTTCTGTTGGTTATGGAAGGGGCTGAGTCCCTGTATTAAAAACCTTCATATTTGGAAAATAGTAGAGAGTCTGTTTCCCTTGGTCAAACTGTGATTCAAAAGGCAACTCAAATTTCACTAACTTTGCTTATATTTACATCTGTTAGTTTTATTTCACACTGTTACATAACTTTCGGTTAGCATTCTATTTTTAATGAATACCACTATATATGTACTGATGTATGTTTTATTCATGTTATACTTAGATATGTTAAGAAACAAGACAACAGGCCCAACATGAAGTTACTTAGGTGAAGTTCCATTTCACCAAACCAAGACTTAGAGTTTCAATTCTCCTAGAAAGGGAATCTTAAACCAGTCCATCATGAATCGTTTGATCAGCACTAGTTAGGTTAACTGCCTCATAGACCCCTGCCATCTCCTAAAGGAAAGTAACTTTACCATAACCAACCCGCTTTTTGACTTAAGTATAACTTCTTGTTCCCACTCCCTTCTTCCTGTAAATCTTTTATTTTGTACAATGAATCGAGCTCCTTTCTAGTTCGGATGCTGCCTGATTCAAGTTAATTTTGCCCAAATATATACTTAAATTTTTTAATATGCCTTGGTTTATCTCTTAGCAGTTCTGTTGTCAGAAGTGGGAACCAAAGGAGACCTCTAAAGCCCCCAGACAAGCAAGTAAGCAGGGAAATGGACCAAATGTGCCTGTTGTGCCTATTGAGCTCATTACATTCTTGCCATGTGCCTGGAGGTCATGGAAAGTCCCTTTTGAATCCTAGCTCTGCAGTTTTGGGCTATAAGCTTTCAGACTTTGAGCATTTCTTTTCCTGGAATGGGCCTAGAAACTAACTGGAATCGAACTGGGTCTGGGTTAAGCTGGACATGGTCCAGTGTGAGGCCTCAGATGAATAAAACCTTATTTTAAGGCTGAACAAACAGGTCAATCTTACCAATGATAATCTTGAATTTTAGTGACTATGGTAGAGAACTTTTAACCTAGATAACTTATCCATTTAGGAGGTGCCCTAGAGGAAAAGGGGTCACAGCCAAGCATTCACCATAAAGAGTAGAGGGAAAATTAATTTTGCTCTCTTAGTTTCAGGTGACCAGGATGAGACCTGCAAAGATACTTCACTCACTCCAGTGCCTGCAGACAAGATCCTGGGAAAAGTGGCAGAAGTCAGCAAAGGGTGAGAATTCTCACCGAAGTCAGTTCTGACAGATCTCTATGTGTAGTGCCTGGTTAGGACAGGAAGGTAAAATTTCATATTATCCCTTTCTTTCCAAATTCAGATTGGAAGGGAAAAAAAAAAGTAAGAATGAGGTTTTTGAATTGTGACTTGTGAATTTGCTTTCAGGTACCCATTCTTTGTTGATTTTTCTCTCTCAGGTATAACTATTACCTTCTTGTCATATTTTATGTACTGAGAACTTGGCTTGGCAACCTTCAGGTTGGGGTCTCCAAAAATATGGCTGGACAGAAATGCATGTTGCACCCCATTTGTGGCTATGGTCCCACTGACTCTTGCCAGCTCTTGGGAAAATTATCTTTCGTCTGTCTTTTGGCTGTCCTTGGGAGTGGCTCTTGTTCTTAGGAGGATAGTGTCTTTTGTACCTTCTTTGGGGATACCCCTTTGTCCATGGTGTTGTGCAGTACTGCCAGGAATAGTTCATGTCTGTCCCAGCTGAAACCTGACAAAATATGCAAAAGAATGTTTTCTTAAGTTGTATGCTTAGAAGTTGGACAAATTAGAAGCTGATACTCATAGCCTGATTAGAACTCTTTTTTAGGCCTTCTCCACTAAGCTAAAATGAAACTACGTACCCAGCGGGAAACATTCTGAAACCTTTGTGGAAGGACTTATTAAAACATTCCAAGACACACAACTCTAAATCTAGAACATAGGGATCTTTTGATTTAGGTTTTAGTTGAAGATCTTCCTGATAGAAAGAAGCAAACAGGGGATAATATAGTTGGATGGGTGGGTCAATCTCTTACTATCATTTTAGGAGTTGCAAGCCAGCTCTTTGAGGAATTAAAAACAACTCTAGTTGTTTTACAAATTCAGTCTTTACAAGAACACAAATGGGACTCTAGAAACAATTTAAAGCCCACCTATCCTTTTTGCCAATCCCCAAACCTCCCCTATTCATCTCAGAAGGCTTGCAGATATTAAAAAACATCTGAACTTAGGGAACAAAAGTCCTTCTTGGTGGAAATGGCATTCTTTTTCTGGGTCTTTTGAGATGTAATTATTCTACTTGGTGTTAAGAACCAAGATATTTATCAGAAGAAAAAAATAAAGAAAAACATTATTTCAAAAATTAGGCTTAAGATAAATCTTAAAAGTCTCTCGAATATCAGTAAAAAGCTTTAGGCATCTGAGCAGGGAACCTTAACTTATTCTATCTGCCAGAAGCACAATTTGGATTCAACTGTTGTTTTATAAACTAGTGAGTTCTTCATATCTTACCTATCTCATGGCTAAGATTTTAAAACAAAAGCTCTAAGATCTCTGTTGCATTTATATATATATGTTTATGTATGTATGTTATAAATGTGTGATTTTTTTCTATCTTCAGGTGGTATTGGCAAAATTAATTTGTAAACAGCTCTATTTAATGGTCCTAAAGACAACCATTTACATGAATCAAGTATATGCTCAGAAATATAGAAACTAATCCTAATGTTTTTCTAGGTCACAGGACCTAGCATAATCTTTAGTAAGTAGAAGCTAGTTAAACTTCATTAGTTTAATTAAAACAGGCATGTCTTTAAAGTTATCAGCATTAAATATAATACTTTTATTCTACCTAGGTTAACTAAAAGTCAAATAAGCTCACACTGTCTCTGTTACAGAATTTGTTAGCAAGAAAGATAGCATAAAATGAAGGTTAGTTGCTTAATGTCTCAAAAAATTTTCATGACTATAATCTAAACATAATTGGTAAGAACAAGTAAATTGATGTAAGTAAAATTTTACAAATGGAATTTTCAACAATAACTATGCTTCATCATATGTCAACTTTTAAAAAGTTTCCAAGATCTTTTTGGTAACTTGAAACCTCAAAGTTATACTGAGACAAATTAAAACGCATATTCATTGACTATCTACATAATTTCCAAATAAGATAAAATACTAAAACATTAATTACTGATCACAGGTTTATCCACTTTTGGCCACCTTTTACAGAGGAACTAAAGGTTATTGTGTCCATTAATAAACATGCCACATTGGAAGATTTACTATGAGAAAGAATATGCTTCTAGAAATTATTAAATGTATTTATAAATTTGCAAGCCCACAGAATGCTGGTGTAACAATCCATAACTGCTAACTTCTTAGTTTTCACCAGGAATGAAGAATTCTAAGAGTTAAGAATTCTAATCAATATATTTTGTTAAAACTACTTAGAAATAATAAAGGTGAAAGGAAACCATTGTATATGAAAATTTGGTAAGGAAAGTAAAATGATTGTTTCAGAGTGAGAAAGAGGAAAATCTGACTGGATATACAAAAGTCATAGGTTTGTGGAATGGGAATATTGGAAAAGGAATTTTATGTGTGATCAAGCTGGCTAAAAATAGAATGGATTTTTTATTTTTTAAAAATGAGTTTTAATATCAAAAGTGCACTGGTACAAAGTTGGAAATTAGTTTTCTCTGTTAAAAGGACAAAATTTTCTTAGATTATTGGTCTGCTCTTAAGAAGTTTTTAAAAAAAGATTTCTCTTTACTTTTTAAGTAATCTGCAAATCTGGTCAGCAAAGGTTTTGTGTTTTACCAAAAATAACCTACCATGCTTCACATTGTCTTTTTCAGGTCTCTGATTACTTAATAAGACCCAATCTTACCACTATTAAGAGAGTTAAGTTTTGTTTCTAACTATGCAGCTTTTTATATAGCCTTTAACATCATCTTTTGTCACTTCTGTTAAATAGATAATTAAGTATTATTTCATAATGATCTGTGATCCTAATTAGTCCAATGCTCAAGCCTTTTGACATTTTCTTGAAATCAGATTCTAACTTCAAACTAATTTTGAGATTTCCTCCTTGAGGAACCCTGGAAAATCTCAAAGGATTTGTCTCTCAGATTGTAAAAGAGAGATGTAAAACCAATTAGGTTTATTTGGTATGTTAAATTATGTGTTAAGCATTGTTAAATTGTAATGATAAACCTTCTCAGGTTATACTTTTGGACACAGATGTATGTGTGTGTGTGTGTGTGTGTGTACGCATGCACCTATGTGAACATACATGTGTATATACATCTCTCTATATAGATAAATGCATGTTATTAATATAAATGTTCTCAAATTTGTACAAAATTCATAAAAATATGGTATGTTCTGATAGAATGTTATCAGTCATAATTCCAGTTATTTTCTTAAAATGTATGTCACAGAAATAACCAAGTTTCCTCAACAATTCCATTATAATGAACTCTCCTCAGATCTTTAACCATGGGCATTTTAAAGCTTTTTGTCATTTATAGATCATTTTGTTACTCTAATGCTTTTGCAAAAGTGGGATTCATGGAAAGGACCCTACCAAGTACTCTGGACCACTGACACTGTAGTCAATTCCAAGGTATTAAAATTCGTGCATATTTCACACCTGAAGGAGGCTCCACCTGACATCTGGTCCCGTGCAAATGCTGAAAACCTCGAAATCAAATTGGCCAGGAAGAGAAAACGCTGACATTGAGGAGGACTGCTTCTTCCTAATATGTCATATCAAAAACATTTCTTTCTAGTTCTTTCTTCTCTGACCACATGAATATCTTTATGATTCTTTTGTCTATCTTTTCCTTCTTCTGGCCTGGAAAGATAGTGCCACTATTCATGTATCTTAGGCCATTGCAAAGGAGAGTAATCCAACCTCCAAACGACCGTAGGATTTTCCACAACGCTGGCGGATCCAGTAGCTCTGCCCACCACAGACTTCTCGCTGATTATCCAATGCCTCAGTTTCTCTGGCACAAACTCAGCCTCATCTCTATGGTGTCCAACTCCCTAACCCTAGATGTCCATTTTCCTATCTCTAGTTAATAATCTCAAACCTGGGAAACTTTTCACCCAGCCTCTATACAATGAAAGGGACACAAGGCAAGGCTAAACAAAATAAAACCACTTGTGTGGTCTATAGACCGTTACTTACATATTACCGGCCTCATGGCTGTTGCATTTCCAGCCCTGAGCCACAGACTCAAGCAGGAATTACCAGTAGACACTCATGATTTAAGATTCACTTCCTTCGGCAGATCCCTACTCCCCAGATTAGAAGTGCAAATGAGGCTATGATCAGGAAACTCTCCTTAATTCTTGAAGATGTTGCAGAATCTCCTGCTAAAGAAATACCCGCCTAATAAAAGTCCTCAGATTCTCTGGCCAAAGTTGTTCATGATAAATAGAAGAGCCCTTAATTATCCCTTAGCAAAGCAAGGAGACGTCTGTGCTGTGGCCAACAGCACTTGCTGCACTTAGATGGACGTTTCTGGGGAAGCTGATACCCAGCTGCATAAGATCACTCAACAAGCCAGTTGGTTAAGAAAGTGACCTCTTCAAAGGGGTCTTTTCTTGGCTTATCTGAGTCTGACTGGTTAGGGTTTTGGGGACCATGGCTTTAAATTGCACTGCATACATTGGGAATGATCCTGCCCGTAATAATCATTGTAGTCTCTCCAGTGCACTATATTCTTTCAAAAGATTTAAATGCATGTTCACAGCTGCTAACCACCAAGCAAATGACCTCCCTAAGAATAGAACATCGTAAAAGGAACAAAGAGAATGACCAACTTAAAAAACGTGAACCCGACATCGTGACCTATGAGTACTATGACGAGATTCAATAAAAACCATGAGAGCTCCAGAGTGATAAACGGGAGTAGTGCTAAAGCCTTAAATTTTTTATCAAGTCTCTTAATTAGACTGAGATCCTGATCAAAAGGGGGAGATTGTTTAAAAAAAAAAAAAAAGGCCCCAAATGGAGTCATTTAGGCTAAGCCCCACCTAACCAAGCAAGATTCAACTCAATTGCAGTTTCAGCTCTCACAGAAATGAAATCTTCAACGAATCAATAAGGAGTCCCCAGATCAGCACTATTTAGGGTAACTGTCTGATAGATGCCCCGCCACTCCCTAAAGGAAAGTAACCTTGTCATAACCAACCTGCTTTTTTGTGTAAGTGTAACTTACTTGTTCCTACTCCCTTCTGCCTACCCAGTCTTATTTTGTACACCATCTCGAGCTCCTTTCCATCTGCTAGATTGGATGATTCCAGATTTGAATCAAATTTTGGCTCAAATAAACTCTTAAAAATTTTAATATGCCTCAGTTTATCTTTTCACAAATGTAAATTAATACTTTGTGTAATAAAATTATTTTTGTTCAATTGCATGACTTTTAATTTTATTGTGTATTTATTCTAATGCACAATGGAGATGAAAATTACTTCCCCAAACCAACCTCTTCGGCAAGACTTACAATCATTAGGGGTCCTTTCTTGTTAAAAATGTAGGTTTCTAGGGCCCTGTGAATATTTTGTATGTTCCTAGGAAATTATTACTTAACATCATCAACTGTTTGTAAACTCTGTGGCATCATTTGGTTTAGAGTATAGCAGTGTACTTGCTATCAGTGTAAATACATAAAAAAAAACATCTTTTTTGAATATCTTTCATTTTGAAATCTATAAAAAAACTGTTGGCAAATGTACAACGTGTTCTAAAGACTCTGAGAAGCAATACATGATAATATTTACAATAACATGGCTTCCTGCCCTGCCAGGCATTTAGGCCTTAAACATTTCCCCACTGTTTTTACACTGAAGGATATTTTGTGTGGGAATATTTTGCTGCATTGCCAAACAGTGTTAATCAACCTCAAATAACAGATCAAATAGTGGGGTAGAAGAGATAGTAACCCTAATGATTAAGAAACTAAGCAAAGAACTCTATCTTAAGAGGGAAAAAAGGTACAACTTAGCACTCATCTTAAAGGATCCAATGTTTCTATCATGAAATCAAGCTCAGAACTCCTGTTCCAGTGAAAATAACATAGACTTTTAAAATGTGTATATCATATACTCCCAATTTTTTAAAAAGGGAGGAAATGATGTGTGTAGACAGTGTTAAGTACCATTTATTTTATTGAAAAACTAAAAAATGAAGTAGGCAGGTATGAGAGTTTTGTTTAAAATAGGGCCAAAATACATTCAATATATTCAAATTTTTGCTATTAATTCTTAGTGTTCTAATAATGCCATTTGAAATGGAGAGCAAAGGGCATCTGATTGAAAATCAGATTAATTTCTTTTTTTTTTAAACAGCTAAGGAAGTTTATAAAGAAAAGAAATTGAATAATTTTTAAAAATTGGACAATGTTATTTAACCTTTAAAACCAAAACAATACATGTACTTCAGAAATACCACTAACATCTAAAGTCCTAATGTTATGAATAGGGAATTCAAAAATAATGTAATGGTCATATTTATTGTTTACAGACTATAAAGACTGTTTCAATGCATTCTAGTAATTAAGTGCTATGATAATGAGAAACCATGAAAACTGACATATTCTGGTATAACCAACACCCAAAGAATAATGAATATTGTTAAAGAACTCTTAATGAAACCTTACCGCTTTTTCCAATTACATATGGATAAATTAAAATTCAATTTTTATTTTAGGGTAAAATACAGTTAGGGTTTAGATCTAGGGCAGAATTAAAGTGACCAACAGAATTGGTCTATTCAATGCTATACCTTTAGGAATGCATCAAATATGGCAGAACCAGCATTAATGGCTATCTGGTATTGGAGGCCTTGTGCTTGAAGCCTTTTGGACTAATCTCTTCCTTTCGAGGCAAAAGGGCAAAGAGTTGCAACATGGTGAAGTGAGACAGATGTAAAAGAGAATGGGTAAGTGGGAAGGCAAGGCATCAGAGGAATTAAAAGGTGATAGGCCTGGTACAGTAATAGAGACAAGTCTATAACTACAATACTTTGAATTTTTTGTACTGCTATTTCGATGCAGCAGTATTTTAGATTCTGTTGGCCTAACTTTTCAACAAGATAGAAAATTTTAAGTTTTGATACTATAGTATCCTGTTGTGTTTTAGATGTCTTAGTCCATAATTTTTCTATCAACATTTACTGCTCGCTTGTATAAGACATTCTTTAGGGTGTGGGAAAACACACACACATATCACACATTATACTTGACCACTGATGATCTCTGGGGCTACCTCCTGAGACCATCCTGATTCTCTTAATTAAAAAGTGCAACTACAGCACATGATTTTCATCATAAATTGCATATGCTACAATAAACAAAACCTAGCAACAAGGCTGAGTGAAGATATAGCTCCTGGTCATCTGCTGGGCTTTCTTACTGGCAAAGCAACCTGCGCTCCTCATGTGTTATACACCAACTCAGATTGTGTCTCAGCAAATTTACTGATTACTATGTCATCAACCATCTGGATCACTTGGGAACAGTCAATTGATGAACACCATAAGTCTATAGTAAACACATTATACTACTGTACATAGTTCATACCTACAGGGGAATCTTTTCAAATTAAAAATACAAATCTATCTTAATTTAATGATACTTTTAGAGAAACCAGTCTTCCATAGAAATATATATTTAGAAGCCATTTATACCCTATTCTGGATAATTAATTAGCATACTACTTATTTTCTTGCTGTTTGCCCTTCTATTTCTTTAGTTTTGGTGATCCCCTCAGAGAGAAAGATAAAGGGAACAGATACAATTAATTTGACTCTAAAATGTTTAAAACGAAGGAGAAAGTGAAGTTAATACATTAAATCTCTTTGGGGGTTATTTTTTTGGATGCTATTTATCTATTATCCTTGAACCCAGTTTTAAATACATTCAACCATAAATTACAAAATAACCAGTCTATAAATCAGGAATCAGTATGAAATCATTTTTTAGAAGAAATTTCCATTATATAGCAAAGTGGTAGTATTCTATCTCAAAATGTTATTCTTCTTGTAAACATTAACAAGCAGCTCAGTGACTGCCATATTTATGATAGTGCCATGTAATTAGCTGACTCACCTAATAAGACTTCACAGGAGAGCAACACTGCTAGCTTTTTTTCCTGCTACTAGTTCTAAACACTAATATATAATGGGAAGTCTGGAAATAAACTATTTCTCTCTTCATGTCTAAAAATGGATCTTCCTCTTCCATTAATGAAAAAACACTACTAATATATAATGTATGAATTTAATACATTAATATATAATGTATGAATTTAATACATTAATATATAATGTATGAATTTAATACATTAATATATAATGTAATGAATTTAATTATTTCAAGTTTGCATAGATAGGATTTTTGCAGATCTGTCCCTCGGATAGTGACTAAATGAGACATCAAAGTAAAAGTGGGTCAACCTGAAAAAGATCTACCCTTATGTTGAGCTCAGAAGCAGCCAGTCATTTCGTCTTTGCAAACACATTGATATATATGGAAGCAAGTCTAAAAACTAGCAACTGGGCATAGAATCAGTGAGGGGTAAGGGTTAGAAAGAAATTAGGAGTCTGCCTCTGTATTTTAGGTATCTTGGAAATGCTAAAAGTCTCCCGGAAAGAGGAAATCTAACATCAAAATCTTAGTGATCAAAGGCCCAAGTGTTTGTTTTCAAAAGTAGGTGGGAAACTGGTCTTAGTCTCTGACTGGCAGAAAATACGTCAGGCAAAATAAACTGCTTGTACACCAAAGGGTGGCTAGGACTTAATAGGGCTCTGAAGCAGAGTGAAGACAGTAACTTCCAGATCAGCGGACATGAAATCTAGGAGGAGAATCTTAAAGAGCAAGATAAAGATGTGTCTCTTTGTCTAAGAAAGTAAGACTAGGCAAGTCTCCCAGAAAGCCAGAACACGAGCACAGTACATCCAGTCAGATGCATGTGACACCTGAGGGCCCAGGAGTCTCCTTACTACTGGGAACAGATGTCAGTCATGAGTGAAAGGCTTTGAAGATCTAGAAGACAAACTTGGTAATTAGAAAATGGGCAAAAGGGGGCACCTGGGTGGCTCAGTTGTTAATCATCTGCCTTCGGCTCAGGGCATGATTTCAGGATCCTGGGATCGAGCCCCGCATGGGGTTCCCTGCTCTGCTGGGAGCCTGCTTCTTCCTCTCCCACTCCCCCTGCTTGTGTTCCCTCTCTCGCTGGCTGTGTCTCTCTCTGTCAAATAAATAAATAAAATCTTAAAAAAAAAAAAAAAAGGGCAAAAGACATGAGGAGAAATTTCACCAGGACGGATATATAAATGGCAAATAAGCACTTGAAAATATATTCAACATCATTTGGCTATCAGGGAAATGCAAATTCAGACCACAATGAGATATTGCTACACACCAATCAGAATGACTAAAAAATAGTGGTGACACCAACGGCTGGCAAGGTCGCAGAGGAACTGGGTCATTCATATGTTGCTGGTGAGAAAGGAAAATGGCTCAGGCACTATAGAGAGCAGGTTGTCGGTTTTCTAAACCATAAACCTGTAACTACCATATGATCCAGTACTCCTGAGCATTTAGCCGGAGAAAAGAAGACTTATGTTCACATGAAAACCTGTACATGAATGTTTATAGAAGCTTAGTTTTAATAGCCAAAAACTAGAAACAATCCCGAGGTGGCATCGACCCCACAGGGTGAATGGTTATGTAAACTGGGCTGGATGCTTGCTGTGGAGTACTAGGCAGCAGTAAAAAGAAAGAAACCATCGATACATGCAGTGACCTGATGAATCTTCAAAGAGTTACACTCCATGAAAAAAAACCAATCCCCAAAGGTTATCTACTGTGTGATTCCATTTATGTAGTATGATGGAAATATCAAAATTATAGAAATGCAGAAGGTATTAGTGACTGCCAGGGCTTGAGGGCAGAATGTGGGACGGAAGGAAGAGAGTGTGGCTCTGAGTGCAACATGAGAGATCCTTGTGGTGACCGCAGTGTTCTGTGTCTTGACTGTTATCAGCGTGAATACCCTAATTGTGTTATTGGATTATGGTTTTACAATGTGTTACTATTGGGGGGAAAGTGAGTGAAGGGTACAGGGGACTTCTTTGCTTATTTCTTAAAACTGCAACTGCAACTTCAATTATCTCAAAATAAAAGTTTAATTAAAAAAAAAAAGAAGACAAACTCTTCAAGTGGATCTCAGCTTACAAGTTTAGTATCTCTGACAGAACGGGCCCAGGAACAATGCCCCACAGGCCACAGTAGTCACTTTCTGTAGGTGTTGCGGTTATTTTACCCTGTAAATTCTTTCATTGTTAAGCTTTGTCACACAATTGTGGTTGTTACTTTCTTTTATTTACTTGGAAAAAGTTTCCTCTGAAAACCTCTATCCATGTCTCAACAGATGTGAGATAAAAAGAAATCTACTTAAAAGATTAGGAAGAAAGGTAATGGCTTGGGTGTATCCTTAGAAGGTGGTTCAAATACAATATTAAAATGCTTAATTTTTGGGGCGCCTGGGTGGCACAGTGGTTAAGCGTCTGCCTTCGGCTCAGGGTGTGATCCAGGCGTTATGGGATCGAGCCCCACATCAGGCTCTTCCACTAAGCCTGCTTCTTCCTCTCCCACTCCCCCTGCTGTGTTCCCTCTCTCGGCTGTCTCTGTCTCTGTCGAATAAATAAATAAAATCTTTAAAAAAAAATAAAATAAAATGCTTAATTTTTAATTTTCCATCCTACAACTGAGGTTTATTTGGTGTTTATCTGTATTTGGTCCTGTTCCAGGAGTTTCACAAGCATTATCTGATCTTAAAAAACAACCCTATGAGAAAGTTACTACTGTTATATCTATTTTATCAATAAATGAACAGCGATAGGCAGTCTGGCTCCAAAGGCACGCAGCTACTATGGCTATGTCTTACATAGACAGAATGTATTATCATATGTTTATTAAATCTGCAAACACTGCTAATCTATTTTTTCTTAAAGAGAAAAATAGCTTATTATGAATTCAATGCATAGCATTTTTTTGGTTTAGACCTTTTCATTAGTGTCTTCTAACAAAATAAAGATAAAACTTTCAGAAATAAATTGTTCATTTCCCCCCAAATATGTGGCACAGAAACTACAGTTTTTTAGAGTGCTTTGCAATATCATCACTTGAGCTTCTTTCCTCAATCCTTTTTTTTTTTAAAGATTTGGGGGGGGGGTGCGAGTGGTGGGGGGAGGGGTAGAGGGCGAGGGAGAATCTCAAGCAGATTCCTTGTACTCAGCTGAGCATGAGTGAGAGCCAGACACAGGGCATGATCTCTGGACCCTGACTTTCAGACCTGAGCTGAAAACAAGAGTCATATGCTTAATCGACTGCACCACCCGGCACCACCAGCTACCCCTTTCCTCAATTCTTTTGAGCAACCAATAAAGCTTTTGCTTGGGTCACAGGCCTTGTCTTCTTTAACTTTATTCTGGAAATGGCAATCTCAAGCCCCTACACCAAATTCATTTTGATTATCACAATAAAATGTAATGGCCCATCAAGTCCATGAGGCAGATATTACACTTAGTCATGATGTTTATTTATTTATTCTGCCTTATTTCAACAGAGAATTTGAAGGGGAATCAAATATTATTTCCTCATCATGACAAATGATACCCTTTGCTCTGGTTGATGTCTTTTTCTTCTTTCTTTAGTTAGGTACTAAATGTTTATTTGTGTTCTTTAATTACTTTTAAAACATCCCTTATTTCTGGATTACACTACAGAACTCTCAATACAGAGTTCTGTATTTGTCAACTATTCTCCTTTGTTTTTTAAAGATTTATTAATTTTAGAGAGAGAAAGAGAGACGGGGGGGAGGGACAGAGGGAGAGGGAGAGAGAAACTCAAGCAGACTCCACACTGGGCCCGGAGTACCATGAGGGGCTCAATTTCACAACCTTGAGATCAGACCTGAGCCAAAACCAAGTGTCAGATGTTTAACCAGCTACACCATCTCGGTGCCCCAACCATTCTTCTTTCTTTAATTTGGTTAGTTTACATCTCTGGTTTATATTGAGTGGAAACTCCTCAATTTTGGTATCAAAGGGAGAAAAACAACATACAGAATATTCTGTATTTGGGATGCTGCAAGTGTGTCTATGGTTGCAAGGAGAAGGTGGTATGGGTACACATGTGCATGTATGTGTATGAGTTGGAAAACTATATATTGAGCATAATTTCTAATCCTATTACTCTTGAGGAACTAAAAGTGTGGTTACACAATCACTATAAATATTGTGTCATAGTCTCCTCTCTCCACCAACTGTATGCACTATTTGTTGTTGAGAAGACAAGGAAAAAAATATGCTTTTAAGAGCATGGGATTTGGTGGCCAATTGACCTAGTGGCAGATGGTCTCTGTGAGATTTTGAGCAATGTAGAGGTCTCAACTGGAAAATGGTAATAATAAAACCTTTATCAGATTATTGTTGTATTAAGTGAAATGATATACATAAAATAGCCTATAATGACCAGCACATATATACAATGGACTATTACTCAGCCATCAGAAAGAACGATTACCCAATATTTGCAGCAATATGGACGGGACTGGAGAAGATTATGCTAAGTGAAATAAGTCAAGCAGAGAAAGACAATTATCATATGGTTTCACTCATTTATGGAACATAAGAAATAGCAAGAAGATCTGTAGGAGAAGGAAGGGAGGAATGAAGGGGGGTAAACAGAAGGGGGAATGAACCATAAGAGACTATGGACTCTGGGAAACAAACTGAGGGCTTCAGAGCGGAGTGGGCGTGAGGGATTGGGATAGGCCTGTGATGGGTATTAAGGAGGGCACGTGTTGTATGGAGCACTGGTTGTTATACACAAACAATGAATCATGGAACACTACATCAAAAACTAATGATATACTGTATGGTGACTAACATAACATAATAAAAATTTTTTTTAAAAAGACCAACACACAGTCAGAAGAATACAAATATTTACTAAGCATCTCTAGAATGTCTTAAGCACTTTATTTTTGTGATCTAAGTATCCCGATAAATGTATATCCTATATTGTCTCAAAACACATTACCTGCTGTTGTTGTTTTTATTGTCATTTTACTGCTAATTTTTTTTAAAGCTTTTTTGGGGGGAAAAGATTAAAACAAACAATTATTTTAAGAATGGAAGTTTTTGCCTTTTTCATTGTCTGGCTACATGTGACTCTCTATTGTCAGTATTTTGCCTTTCTTAAACTGGTTTACAAGTCCCCTTTTTTGTTCCCTCTCACCTGCCTAGAAATGCAGTTGAAAACTTTTAGTACTAAGTGATAGATAGGCCTTGCTATGTTCTGAGTATACCAAAGTGAAATAGCTCTATAACATTTGCTTTTTATCTATCAGTGCAAATGCTACAAGTACAGTGTCCTAATTGTTTTTAACTGAAGACTTGCAAGTAGAAGTAGTGTTTTATTTAGACCATAGCGAGAGTGAGAAATATTCACAGCACCAGTACTTAAAGATGAACGTATTTTTCTTCATGTTTATAATGCTGGCAAAGAAGCACCTCCTTGCAATAACTGGCTTCTCATAATCAAAGCAAAAGAAGATATATATTATGACCATTTTTTTGTAGACTCTTGGGTCAGCCTCACAAAAGGCTTAGTACTGTGCTTGTGAAACTCTAGACTGCTACATCAGTCAATTATAAACTTGACATAAGAGACGTACATGGGGAAAAGTATAGAGTACAGAGGTCTTAGAAATGGCAAATGTCAATAGTGTAACATTAGTATTTATAATATGTCACAATAACTGGTAACACTGTGACTTGCTTCCAAAAATGTGCAATTTAGTTGTATTTAAGGGATTTTAAGATTTGAGGAGGCATATGTAGAATTAACACTGTTTTGTACAAAGAATTGAGCAACTAATGATAATTTTTGTATTATTTATCAATAAATGCCTCCAAATTATAAATTATGAAACAGAAAATGTTATTTCTTTATAGTCTAATTCAGAGATAGAGCTCCCATGCATTTTGTGTTATATTGTTATCAAATATGCAATCTTAGCCAATATCGACCTACTCAACTAATGGAAATTATTATTAAATGGATGGATCATGAAGTAGATTAGCTACAGCAATAATCTGGAGAAAGGTGGTGAGGTGACTAGAGGAATGGGAATGGAAATGGAGCAAAGTGATTGCTTTGGTGAGATGTAGAAGTATAATGGACAGAATTTAGCAACAGATGTTTAAGAACTGTGATAAGTCTGAGATTTTTTCCTACTTGCAAGCTAATGAGTTAGTCTGCCACGATTTTATAGATGCTGGCTAAAAACATAAGAGTCCTGGGTCAAAAGTGAATGCCTTTATTACCCATCACAACAGAAGTAGCCAGAGTATCATCATTTTCTTGAGCTGATTCTCTAAGCCCTAATTCCCATAGGGAAGTTCAGGTGACACCTACACAGCAAGCAGATTGCATTACAGAAGAGGAATCCAAGATTTAGGGAACCTGAATCTTTTATAGTAGGCAGTAAACATGTCTTCCCTTTGCTCCAGAATGAGACACTATCTCTAACCAAGGCTGTAAGCATGATTGCCCTTTGCTTTAGACAAAGAAACTATTTTTATCTTCTAAGGCTGTTCCCTCTATTAAAATCTTTGAAATATAGTCCAAACAAAAAGCAGTTAATGCCTGCTTCCAAAAGGTACAGAAATGTGAGACTCTTAAGCTCCAACAGTGCTTGAACATAGTCAGATAACACAAGGCCAAGGGATAAAAACAGTAAGATTTTGAGTGTGACTAGGAAGATGGGGACTATTAGTAGTAGTGATAGAGAAAAAGAGAAAAAAATAAGTTGTAGTGTCAGTCATTTTTTATTATGTTGAGTCTGATATGCCTCCATAAATGTATATTGAAAATATGAGATTAGAGTTGAAACTTTGGATATATATTTGAATATTACTTCACAGAGGTATTTGAAGAAGTCATCAGAGTCCACAAAATTAAGAGAAAAAGAGACAAGAGAAAGAAAACATTATGGTATCCCATGAAGAAACTTCTTAGCTAGGAGGCAAGGTAGGAAAAAGAAGGAAAAGCAAAGGCAAATGGGAAATAATGTTTTAGAAGCGAAATGAAAAAGCTGTTTTACTAACAGATTGGTACCATCACTGGCAGTTTCAAGAACTGAAAAAAGAAAATCAGAGAAGTACACATGTGCACTTTTAGTACTCGAACTTTTTTTTTTAAGATGTTATTTATTTGTCAGCGTGAGAGAGAGGGAGCACAAGCAGGAGAAGCAGCAGTCAGAGGGAGAGGCAGGCTCCCTGCTGAGCAAGGAGCCTGATGCTGGACTTGATCCCAGGACCCTGGGATCATGACCTAAGCCAAAGGCAGATGCTTAACCGACTGAGCCACCCAGGCATCCCAGTACTCAGTCTTTTATGCATGGGGGATATATATATTTATTAAATATTTGAGTTTGTTGAAGAATCCAGAAAAGATGAAGAAGTCAGATATCAGGGAATAAAGGAATAAACAGGACCACTGGAAGCCAGGATGGTAGACAAAATTGAGAAGTGATGAGTAGAGAAAGTTGTTGGGACAATTAATTTTGAGGGTAACAGGATTTGCAATGACTACTAGGTTTTTGTTTTTGTTCTGTTGTTTTGTTTTTCTTTTTAAAGAAATGGAGAGACTCACTAATGATTTTAATAGGAATAGAGTTTCACAAGACAGAGGGGTTGATTGATAATGTAAAATCTCAAAAGAGAGAGAAAAGAATGGAGTCAAGAGCACAGGGGATGTTTACCTTGGAAGAGGCAGGACACATTAACATGCAGTGATATTTCTAGGTGGAAACAAGAGAACCAAAAGGAGCCTGAAACATATGGTCTCTATTTTTGCAGTAAGATAGGCAATGAAATCATAAAGATGAAAGTTCTAAGGGTGGGAAAGGCAGGAGAAGGAATTTATATCTATTTATTGAATAATTTTGTGGTTAATCATCCCATTTTATTGATGATAAACATGAATGTTGGATTGCATTTTTGCCTAAAGTCACAGAAGACGTGAACAGACATTTCTCCAAAGAAGACATACAAATAGTCCACAGACACATGAAACATGCTCAACATCATTCATCATCAGGGAAATACAAATCAAAACCACAATGAGATACCACCTCATACCAGTAAGAATGGCTGAAATTAACAAGTCAGGAAACGACAAACGTTGGCAAGGATGCAGAGAAAGGGGCGCTCTCTTACACCGTTGATGGGAATGCAAGCTTAGTACAGCCACTCTAGAAAACAGTATGGAGGTTCCTCAGAAAGTTTAAAATGGGGCTACCTTATGACCCAGCAATTGCCCTACTAGGTATTTACTCAAAGGATACAAACACAGTGATCTGAAGGAGTATCTGCCCTAATGTCTACAATTGCCAAACTACAGAAAGAGCCCAGATGTCCACCAGCAGATGAATGGATAAAGAAGATGTATGTATCTACAAGGGAATACTAGCCAGCCATCAAAAAGAACGAAATCTTGCCATTTGCAGTGACATGTTTGGAACTGCAGGGTACTATGCTAAGCAAAATAGAGAAAAAAAAATACCATATCATTTCACTCATATGTTGAATTTAAGAAACAAAACAGATGAACATAGGGGAAGGGAAGGAAAAATAAAGTAAAATAAAAACAGAGAGGGAGGAAAGCCATAAGAGACTCTTAATTATAGGAAACAAACTGAGGGGTGCTGGAGGGGAGGCAGGTAGGGGGATGGGATAATTGAGTGATGGGCATTAAGGAGGGCAATTGATGTAATGAGCACTGGGTGTTGTATGCAACTGATGGATCACTAAATTCTACCCCTGAAACTAATAATACGCTATACGTTCACTAACTTGAATTTAAATAAAAAATTAAAAAAAAGTATAGTACTGCCAGTTTCTTGTCATAGGGTGACTTTCTGGGCATCACAGCTAGTTTGTAAACAAATCATTTGGGTGGCCCAGTTTGTTACATTAACTAAAAGCCAACTCTAAAGCATAGGTAGATAGATAGATATAGATATGTATGCACAATATATTTATATACAAAACCACTTCCTATTTGCCCACATTCCTAAATCATACAATATTTTTAAAAATAATTCCAAGCATTTGGAAACAAGAAAAAGTCACTTTGCTATACAAAGGAGACTGTGTATAATGTATTTTAAAATGAAATGGAAGAAATGAAATTTGATCTTTGAGATTAAAAGTAATTCAATATAAATCTATATTTAATTATTCTGAATGACCATTTTATTTGTTTTGCAAATTCCTACATGACCTTTATTGTTTACTTTCATTTTAGATTCCTCTTACTCTTAACTTTGGTATCTCTGGAATTTAAGTCTGAGAAACTATTTAATCTTCTCTAGCCCTAACTTTTCCAGGATTGGCATTCTTTTTTTCATCTGCAGACTTCCTATCCCATTTTTCACAACTCAAATCATAATTTGGTGTAGAGTACCCATGCATCCCATCTCTATGGAAACCAAGATGTAAGCAGCACAAAGATGATTTTATTAGAAAGTCCACTAGAGCAGAAGAGCCAGTGCACACAATTTACTTTCCTAGAAGAATCAGCGAGTTTAACCTGGAAAAGAATGTTTGCCTCTGTTGAGTTTCCCTAGGCAAATGCACAGCCACTGAATGTTCCAAACAAAACAAAACAAAAATCAGGTGGTAGGACTGCGCTGGCATTCTCATGTGCTTATGTTCAGAAAACAGAAGGTTGGTGCTTCTCTCTAAGTGTTATTACAGCATAACAATTCCTGCCCAAATCTGACAATCCAATCATTTTCAACCTTTGTATCATCATCATCAAAGCATGATTATTAAGTATAAAATACTATTTCTTCACAAGAAATTTTTTACGATCTCTGTGGAAATAGATAAAAGTGGTTCCATCATCCCCTCTTCCCCTGGGACACAGGATTTAGGCACATCAAAGGAATTCGGAGAGTTCCTTGAAGCAAGTGTGAAAACCACAATGATCAAACAGATAAATCCTTCATCAAAAGAAAGATACAAACATACTACTTCAGGAAAAAGGCAGCATGATATAACAGAGTATCATTAAAGACTTTAAGCTACTTTCAAGGTACTACTGATAAATTATTATAATTAGACAAGTTATCCAATCTGTATTTCATCTGCATACCTGTAAAATAAGACTTTAAACACATATACACACGCAGGTGTTCTAGAACAAGTATTCAGTGAGTGTCTAAATGTGAAATTTTACTTTCAGTTTTATTATCTTCACAGCGTAGCACAATATATATTGAAGGAGTTAATAAATCAACAAACAATTAACATGGGTTAGTTTTAATCATATTTAGAACAGAAATTATTTCCTTAACATTTTTAAAAATGGAGCTGTACATTCATTATCCCTCAATCTCTGTGTAACTGATGTCCCAATTTCACTATTAGCTCTTCAGCCTTGGGTGTTAAGGACTGCTCTCTCCTCTGGTCCTCTCTCTAAATGTCACAGCTATTTCTGGCAGGTAAGACAACTGCTTTGGTTGTGCAAGGACCTGAGAGAAAAGGCTGCTAAAATAGGGAAATAACTCAGGGGAAAAAAAGATAGGAAACTGAAATTATAACATCCATGCATTTGTCTACTTATAATCTAATTTATATGGCAGTCATTTTTAAAAGAATATAAGGTGTTTAGAAAATGTAGTGTTGCATCTGGCTATACTTAATATGGCCACTTAATACAAAGCAGTGTCCTTGCTTGGTATCACAAAGGACAATTCAGAATTGAGAGCTCAATCTGTAAGGATGGTTTATATACTCTGTATCTTGAGGCACACCAAGGAGAGAGTTTATCATTTTTCAGAAAACACTGCCATTATTCAAGTTAGAGAGAGGGCTGATGAAAGACTTTTTAAAGATTTAGAGAGATCATGAAGGCAAGCTGGCTTTTAACAAAAACACAATATGTTTATGTATTTTCTGACTGAATTTTTAAAGTCCAGAAACTCATCCAAAGACTTAATTTTTTTAATTGCAATGGGGAAAAACTGAATATTATTTGGACTATCAATTGTGAAATTAAGCAAAAAGGAAGTTTAGCTAATGGGTGGATTTAATATTCATGAATGTGATGGTTCAGCATTTTCTCTAATGTTTCCCACAGCAAGGCCACTAATTAATGATCAGTTATGCAAATGCAACATATCATTGTCTGATACTATTTTTTTCTTTGCCAAGAGTTAATACTTCTTATTTTGAATATGTTTTATTATTCCACTCCACATTTCCCTGTTCCTACCCAAGCATTACTTGATTTTCCTTTCATTAAGTCTTCTTCTTCTCACTACAGGTTTTTTTTTTTAAAGTGTGGTTTACTATCTTGCAATCCTCCAGCTGTGAATTGAGTAATGTTGTTATTTCCAAGGATTGGTCTGACATTGGGCTGACTTTATGAAGCATAAGCATCAACACGAAAGGAAAGACTTTTAAAACAAAATGCCTGATCAAATGAGAGGTCAAATTTTGCAGAGTGTTTTGTGTCTTGAAAATCTTCCTGCTGTAATTATCTGAAGCCCTTGGCTAGATAATTATTAAGGGACTCTGGCAATTGTCCCTTTTCTCCACATAGATCACCACATTAATTAAGAGACAATCACTGGAGACAGGTTGCTATTCTGCATCTTTAAGTATTTTTAGGTTTCATTTTCAAAAGAGAAAAAATACATTAAGAAAAAGATTGCTTCTTAGCTAAATTTTCTGATATACAGATATTCTCAAAAAGGTCTCTGGAATGTACCTTAATCTTCTTTCTGCACATTTTTAAAAGGAGGTCATCATGAATTTTGCACATATTTTATGACCTATAATATACTTTCTAATCTGATTTCAACTGAGCTGGTGAAGAAATATGAATCAACTGCTTGTTGTGATCAAGGTGCTAAAGTTATGTTTATACTAGATCACTACCTTAAGATGTGAAAGCTTAGTGAGACAAGAAGCAAACTGATGATTCATTAGCCTGAGAGCAGTACAGTAATTACCTTTGGGGGCCTTCCTGGGTTAACATAGTGATCGGAGAACCTGGCTCTCGGTTACAGAAATGCCGACCAAAGCTGGCCCTAGACTACATTGTGTTGTGTTAAATTAAAATGCAAACAAAAGCAAGCAAACTGAGTGATGAGAACTTCTTCAGTTTCCTCACCAATTTCCTTAATTACCTTTTTCTGAGACCAGCTCTCATGCCAACTAGAAGAGAAGGGATCCAAGAGGAGCGACCTAAAGTCTTCCTCATCCCCATACCCTTAGATCCTAGAACAGCATATGTACCTAGTAAATACTTTGTAAATAATCACTGAATAACTACTTTTTCTGTAAGTTTTTTCATGATATGCTTTGACAGAGCTAATCTCTCTTTGTTGTGTGCCTTGCTAAACACTTTCCCTATGCATCTAGTTCAGCATAAACTATCATGAGATTATTGGTGTAGGCCGGAGTCCTCTACTGGGGAATAAGTCCCTAAGAGCAGGGATAAAATCCTATTTTCATCTTTATCTTCTACAGTTCTTTGCCCAGTGCCTAGCAATAATGCCAAGTAAAAAATCTGAAACTGAATAAATACATATAAGGACACAAGTGGAGAAAACAGAAAATCAAGAGTTATTAAAATAAAAAAACACCTCAAATTGTGTAAAATAGGAATCCCTTGGTGATTTATAGCAGAAATTAGGATTCAGATCCAGGTAAAAAGAGATACTATTGCCCCATAAAGATGTGATTTGTTGTAAGATAGGTAAAAATATATATTGTTTGATATTAAGTGCTTATACATCCATACCAGCGAGCTATTTGTTTAATCTTTCTACCAATGTTTACATTAATGGTTGGAGTTCAGGCAAATGAGAAAATATTTGTACCTTTTAAACCACTAAAATTTTAGTAGGATTCATTAACAGTCTCTATCCCTGTGTATTTCTCCAGTACCTTTAAAGTTTAACAGGTGGGAACTTTTATACGAATTAAACACAAGTACAAGCAACATCAAAGAAGAAACACTTTTCCATTTAACATCCACTCATAAATCTTTAGTTTCCTCCGGATTTGGCTTTAAATCTTGCCCCGTTTCCCAGAAATTGTGTTCTTCTAACTGACTTCTATTACAGAATTTACAAAAAGAAAAAAGTTTGAATACAATGCGATTGTTCTAATAACGTTTCATTCCCCCATTCTCTCTCTCTGAAGCACACCATCTGCTCTAATGTCATTTAATAATGGTCTCTCAGCATGTTTTGTTTCGTTAATATACAAGTGCACAAATACATGTGTAAATACACACACACTATAGACCATGCCTTTTTGGAGGGGTTTTAGGGCCGATGTGATATCTCTATTATTTAAAAATTTCATAGCACTTATGCTCATGAGGAAATTTAAAGCTTGGGAACAAAGGAAAAAGATTACTATATGTTTTTTAAATGTTTTGTTTTTTGGATTTTTTTTACAGACTTACAAAATGATTAAATTATCTGAGAGAAATGATCTGAGTTAGATTTTGCAATTAACTATTTGTCTAGGGACCAAACACTTCGGAGTTTTATGTTAAATTGTAGATGTTTATTCAGTAGAAAACATAATTCCAAAGGTTCATTGGTCACTAAAATATCTACTAGTTTTACAACTATAAGCCAAGTCATTTTAGAATTCCTTTGACTGTTTCCATAAATCTTTATTCCTCAAATTCTCCTTCCAACCAGTCTTACCAGCTTCTTGGTTCCTGTATTAGTTGAATAAAATCTTTTACTCGTATCCATATTACTTTTGTGTGAAAGACATTTTCTTACTTTTGAAACCATAATATATTGTAGAAAGGCCAATTTCTAGGTTCACCTGAAGCATTGTTGAATTATTTTTTTCCTCTTTTAGTTTTAACATTCTATATAATTTTAGATTAAAGACTTAGAAAATGTTTTATTTATAGTCTTCCTAGGTAATATAATCTGTTACCTAAATTAGATCAGTAAAATTCTTTGGGAACTTTCATACTTAAAGGTAAATACATAAAAAGGTAAGAACTATTTTTTAGATCTCTAAGTCCTACTCAATATAATATACTTAGTAGAAACTCAACAAGAGGATTAGATGGTTTTTTTTTTTTAACACACATCCCATGGTGTGTTTCTATAAATTATTTTTAAAATAAATTACATTTTCTTTGTCATTTCGCTTTCCATTTGGAATGTATTATGTACTTTGCTGTTTTCAGAGAAAGCATATATCCTATTCCAAGCATCTTTTCCGAAGAGCACAGGTAAAAATATGCCAAAATATGAGCAAGAACAGTGGCTAGCCATCCAATGCAGTGGCTTTAGAAGGACAAACGCCAGAGGATCTAAAGCAATGATGGATTCTGACCATTGAGGAAGCCCCGGGGAAGTGGCTGCTCCATTTCCTTTTTCAAAAGCTTTTTATATAGAACATCAGTCTGCTTTCCTATAGAGATGAGGTCAACTCCCTAGACAACTACTTGTCCTCCCCCTCCCCCATCTCCGGCCCACATACAGACCCACAGAGATTAATTAACACTTGCTCCAGGAAGAAACACAGATGATAGCATCCGATATTGGAATAGTCCTTTGTGAGTAAGTATAAAACTTAGGAGATATTTTGAGAGAAGAAAAAAAGCATTGGATTTTATTGCATAAAGCCAAAGAAATTTGTATTTGTGATAAAAGTATGAACAAAACATACATTTTTTTGAAAACAAATAAAACAATGACATTTTCTCCTGCTAATCTACTGTTTTTATGTCAATGGTCTATTTCTTAAAAGGCTTATGTAAAATGAACAACTGTAACTAAAGCCGCGGGCAAGATCCGGAGGACCTGCCACCCCCGGCGGTCGTGATGCTACAGGCAGACCCACACTTGTAAAGGCACAAGGAGAATGGTATTCCTGTTCAGTATGGTATAAAGCATTTTACGGAATACAGTTATAAGTACAGTTTGTTTCTTTCAAAATATAAGACAGTCAGATTTTAAAAAGCTCTACTCTGACATGGATACTTAACAATTTAAACTCAGGGTTCCTTATTTTTGGAAGAAATTTATGGAAACAAATTCTTTAGAGAACATGGCTGAATCGGAGCCATTTCAATAAGCAGATTCCATGTTTACTTTTGAATGAGGACTTTGGAAGTGGTCAGGACCTACCAGTTGCAATTTTTCTACTATAGAGCTATTTTCTTCAAAGAAATGAAAATTGTTCTATGGACATTACTTAACAATTTCTTCTCACAGCATTCCAGGAAAACAAAAAATGTGCATGCATTACCTCAACAGGCATTGAGATGTTTCCCCCTAATAAATTTCATTCATGCAATAAATCCCACCATTAGCAACATTCCCCAATAAATCTTAATATTCATAAGCTCACGCATGTTCAAATTTGTATTAAAAGATTTTTTACATTGTGGAAATGGGTATATAACATTTTGTGACCAAAAACATCAGCAGTTTTATTTTTGTTTCCATTTTTAAAAACCTGGTTTCTTACACATTTTTGGTCATAAATCATAAGTGACATAAAGAGGGCAATGTTAATCCCCTTCGAATAAAATTTAAATGCCTTGCCACAAGTCTATACATAAATCCTTTTGACTATGACTTATACGTTCTGGAATCGTTCTTATCTCCAGCCTCTGTGTCTTACTTTCTCTCTCACACTTGCTCTACTGTAGCTAGTCTGGTCTCTTTCATGCCTTTAAAACCACCAGATTCTCCCTCTCACATAAGCTTGTTCTGCCTTCTGTCCTGCATTTCCATCACCCCACCCCCTCTTTTTTTTCTCTCTCTCTCATCATATGCTTGGCTCCTTCTCACCCTTCCCATCTCAATGTGACCTTTCTGTATAAACTTTCCATGAACTGGATTGTCTGAATCCAAGTGGCTAATGGGCTTCTATTTTTATTATGTGCTCGAAGTATCTATTTTATGATGCTTTGTTAAAAAATAAATAAATAAAAGGGAAGGGAGCTGATCTCCAGAGAATGGAAGTGTTGTTACAGAGGTGCAAGGGGGGAAACTGTGGTTTGCTCCCCAGCCTGACTCTCGGGAGCTTAAGAAGGAAGAGAGAGGGGACCACAGCAAATGCTGAAGGCACTGTTTTGATTGAGGTCACAGGACACAGGAAGTAAGGTCACTGGCAAGGGTGGCAGTGGAAGGATTCCTCTCTTAGCAACTTGAGGGCAGCAGATTTCAAAAAGCAAAGCAGATAAAAGTGAGCAGACTTGTTCTTGAGCACATGTGAGATACCCTTGGAGATGCCAATAAATCATCGGGGAGGCCGAGGGGAGGCCCAGGCCCTGCAGATGGAGTTCCGCAGGGGAGAGGAATCGTGTTTATCCTCTGGCTGTCAGATCTGAAGTTACTTGGGTTAAGTAAGTGACCCCTGGGATGGTAACGGCCAGCGATTATCAGCAGTTGCAGATCTGTTTCTATACTAAAGCAGATAACAGCATCCAGGAATTATCAAAGGCCACAAATCAATCCCAGGGTCCTGTCATGCATCCACCAAGCACTTTCCCCTTTCCTCACAGCTACTTAATGGATACTGGCAAGGCATCAAATAGACAAAGAAGTGAGGACAAATGATGCTCCCCAAATTTAAGGTGAGTCATCAGTCAGGCTTGGTATCTCAGGGAATTCAGTCTGTTTTCTAACTAGCTTTATTTTAGCACAGCCATAAATCTAGCTGCAATTAGTCTCTAAGTCCAATGACTCAATATATTTAAGCATTTCATTGGACTCTCAACCGTGAAAAATTGCAACTGATTTGACAACTAATGTGCGCTCACTGGCAGGCATAGGATACTGTCGGTGCGTGTTTCCAGTGTTGTCTTCTTTCCTATGATATTCATGGACTGTCATGAACCATCTTCTGTGGATTTAGTAGGATGCATTTGAGAGAAAAGTGACTATGGTAGAGTTTATGGTCAGTGGTTAGATTCCTCCCCCATCCCAGCATCCAACAAGTTTAGATGGAAACTGAACAGAGCATGGGAACATTTTTTTAGGCTTACCTACCTGAAATGTTACCTTAGTTAATGAAAACTATATGTTCTATAACTGCTAAAGACTATTTTTAACTAAGATATAAGAGGCAAGTTGCTGTTATAATCACTAGGATTACCGTTTAAAACAAACAGGTAAACATTTACTTTTCAATCTGGAATCAAGTTAAAACAAATGATACTTCATATTAAATCATATTTAACAAGTTTCAAAAGTAATAGTAAATGTTCTAAACTTTTAGAAAACATATTTGATACCTTGTGGATATTCCTGCGCATTTTCAAGATTTTCATTCGCCCAAGGATTTTTATTCACCCACAGAATCAAAATATCAAGGCTTAATAAGGTTTCATCAAGTGCTAATATAACATCTAAGTTTTTATTAATTAACTTGTAAAGGAGATAATAATGACATTCAAAGGAAGAGGCATCATCTGTGGACAGCTCCATTTCCAGATTTCAAGAAAACTAGTAAAACATTTATAGCACTGAGACTGACTCAGATGGGTTTGTCTGTTCACTTGTGTGGCCATATTGTATGACAGTGGGAGGTTTAGAGTGATAAAGTTCAGCCATCCATTTCCTCTCCAATTGGGGCTCAGGCAACTGTACTTTACTGTCATGATAAAAATTTTTTAAAAACTGCACTATTTGTCTACCAATGTTAAAAATTGTTCAGTGGAACTAAAAAGTCACCAGTTTTGAATGTAAAAAGGCACAAATATACAAGTGCAAAGTAAATTATTGGAGGATTTTAAAGGCTTGTTCTAAACATAATTATCATAAAATGCAAATAGAAAATAACTCAGCATATATTGGTTATTATATTTTCATTTCATTAGTCCCACTAAGGCAAATATATGAATTTTTTTATATACCAAAAATTAAAAAAAAACTTTCACAAAGTATACTCTATATGACCACTGGGTAAGACTGTTTATGATGATGAGCATGGGAAAAGTATAAGCACTTAGATACTTTTCAAAACTTTAAATTATTAAATATATTTAACAAAAAAGAAACCTTATTTTACCAATAGTTTGAAATCTTCAATACATCTGCAACCCTAAAACTTGCAACACTAATTTCTACTGAAAATAATAGCTTTAAAATAACTTAAGCTTAACTAGTCTCCTGAACTGCTTTGTGAAATGTAAAATATAGTCCTTCAGAACTTCTGACAAAGGGGATAGAAAAGAAATAAAGATGTTTGTAGTATTTAGGGAAAGTTGAAAGATGGCCTTTGTCATATATTCTTTACATTGTAAAAGAGTAAATGGTAGTTTTCTAGGGAGCCTGCAAAATTGCTAAAATTGAATGTTTCGATGTACATATAGAATGTAGTTATATTCTTTAATATTTTCAAAGGAAAATTGAAAGGAATTTTTTTTTAAAAAAGCATCCAACCCTAAATGAATATTATAGGAAACCTAAACTTATAAGAATAATATATTTTAAGGGGCCTAGATGACCTACAATATAAAAATAACTATATTTACAAATAGTGCATTTGTTTTCATTTTAAGAGCAGTTGTCTAGGATTTCAAATACCTTTCTTTATTTGACCTGTTTTATTTTGATGTTCAGCAAATGGGTAGGCAAAAAATTAAGTGGAATAATTGGAAAGAACCACTAAAATAAATCAGTATCTGATAACCTAAACAATAGTAATATGAGAGAGAAATTTTATGAATTATTTGGGCTTATTAATAGCCTAATGTTCTAATAATAAACATAATGGTTTATTCAACTAATTGCAGCTGTCATTCTTAGAGGCTGTTAGCAACTCAAGATAGTGAATTACACCCAAATAAGGGGTACATTTGTATAGATTATTGTTCTTATTGTTCTCCAATTATTCACTAATATCTTTTATTTATTTATTTAATTTATTTAATTTATTTGATGAGGGGGTAGGGGTAGAGGGAGAGGGACAAGCAGACTCCCTGCTGAGCAGGAAGCCAGAGGTGGGACTCAGGGGCTTGATCCCAGGACCCTGAGATCATGACCTGAGTAAAAGTCAGATGCTTAACCAACGGAGCCATCCAGGTGCCCCTCACTAATATTTTTTAGGCAGCGGTTACAAAGATGGCTAGAAATATAAATTCTGTGTATATAAAAAGAGAACCAGCTGGTCATTTAATAAAATCAGGTATATAATGCCAAAAACCAATTTTTATTTGGATGCTAAGACAATCTGGACTGGACGAATATATTTCTTCTTGGAGCCATGTCAGCCTATAGTTTCAAACACTTCCCACACATTTACACTGGAAGTTTGGTTTATTACTTCTCACCCCTAGTATCTTAAGCACACTATATACACTTGCAGCAGTATAAGACATTTTTGGTGGAAAGAGAAAGATTAAAACATAGATGTTTATTTCAAAGATGCTGAAATGATTTATACAAATTCTGTGACTATAAGGAACACATGCATAATGCAATGTATCAGGAAAGAAAAATGTTCTCTTTAAATAAAAATAATAGGTGTATATTTTGAGAGGTTGGAATTCATTGTTCTAGGTCACTTTTTAAGGGATACTTGACTCACAACTGACAGCTTTGGCAAGAAATGGTCTTTAAAACAATGTCTGTTTTAATCCAATGAATCCTGACATGGAATTTTTTGGAGCTGACCATGGTACTATGATACTGAAAGTATTTAAAGCAGGGAATGAAGATTTGAAATTTAGGCACTAGGGGGTTGCTAAGATAGTTATTTTAAACAATTCACTTAAAAAATGAATTTGTCAATTCTACTATCAAATATTTTAAAGCAAGAGGTAAAAACATTAGGTAATTTAAAAACTACAATAAAACCTACTTCAGAAAACTGCTCATTTCCTAATATATGCACTGTTTCCAGTATCTTTGAAACCATAAACTCTGCCAGTGTGACTAGCAGATGACGAGCAGATAGCCTGTGTAATACTATCAATTCACAGTCAGAAATCAAAGTCTTTTCCTCCTACTTTATAAGCTGTTTGGGAAGAAAGGATATGGGTGTATGCATATATATATATATGTATATATATATGTGTGTGTGTGTGTGTGTGTGTGTATAACTGGGTGCAAGAGGAGATTAACTTGTAAGCCATTATCTGATGCAAAAACAGACATTTACTAAGTCATCTATGAGGAGATGGTTCGATAACGGCTAAGCGTTCATATAAATCTTCAGGGACCCAAATGCTCTCAAGTGTGACAGAACACTCATCTTGACTGCCAGCACTCCTATTTAAAAAGATCACTTTGGCAAATGGCTCTATTGTTTCGAGTTCTGTTCAGTGACAGGTTTGTTTTCAATGTGATTAACATTATCTGAGGACTAAAATGACCTTCAATTAAAACTCCTTTTAAATTTTGTCCGTGGGAGCCCTACCATGGATGGTCTTTGGCTGGACTTTAAGAACGATTAAAACATTCAAAGATGATTACGAAAGAGAGGCCTTGGAAGCCACAGAAAATAACTGATGTTTAATGCTGTTCTGTGCACCCCTAGTAGCGCTATATGGGAGCACAAACATTTATTCCAGAAACAGAATATTTTTTTTAAAGATTTTTTTAAAAATTTATTTATTCGACAGAGATAGAGACAGCCAGCGAGAGAGGGAACACAAGCAGGGGGAGTGGGAGAGGAAGAAGCAGGCTCATAGTGGAGGAGCCTGATGTGGGGCTCGATCCCAGAAAGCCGGGATCACGCCCTGAGCCGAAGGCAGATGCTTAACCGCTGTGCCACCCAGGTGCCCCCAGAAAAAGAATATTATCTAACCACCAGAGTTCAAGTGGATTCAGAGTTAAGCGAGCAAAGCATGAAACAGATTTGTGGTGAAAAACAGTGATGTTCAAGTGCCTAGTCTCAGGTTCTCGCTCATTTCCTTTCCATCAGTTAATTTGTTTGACATCTAGCCTTTTTATGATGCAGTATGTGAAAAAAACCCTTATTACAGAAATTTTAAACATACGTTACACATTAATTGCACTTGTATAATCACAAGCAGGCAAATGCTTCACTGGGCTACATCAGCTTCTCTGCCTACACTTCCACGTGGGTTTCGTGAATTCTGGTGTAACCTACATTAAGAATGGCTCCCTCTATTTAGGGCCCCAGGAAATAAATAATGCTGATTGAACTGGGACTTTTTATATACTCTCATAGAATAAGAAAATTTAATCAATAACCTCCCTTTTGAGGAAGCCATTTAGAAACACATATAGAAAAAAAGCCTGCTATTTACTTTGGCATTCTTTCTTATGAGAGAAAAAAGACAAAGCTGAGATCCACACAGAGGAAACAATCCAATTTACAGACCCGTCTGTTTATATGTTTCCAGACTTATGACTGAACATACTCCTTTTGAAAGTGTTTTTTTGTTTTTATTTCTAATGCAGCCCCTTTCTCTACAATAAGCTGTTTTATACATGCATACTATCATTTCCATTACTTATAGTTACATATATCTTCCATTTAATTTATCCTTTTAACCCTGTTTTATTTATTTGCTAATATCTTAGTATAATTATATTTAGTGTAATTAACAAAACATGAAAATACAAACTACTACCATTAGGAAGGAAATAACTTAAGATCTTAAACTCTTTCATGCAAAGGAAGAGAGTGGTTTGCCAAGAACCACAAGCTTTTTAAACTTGACTTCTATCAGCGTCAGCTGCAGGTTCAAAAGAAAACCATGTGAAGTGAAGAGATGGCAAAGGAATGGGTCAGTTCTGGTGGATTATTCTTCCTCACGCCGCTTTACCTAGAAGTGTTGCCTTTCCTTATAAAACCATAATAACAGACGAACACCATGGACCTGGGTAGGCACAGCCAGTCACTATCCTAAGGCCCACTTGGTATGAGGTATACGCACAGAGGACTAAAAGCGTCATGTGAACAGTACGGTCGCACTGGCTGGGAGTCAGAGTAGATATGTATCTGAATATGGTCTAGAACAAAAGGACAAGTATTAGAGGAACTCCTAAAATGACATCTGTTATTTAGAAACTGGGTCAAGAAAGCATATAATTACATATCTACTATATTTACATGGTGCTCATTCATCAGAGAGCTCTTCTAAGAAAACAGAGGACAGTGCATAAAAATAAATTCTATTTCTTTCTCAACTCTAAAGTACATAAAACTTGACACAGGATCTCTTCTAGCTAAAAAGCAGTTATATAATCCAGTATCAGCTTTAATTTCTCACACATCTGTTTTCTCTATAATAAATTGACAAAGCCATTTGTATTTCATGCACATTTGTTGTATCTTATTCTTTGCTTTGCATTTAGATAAATAGGCCTTTATACCCGAGGTGCTATGGGAAATCCCAAAGCTCAGAAAATCACTAATGAGGATGGAAGGAATTAACCATCATGAACGCTGAAGCAGGCAGCTACCGAGCAACATGGCTCAGTGTTTGTGTAACAGGGTCATTGATGTAGCAGCTGTTCAACGAGCTTTGTTGGAACTGGAGTTTCACATCCCAAATCTGAAACATCTACTCTTAATAAAGATGGTAACTTTATGCCTTGCAAAAAACAAACAAAAATATTGTCCTCAAATGTCATTTTTTAAATTAATTAACACTTTGTCTTTCCTCAGACCTTTTCTCTTCTTTTTTTAGTATCTTCATTAATATTTCAAGGGTTAGTATAAACTCTAGGCTAAATACAATGCCTCATATATATTGTAGGCATTCAACTAATATTCTTTCACTAAATAAGTGAAGGTTGAATGGAAAACATCATTGAATTTAAAATGGGTTTAGAGACCATCTCTAAATCAGCTGAATTATGAGGATTAACACACTGATATATTTTCACTACTAAATTTCATATTATTCATTAAGGAAAGGAGGTATTGGAGAGTTGTATGATTGATAGAAGAATTATCTATAGCTTCTAAATATACCCAGAGATCGTGAGTTTTCCTAACATGTAACTTTTAAAATATAAATGCTGTAACATTTAAAGCTGTAACACTTTTGATTAGCCTTTTAACTTCAGATCATTGTTTTCTTCCTGTAGGTAAAAGTCTATTAATACGTATGATGAAATTTAGTACTGTATAAGTCATTTGTAGTAATCCTATAAGAAATCTGTAAGAGTAAAATTATGATTATAAAAATCAGCAGACCCAAACAAAGAAATGCATCTTTCAGTAAAGTTTATGGATACAAAAAGGCATCCAACTTTTAAAAATCCCACTCTATAAAATCAAATGGAAAATGGTAAAAGGACCAAAGCTAGTACTATAATTGCTGCCTAACTACAAACTAATTTAATAGTTATGCTGAAACCAGTATGTTATCTCTTTTAATGTCAGATATAGAATATTTATACACACATTACTATGCAGAACTATCTTCAACATGATCATACCATTGAGGAAAAAGCAAATGGAAAGATATAAAAGTTCTCACTTATTTCTAGTCCCAACAGATATTATTTCATTGACACTGGATTTCTGTATACATTCAGGTAGAATATTAACATTCCTTGCTTCTCAGTTTTACTGACAATCAAATTGCACAAATTATTTTTGGTGGTATCCAGAGATATTGTATTGTTAATTGACACCATTAACATTTTGAAATTGAGTACTAGCTAAAGGCTTGATTGGACATTGATAAGTCATGTACTTGATCTCTAAAGAGATGGCATTCATCTCTTAAAAGGCTTTATCCTAAGTGAAGTAAGTCAAGCAGAGAATGACAATTATCATACAGTTTCAGTCATAAGTGGAACACAAGCAATAGCAGGGAAGACCATAGAGGAAGGGAGGGAAATCTGAAGGGGGAGAAAGCAGAGAGGGAGACGAACCCTGAGAGACTGTGGACTCTGGGAAAGAGACTGGGGGTTGCAGAGGGGAGGGAGTGGAGGAACGGGGGTAGCTGGGTGATGGGTATTAAGGAGGGCACGTGCAGTGATGAGCAGGTAACTAATGAATCACTGAATGGTACATCGAAAACAAATGATGTACTACATGCTGGCTAATTGAACATAATTTTAAAAAGGCTTTATCCTTACGTTGCCTGTCACAAATTTGGAACCTTTTCTTTTAATTCGCAAACTTTATTTTTATATTGGAAACAAGCTACAATTTTAATAAGTAGAAGATGATTTGAAATGAAATGCTACCATGGCTGCCTCTTATCCTTTGGGTTTCTTATAGATTCTTTTTTAGGGATAAGAATTACGTGGAAACCAGATGTTACAATTGCCCTATTTTTTCACTCCCAAATTTCTCATTTCCATTTTGGCAAGAGAGGCCAAAAAACATGAATAGCCTTTTTTCTTAAGATTTATTTATTTATTTTGGAGAGGGAGAGCAAGCAGGGAGAGGGGCAGAGGGAGAAGAAGAGTGAGATTCCTCAAGCAGACTCCCTGCTGAGCACAGAGTCCAAAGTGGGGCTCGATCCCAGGACCCTGAAACATGACCTGAGCCAAAATCAAGAGTCAGATGCTTAAAGGACGGAGCCATCCAGGAGCCCCATAAATAGATTTTTTTATCTTTCCCCTTACACGAGTTCTTGCAAGGCCAGTGGCTTCATTCTTTCTGCTACTGCAGGTGCACACTCTGCAGTCTTCATTTATTCTTGCTATCACCACCTTCAATCATCCTGCAGCCAATTCTTTCCAGGTCATTCTCTAACCTTTGTTTTATAGCCACAGATCTATACATAGCAGACTATTTTAAACACGAATCAAGAGTCTTCCCTTTAATAATAACGCTACCACTGAATCTGTAATTGTTATGCTAAACACTTAACATTGAACAAATGTACTATGTCCAATGCTTTATTTAAATTCTATTAAGTAGTAGTAACTTTTATCCTCATCTCACACAAGAAGAAATTGAGGCACAGAAAGATTAAAGCATCTTACCCAATGTCTTACAGTCGGCAAATGGTCTGTGTAACAGCAAAGATCAAGCTCTCACCCACTATATTATAAGGCTTCCTGTGTTATCACTGTAAACCTTTCGTTGCGTGGTCTTTACATTTGGGATCTTTAACTTCAGATTTATTTATCATGCAGTCATGACTCTAGGTTTTCACTTGCATTGGAAGTCAACTGCTAGGAAATTAGTCTGAAGAAAATAAAGCGATGCCATAGGGTACCTGGATGCATTAATAAGAAGTCCGGACTTCATCGCGTATGGGGTGAGTAATCATAGAAGTGTGGTAGCCTGGATTATGCACAATTGCATTTGTGGAGACTTCTAGCTAGAGACTAAGGGAGAGATGAGGAGGCCTACATGCACTACATGAATGTTGATAAACTTGGGAGGAAAGACAGAATCAGAAAATAATTGGAAAGTGAAATTTCTAGGCCTCTGTAATTGACCAGATAGAGGGATGAGGGAGCTGTTGACAGCTACACGTCCAACACCTGGGCTGTCACTGTCTCTGCACTAGAAAGTGGCTTACTCTCAATCCCACTCTCAGCCTTGACTGAGCCCTCCCCAGGGCTGCTCCCCTACGCAAGAGAACTCCTATTTTCCAGTTGCCCAACATATCTGGATCATAGAAATGGGTGAGAAAATGATGAAGTCTGAGGATGCTGGGCTGTGACTGAACAGATGGGCTGCAGGTTTGCCTGTGTATTGGTATATCTCAGCCACTGGCAGACTTGTTCCAAATGGGATTTAAGTGGTTTCTTATATTTCTAAGTAAAGCTCCTCTTTGCACTAAAGCAGCATTAGAGCACCAGAGAGGCTTACCGAATTTAGATGACTAATTATCATGGCTATGCTTCTATAACTTAAAGGGATCTATAACCTCTTAATACATGCACACAGAAATCCTAAATAATTAAAATAATGTGATCCATAAGACACTTCCTTATTTGCAAAAATAAAATAGGTATAACTCTTTACCTCTACTACTTCAGCAGAAGAGCTCATTTTAAAATGTGTCTTTTTTAGATTTACTTATGGAATCCTGTGATAAGCCATGCTTCCGGCCAGATAGGTTAGGCCATGTTAGAAGGACTTTGGAGTCCCATAGTGCTCAACTAGGCTAATACTCAACTAAGTCAAGACAATATCAAGGAATTAAGTAAAAAGCAAAACTGGCTAAAATTAATACATTAATATAAGAAAATCCCCCCAAATTATGTACATGAGTACATTTGTCTAGATACAAGCAAACATTTCTGGAATGGTACACTGCAAACACTACTTTTATTGGGATGGAATATATATTTTTGATAAAAAAAAATAGTTCGTTTGAAACATGGTTTTGATGAGAAGACAGATTTTCATTTTTTTAACTCCGTGTGTTTATGGTTTGAAGAGTGAGGGCAGCAGGAAATGGCAATATAAAAAAAGGCAGATCAAATCAAGGACTACCAGAGACTGACACACAGTAGGCACTTTGCGAATAGCTGGTAAAGAATGAAAGTCAAGATAGTAACGATTAGGGCTTTTACGCAAGCGACACACACAAATTGACTTGGTGAGATGTCGATCTAAGTTGTGACTTTGACTCTGGTTCCTGACTTTGAATATTTTATTCTCAGGAACTGTAGAACTATGTAATGAAAAATATACCACACACAGAATTCCTTGGCCTTAAAAATATCTCTACAAGTTATAATAATTTAGATTGCATGAAGGGGACAATTGCTTTCACTTGGTTAGGTACCTGGACTGGATCAGACTCTGGGGCTGGGGGGTTGAAGGGGTCTACCTGTTTCAGGAAACTTTTTACAGACAAATGAAAACTCCAGCTCTTCTCCCATTCAAGCTTCTGTATCTCAAGACAAGGCAGGAAGGCTAACATCCAAAGGTAGGAATTCAGATACGCCCTTCATTTGAGCTCACATGGAATGGTCTTATCCTAAAACACATGCCAAGCTCTCTTAAACAGACCAATAATTATTTCCATATCTATCACTTAGGAGGATTCTAGAAACATAACTTTGATAACCCCACTCTCCATTTCCAGAGAGGTAATAAAATCCAGCCCTCATTGGAGGGTGTTCGATATGTGCCAGGCACATTTCTAAACAGTTAATAGCTGTTGGTTTGAGGTGAGTATTTCTATCGTCCTCCTTTTGGAAGATTCGCGAGAGAGGCAAAGTGACTTGCCCAAGATGGTACAGTTGGTAAGTGGGAACGCAGAACTCTAACATCAACACCAACCCAGAGACCACTGTTCCAAGTGGTCTATGCCACCAGGCGGCTCTATGCCATCTATGAAATTAAAGCAAATTAAAAGTATGGCATGTCCTATTAATCTGAAACAGGCAGAAGAAATCTCAGAAAAAAAGTCGCAGTATCTGACAGAACATTGTAAGTAGTTAAAGAACAGTCTGTATAAACATAGTGGTCTTTTTATGAACTTTGCATGAGAAATGTTAAATGTGTTTTGGTTGTTATTTTTCCAAGTCTATGATTGAAGGGCCTTTGTTCACTGAAATACTTCACATGCTTTCTCCCTCTGTTGTAGGGGCATTTATTTCTCTTCAGATACCACAGGCCTACTGATATCTATATACTAAGTTTCATTTCTCTGTTATGTTCTGCCATTGTGAAACAGCATAGGAAATAGATATCTGTAACCATGCCCGTGCATAACTATAAATGAGTTCCTGTTATGTAATATGAGAATAGGCTATGCTCATTCATCTATAAAGTAAGATAAAACCACCATTTGAAGATAAAACAGTAAGTGGATACACTGGTGCTACGAAGTTTATGATTTGCCTCTTCACATTTGGGTTGCAAATAAATCTGGGGGCTAATATAGGGAGTATAGGGGTTAAAAGCATGGGATTTAGAGTTCGACATGTCTGTGAATTCTAATTACGGTCTTCAATCAAAGGCAAATTGTTTAACTTCTCAAAATGCCTATAGCCTAGCTTTCTATGAAAAATAAATGAGATAATACATGCAAAGGCCATAAGCAAGTGCCTGGTATATAGTAAGTGCTCAATATAGGTCAGTGATCATAATGATTTCCTACCAACTCCTAGTATACAAAGTAGTTTAAAATATTGTGTTTCTTGGGGCACCTGAGTGGCTCAGTCAGTTGAGCATCCAATTCTTGGTTTCACCTCAGGTCACGATCTCAGGGTCGAGAAATTGAGCCGAGCCCCATGTCAGGCTCCATACTCTCTGTGGAGTCTGCCCAAGATCCTCTCTCTCTGCCCCTCCCCCTGCTCATGCTCTCTCTAAAATAAATAAATTTTTAAAAATAAAATAAAATACTGTGTTTCTTTGATTCAATGACCCATAAGTTTCCTTTTTTTTTTTTTTTGGTTGCTAATATTGGGATACATTTCTAAAATTAGTACATATATTCTCCTCTTTGCCTGTCTCCCCAAGTTTTATTGGGGAGTATTATTAAATTAATAGTGTATTTAAGGAGTAAGTGTTAGACTCAAGACACATGGAAATCATGTAATGCTGCACATGTGGTTCAGTCGTGGGAATCAAAGGGCTATTAACCCAGAGATGAGAAGATACTGCTGGTTCCTCTGAAGATTAACCCTCCAAAGCTGCTCTTTTATCTTTTTACATCTCCTCCAACAATGCTAATTCTGTCCCTTGTACATATCCTTGTTAAAGTCTTCAGCAATCATCTTCTCTGTGACCAGCATAGTGCTAGATGTTAGAGATTCTAGGAAGAATGAGATGTTGTCCCTGACCTACAGGATCTCAAAGTCTATCTAGTAGGGGAAAAAACACATGAAGACATCCCTACAGCATAGCTGTCTGTAGCAATAGACGAGGATCCACGAAATAAAAATAATATGAAGGAAGAATTTGCTTGAGGAATTCTTATTGTATGTTTGAATGTAATTAAAGTGCTCAGCTACTGGTAGATGACAAATTTATGATTTTCGAAGTTGATCCCCTCAGTCTTGAAGATACTGAAGGTTTTTCTCACTCAAATGTGGTGATGTTGCTAATTCCTTCCATGAAGGGGGTATTGCTCCCAGTCACAATAAGTAAAAATGAAAAATGAGTGCAGAGCTAGTTTTGAAAGTGATGAGACTTCATTGTAATTCTTTCAATTATCTGTAGATCTCCGCTTTTAAATTATCACTGCTTTGGTATCAATTATTCTTAAATGTATAAATTATATTCAAGATGCTTACAATTGATTAAGCAAGAGGAGATTTGAAAACAGAACAAAAGGAATTATTCAAGTACAGAAGTAGATTCTTCTCCATGAACTGGCATTCTGTTTCTATTTTATCTTAGTCTGAAATATGCACTTCCGTCCTTACCAGTACTTCTGCAGAAGACTGAGGTCACAACATTTGCTGAAAGACTCCAGCAAAAATAATGGTTAATGAGATTAAGAAAGAAATGAGGTAAACAAAAATAGATGGCTACAAAAGTGACCTTTATAAAGTCTTTAGTCTGTTAGAAATATTTGATATTCACATGGAAAAACAGTGTCTTTGTATAGTTGTTTGTGGAAACTAAGACTAAAAAGGTAAACTACATATATCCATAAACTGGCAAAACTAAAAGTTTGGATATGTTTGATGCTTCACTTCTACTTTTCATATTTGTGTATATTGTTCTGTCTTTTCAAATCTGATCTTGCTCAGTTGTAAACATATTGAATCTATGCTCGGAGGCATGGAGACCCATCCTCAAGATGGGTGGCTAGTTTTTACTGGGTGGAGTTACAGAGTTGCCTTGGTAACAGCTACTATCACCAAATTGAGTGTTAACAATGGAAAAAATTTAAAGTACAGATGCCAAAGTAGGACAGTGTAGGGAAAGAATATTTTAAGTTCCTTCCCCCAGCCCCATCTATTTCACACTGCAAGATCTGTAGTACTTTCAGCAGTTTTTGAGAGCTTAACATGTATACATATAGAGTGTTTCTTATAGAAGTAGTCACCTTAAAAATTGTGAAATGTAAAGAAAACCAGAATGGTAAATGATTAAAAAGCAAAAGACACTTCTTCTGAAAAACATGTAGGGTCACATATCATTGTGATTCTGCCTCTTGCTTCTTGTGAATTTGTAGCCAAAACCAGAACATTTCTGGCATTTAGTCTGGCATCATTTTGAAGGGTAAGGCTGATTCTGTGATACTAAGCACAGACAATTTGGCATTTGGCTCCAAAAATATGCTCAGGATTTGTTACTTCTTCCCTCAGCAACAGGCTTCCAGCCAAATAAATTTTAACCAAATTTCAGAGCCCAATTTTGCTTCAGCTACTGAGATCCTATTTCAAGTTGCTATCAAGATGGGGGGGGGGAATACTGACACTTGTGAGATCCCAGGACAAACTCAATCTATACTATTTCTGTTTCTGCATTAAAAATAAAAAGACAGAGGGAAGAAAGTGTGATATTTTCAAAACACTTAATTTTTTTCTTCCACCTTGAAGTCCAAATGGGTTTTCTTTTTTTAACCTAGACTTAGTAGAAGGCAGAACATGAACATTTTAAGGAAAATATTATTTAAAGTAAATTACTTAAAAACAAAATCTTAGACTTTCCTTAGACTATCTCAATTTAATTTATTTATTTTTTTTACAGAAAGTAAAGGGCAGTTGAACTTCTAAAAAGATGCAAGACACGTGAACAAAAGATACTTTGCCCCTTTAGTATACTTAATACCGAATTTTTTTTTCTTTTAATACTGTGTAAAAATTCTGTTTTTTTAAATGACAGTAAAATTAAACATTTTCCCTTAATGTATAAATCATATAATTTAATTAATAGTTATGGAGTACCTTCTATCTCACAGTATAACTGTGTAGCTGAATTTTTTTAGCCTTTATTTTCTTTAAACATCAAACAACCGTCCACATCATAACTATGTCCTTAGATTTGAAGTTTAAATTAGGGTCTATACCGTCTTTGATTTAATCTTTAAAATTTTAAGTAAATACAGCCTGATGTTCAAAAGATGCAGTGTTTACTGACCTGTAACAGTTGTATTAAGTTTTCATTGAACGATACATATTTTTCCCTTAAGATTTTTGTTTGAGGATCATATCTCATAACTCACCTCTGAATCCATAAACACCTGTATAGGTGTATAATACAAAGTCTGTTAGACTTTCTGTGTGTTATGTTCTTTTTTTTTTTTTTTAAAGATTTTTATTTATTTATTTGAGGAAAGACAGAGAAAGAGAGAGCACTAGCGGGGGTGGAGGGACAGAGTAAGCAGGAGAAGCAAGCAGGCTCCCTCCCCCCTAGCAGGGAGCCTGATGCCTGGATGCCTCAATCCCAGGACCCTGAGATTATGACCTGAGCAGAAAGCAGATGCTTAACCCACTGAGCCACCGAGGCACCCCCTTTCTGGTTCTTTTTAAATAGCATTAACTTATGTTTTAAATTATAACTGTTTTCACAAGTCACCAAATAATACTTATATTTCTATGACATGAAAAGGGATATTTACATAGTTGAAAGGACCTTGCTTTAAAAGGAACAATGAATTTTAAATTCCTATTTTGGCAACAAAATTCTTATGATCTTTTCTAAATTCTTTTAGTATTATACCCATTTACTTTTATGATTTGTAATCATATTCGTTTCCTATTGCTGCTGTAACAAATCACAAAAGAGGTAGTGGCTGAAATAATAGAAATGTATTACCTTACAACTCTGGAGGTAAGAAGTCCGAAACGGGTCTCACCAGGCTAATGGGAAGACGTTGGCAGGGATGCATTTCTTTCTAAAGAAGCAGCAGCTTTGCCAGTAGCAACTATTTCCTTGCTGCTCCTGCTTCCGGAGTCTCCCCACATTCTTTGGCATATGCCCCTTTGGGTTTATGGCTTTCCTTGGAAAGCCAGCAAGGACTTACTCTAAGCTCCCTCCTGCCTCTTTCACTTGTAAAGACTCTAGTGATTACATTGGCCCCACCTGGATAATCCTACGTAATCTCGTCAATCTCCAGGTAACTGATTAACAAACTTAATTCCAAATGCAACCTTATTTCCGTTTTCCATAAAATAACATATTCTCAGTTTCCAGGGATTAGGATGTGAACATCTTTAGGGGTTAAAGAAGGGCGAAGAGAAAGCATTATTCTGTCTACCGCACATTAAAATAACATTCTTCAAAGAAAAACAGAATCTGTTTGTTTTGGTATTGTCTTCCATTTCACTCAGGAATTCAGCTAGAAATTAAGATTAACACATATTAAGTAGTAAAACGTACCAATGCTAGCAGTAAACATCCAAACTAATCCTAATATTTCAGTAATATTAAATAATGGTGACATTTGTATTGCATCTGGCGCTGGCTTATTATATTTTTTACCCATTAATAGCTGATTTATGGCTGACCATCTTTTCTTAATTCCAGGTCTCTCCCACAATCACAGAAAAGAGTCCACGGTGACACACACAAAAAGTCATCTCATCGTTTCTCTGTATTCCTTTCTTTTCAACAGGCTGCATAATTTGAACTATTATACTAAACTAGCTCTAAAATTCACCCGGCCACCTTCTTTTGGAATTCTTTATGCAATTATTTGTTTTTAATTAGTATATAGTATAAATTTATGTTTATAGGACATTTCCAAGGGACTAATATTCTACATGAAGTGGTCAGGGATTTATTTATCCCCCAATAATAAGAGTTCCGGGATTTCACTTTAGACTAATCTTTGGAGATAAAAATGGGCCTGTGTTTCTCTTTCTTGCATTCTGATATAACACACCCACGCACCAGGTTCTGCTAATTACTATTTCTTCAGTTTCAAATCATTCCCCCACCCCAAACCACCTGTGTTCACACCCATTTCCTCATTTGCTTACCAGTCCCTTGTCAGATTACCCCATTAACAGTATCTCCATTTATGGTGCCCTGCTTTCCTGATACAGGGTAACAGCTGAGGTGCTGAGACTAAGGAGAGAAAGAGGGCATTACTCCCATCTGCCTAGAAAGAAAACAACCAGCAAACTGTCCTTTATTTAGAGGAAAGTGGCTTCACCCCAATATACTTCCAAGGTATTTCAAAATTGCAATGAATTCTTTTCCATTACTTACTTGCATCTATTACAGAAAGGCCACCATTTCGATTGAGGCAATGGCAGCCGAGGTATTGTTTACTGGAATGGCCTTTGCACTTGAGAACTGACTGCTGCTTCAACTATACTTCAGTGATTATCCTTCCTCTACATCCATTTAGAGAGGTCTGATGCTGGAAGACCTAAGAGCTGCCTTTCTCCTGAGCGAGGACTGCATTTACAGGTGAACAAACTATAGATTTTTCTCTACTCTGTTGGTATTTTCTGCTTTGTGCCACTACATAGTAGCCACACAGACTGCATGTTTAAATGTGTTTTTTAAAAAGTTGTCAGAGAGGATTACTTGGATTGATCACAGATTTCTAAGTTTGCAAAAAATGGAACAGTAAAACATGTAACAATGGTAGCAATAATTAGAGAAACATTTTCCAATTAGCAAATATGAGTCTATATATAGAAACCATGTACAAAAATCACAAAGTGTATCGTCAGCAAAGAATTACACCAGGTCTCTCCCCTCCCTCCAACCAGGGAATTTGTTTTATGCTTTACAATTTTTTCCCTAACATTTATATTGTTCATGCATTTTAAACATATATCATTGTCTCCTCAATGAGACAAGCATGAGTACACAGAATTTTTCTGGTACAAGTGTTTATAGAGTTCATCCACACTCAGAGGGAGAGAATGAGTGGAAGAAACAAAACAAACAAAAGCAAACAAATGACTTGCCTGCTCCTTCTCCTTTTGTATTCAACCTGTTCAATCTTCTTGAAAATTATCCTAAGTAGCTTCATGCTTTGGTTCCAGATGACATTTTCTCATTTCTGCATCATGAATCATCAAAACGGTCTTTCTGCCCTCAGTTCTGCTGCCCCTAAGTCAGACCACAATATTGGCGAGAAGATGCCATCCCAAAGTACACATCTTAAAATCCGTCAGGAGCTTTCCTCCCCCGTAGGATAAATTCAACTTTCTCCAGCAGGAGGTCTCACCCCACCTAACTTTTTATCTCAACTCCTTCCTCTCTTTCACGCGCATTCTCGTTCTGACTCTGAGTCGGGCAAGGCACAACACATCTTGACTTCCCTGAATCTAATATAGGCTCTTGGCTGCCGTGCTTTTGCACGTGTTAATGCATTTGTCCAGCATGCTTCTGCTCACCTGTACACAGCAAGACCTACAGACCAGATCAAAAGGAACATCAAAAATGCCACTCTCACCGTCCTCTGCCAATTCCCCTGCTTATAGCCAGTGCTGAAGGTACCTTCTCATGGGCTTGCAATTATTTTGCGCCATCATCTTGCCTTAAAAATGCTGTGCCTTTTTGATTTCTGCCTAGGGGTTTCTCCAGTGCCAAACAGAAGATGGGACCCCTGAAGAATTTCAGGGAATTCATATCCTAGTGGCAACTTTCAATCAATGGGAGACAGGAGCTCATGGGTTTCCTCCTCTTGTCCTTCAGGCAGATAATTCAGGGAAACTGTCCATATGATTTTTGAGATAACAGAGAATTTGAGGCCCCATTGCCCTCAATAACATAGCTTTATATTGGTTTTTTCTCCTTACCTATCTATCGCACTCTCTCCTCTTCACTGAGATTTCCACCCAAATCAACTACCTGCATCCACCTCTTTATTTCAGATTCAGCTTTTAGATTCCAAAAAAGCTAAGACAAGGCCCAGCTGCTCCTATGAAAACACACCCTGCCTCTATGCTCCCAGGTTCCAGAACCTACTTCTGTTATAAAACAGCAATAGGGGCACCTGGATGGAGCAGTTCGTGAAGCATCCGACTCTTGGATTTGGCTCAGGTCATGATCTCGGAGTCCTGAGAGGAGCCCTGCATCAGGCTCCGTGCTCAGCAGAGAGTCTGCCTAAGACTCTCTCTGCCCCTCTCCCGGCCCATGCTCCTGTGTGTGGTGCATGTCTCTCCCTCTCAAATAAATAAATTAAAAAAAAAATAAAACTTATTACAAAATTTCTTCAAGCCTAAGGTTTCTGTTGTTCATCTTTGAATCACTAGTGTTAATATAGTGTCTGACAAACTACAATGTCCAGTAAATATTTGATGATTAAATAAATGAACTCGTAATTCTCATTTATGAACTTTTTGTTAAACTGTGAGTTTCAGGAAACAGACCTGTCAAACATACGCGTAAGAGTTACAACATCAAGTCCTGAGCGGCAGCTCAAAAATATTTGTGCACTGAAAGATGAGGGCAGCTGACTCACCAAAAGCACAGACAGAGCTAAAGTCTGGAAAAAAGTACTATCTCCCCCAAATGCAACTTGAGATAGGTGTTAACGAGGAAGAAAAACAGGATGGGCTTCTTTGCTCAGACCTCACACCTCTAGATATTAGCCTGGGGAGGGGGAAAAGAGCAGCGTGAAGGAAAAAGGGACAAGAAGCAAGGGTCACTTTCCTTCCCCTCCAGACAGTCAGCCTTGCTGCAAAGCCATCCTGAGACAACCCTGTCTGGGCAAGGTGCCAGCACTCTGCAATTTACATTTTTATTCATCAAGACCCAGAGCTGTCAATATCAAGTGCTTCCCAAGTTCTCTCCTTTGTCTTTTAAAGTTTCAGGGAAACATTACCAGAGAGCACAGACACTGACATTTTGCTGGATCATGCATTGTTCCCTGCCCCTTTGACCCTCGGATTGCCATGGCCAGCCTTAACCCTTATTAATCACCGTCTCCCTATACACTGCTCCCTAATCCACCCATGAACGGTTTGAGACTTGTAATAATCAACCCAGAGTCTTCTGACCATTTTATCAGCATTCTATAGGTTTAAAAATAAATTTTATATTTTTGGATTGAACATAAAATATAATGAAATCATTTACCTGATGGTATAATTCATGCATATTCTTACAACTATATTCACATAATAATGTTTATTCCAATGTAAGTGTAGACTCCAGTATGTGATAGTGGTATAAAAATGTGAAATTATATGAAAAGCATCCTTAGAAATAGCTAGCAGACAAAACTGAAGTATTTTTGTAATCATACTACTCTTAAAGTGACCCGAAATATTTTACGTAATAAATATTTAAAAATTAGTTAATTAGTTAACTCTAAAAATATTTATTATCACATTTCTATGTTTCTTATGGGAAAAATACTTTTACCCAGTTGTACGTTTTTCAGTTAGGGAAACAATCTGTTTACTTGAAACACTGATGAATATAATGGTTATAGTAAAAATTTACTACTAAGGTAAAAGATCTACCCATACTTAAACACATGATTAGGAAAAAAGGCAGTAAACTTATGCAGTATTCTTGGGGTAAGTAGAATTTCTTTGTTTTACTGGCCTTGGATTTCAATGGAGTTTGGACACAATGGGACTGATTGGACTCCTTTGTCGAATCAGGTATACAAAGGAGGTTGTGAAATGAAGATATATATATATCTATAGATAGATAGATAGATAGATAGATAGATAGATAGATAGATAGATATATTAGCGCATGGTTTAAATAGTAAGTTGCAAGCATTTTTGCTTTGTTCAAAAGTGGGTATGAGGCCTGATTAGGTCAAATACTCACATTTTTATTTGCTTCTTAAAAAGAGTTCCACACTTAGTCATTCTTCACCTTCTTCTCTCTCTGCTCACACTCAAATTATTAACATTTCTATCCATTCCCACATTTGAAATCGGGTCAGACCTGCAGTGATCTCTCACCTATACTTGTGCTTAACTTTCTTAATTGGAATTCCTATTTCTAATCTCTTCTTTGATCCTATGTATGTCTTCGGAGTTTTCTTTCTAAAATCACAATGTGATTTCACCTCACCCCTATTGAAAAACTGTCAGTGTGTCATATTGCTACCAGCTAGAGTTCAAATGCACATGATCCAAAGAATGACTCACTGTATGGCCCAACCTACTTCCCAGCTTCACCTCTGTGTGTTCCCTCTCAGGGTCTCAGCATGATGTCAAGGATATAAAGGGGAATGCAATAGTTACTGCTCTCCCGAGCTCAGAGTCTAACTGGAGGAGACAGAAAAACAGTAAAGCAGCATGGTAGTGCAATGATAGCAGTGAGCACAGGTGCCACGGAAACACAGAGGGAGGATATATAATAAGCCAGGCTGGGAAGAAGAGACAGTTAGGAAGACTTGCTGGAAGATGTGATGTCTGCAGGAAGTCTTGAAATGGAGGGAAGAGTTGCCCCAGAGAAGGGGAAAGAAGGCCAAGGAGAGAGTGGCACAAGGGCACCAAGGCAAAAAAGCCTGGTTAGAAGTGGTTTGGTGCTGTGGCTGTACAAATGACACTTCCGTGAAGCTTTCTACCATCTTCTCACTCAGAGTTCAATTCTTGATTCTCAGTGTTCCCATATCACTCGATACTTAGTTCTGTGGCTCTACCTCTCACACTGTATTACATACTTTGAGACGCCATGGCCTCTGTTTATCTTCGTATCACCAACCCATAGTATGAACCACAAATGTTTGGTGAATGTATGGGTTGTATAAGATTGGACGGTAAGTGGGTCTGAATATTTTCAAACCTATTATGGAATCACAAAGAAGTGGAGAGAAAAAGTGCTAGCTGTTAAGCATGTGCTCATAAACTATGCTTGCAAACTATGCTGAATTTTGAAAACTATATTTAAAAATTTGAGGCAAAAAGACTAAACTAAAAGAATATATATTCCCAGCAATTTAATATTTGGGGTCTCAAACTATGGTGAGGCTAGTTATAATCAAAAACAAACTGTTCCATACCATTTTTCTGAAATTGCTGTAATTGCCAGACCCACTGATTTCCCATGATGCTTAGTCACCTTTCACATTCCAGAACCAGCCTGATTTATGGTTCTAAATAGTTAAGCAGCTTAAAATGCCTACAATATCACTGTAATGGGTCTCATCCCTATTTCTTTGTCCATAATATGTTCTTAGTTTACTTCTCGTTGGTAATCAGACCTGGGACACAACAGACACCAAGTCACTTTTCTGTTAGGTTCATCATGGAAGTCCCCAGCACTGATCATGAGGCATCTACCTTTTTCTCTAAGTCCTCCTTAATATTTATCCGTTTGCAGGACAATGACAGTAACCTGGCTCACAGAATCATCTCCTGTTGTCTATGTCCCAACATACAAACTCTGCATGGCACGCAAGGCCCTGTCCAGGGAGGAGTGGGTATTTTTAAGCCTATATTCCAGTGACATAGTTCCCCTGCTCAATGTTCCTCGATTTGTACCCCTAGGATCCTGCTTTGAATCCTGCTTCTCAATGCCAAGTACTTGTGCTCACTTCAGTTGGGTCCATGCCATGTTCCTGTGGAAACAGAAACCTGTTCCTAAACAGCCATTCAGAATGCTTGTCTATTCTGTCATGGCCCTCCCTTCCTACCTCATGGATGCCTACTGGTCCTGTGTGTGTGCACGTTCGTGTGTGCGAGTGTGAAGGAACGAGGGAACGTGCATGGTTTTCATACCAGACGAGGACCTTTCAGGGATCTCCATCCATGTGCTTTCGTACCTTTTTTTTTTTTTTGGTAAGCTCCCAGTGTAGACCTCTGGTGTCACTGGGTTTTCCGACCTATGCTATACACCTTGGATCCCTATTCTTTTTGTTGTTATTATGAAATATACAACCGGTAATCCAAACCTGAACATAGAGATAACAGATGTTAAAGATGACAAAAATTCTAGAGTTTTCAGGAAACATCTGAATTTACAGAATAGTTTGTGGTGAATACCTCAGAACCAATAAATATTTTTCATATTATTTATAATGGAAACCTTAAAAAATATTATACCAGCTTATCATTTTATAAAAGTTCAATTAGTAATATGTAAATCATTTTCAAAAGCCATTCTAAATCTGTTGCATAATCTATAGAATATATTATTGTAAAATTATTATATAAAAGCCATCATTAGCAGAATTTGCTTTTCTTTTTTTTTTTAAAGATTTTATTTATTTATTTGACAGAGATAGAGACAGCCAGGGAGAGAGGGAACACAAGCAGGGGGAGTGGGAGAGGAAGAAGCAGGCTCATAGCGGAGGAACCTGATGTGGGGCTCGATCCCATAACACCGGGATCACGCCCTGAGCCGAAGGCAGACGCTTAACCGCTGTGCCACCCAGGCGCCCCAGAATTTGCTTTTCTTAAAGAAATTATCCTTTAAGTATTTAACTGCCAGTTAGAATATATAAATAAGTACTCCAAAATCTTGAGATTTCAGATGAATCTGTTATGGCTTTTGAATTATTATTCCTACACTTAACTTCTTTCTTCAAAGCATTTTATACATTGTCATCAGATTATTTAAAGCCTTCAATTTCATCATGTTATTTCTTCCAGTAAAAGTTTTCAAGAATCTGATTAAACTTCACTATTGTATGACTAGTTTTCAGATAACCTACCCTTCACTGTAACTATTCTTCTCCAAAGTTATTGCCTATAACACTCATAAAATATTTATTAACACATTGATTTAATTTATCATTATTTATTAAATAAATTAAATGTTACATTATTAACTGGTTTCACTCATCCATCCACCCATCCATCTATCCATCTCCACTTGTCAATTAGATTTAAAACCTTAAGGGCAGTTGAGTAGAGGCCCAATAAATGATTGACGAATTGAATTATACTTCTTTGTATAGAGAGCCTCACATATAGGGCCTCACATATATATTACATATAATACAAAATCAAAAGCAAATCAGTTAACTGATCAACTGGTTGTAGTTTGTAACAAGATTTGCATAAATAATATCTCATAGGAAAAGTGTGAAATATATTTCACTAACCTGTAAAAATGCAACGGGAATTCTTGTGGTTTCCTGCTTTAGCACTCTGCTCATAGTCAAAGACTTTCTAGACCAATAGCATCACACCAGGTATCTCTCTTTCACACAGGGAGAGAGCATGTTTAAGCCTGGCTAACTGCATTGCAATAAAGCTGTGGTCACAAGACAGGTACATATCTCAGTATCTTTCAATACCACTCACGGAAAAAACAAATTATATGTCCCAGTGAATGTAGAATCCTGATTGTAGCTGATATTTAATCCTAAACAAGAGGCCCTCTCATATTCTCAGCTATAGGACTTTGTATTAAGACAATAGTGCAGGGTTTCACCTAATGGCTTTGGCACCCAACTTTTTCTTTACTTTAGGCTTATATAGTGGCCCTGCATATTTTAAAAATTCTTTATACCTTGTTCCTAAACAAGAACATAAAAGGAAAACATTTCCTAATATTAATCTTATAAATATATTCTCAAAGCAAATATAGCCAAATACCCGACTTTCCTATTTTTTCTTTCAGATACATGTTTTCTTAAAAAAAAAAACCCAGAAAACACCCAGGACTCGTCTACCCAAGTAGCATAGATGTCACTTGGTTCGTTTCTCAATCTCAGAAGGGAGTATTTCATCAGGAATTCATCTTTAAAAATAATGATGTGGAAGGCATTACTTTTAGTTTTCTTGTCTTTAAACATGGTGAAATCATTTCAGTGCTGTGAGAATGAACATAATCTAGCAAAGAAAAAAAAACTTAAGATTTGAGAACAGATGGTTAAAAATCATGACAATAAAGAACATATCCAAGGTTAATGACCTACATGCTGAACTTGTTTTAATTTTAAAAGCCATTACCAACTGAAAATATCCTGCTTTAGCTGAACCAACACTTAAAGACTTTTTTTTTTTCCTTTATACACCTTTAGAAAAGAACTCTTGCTGCTGGTCTCTCTGGAGCAATGGTGGGATTCTATGTGGTTACTTCTTTGTGAATAAAAACATCCCTATGGAATTGTTTCTGCATGCATGGGCAAACATGTTGTGTCATACTAATGACTTAAATACAAATTTCTCTAGAATTATTTTATTCTTTAGAATTCCAATCTTAATTCTAATTGCCCTCGGACTAATTGCCCACTTCCATCAGTGGTTAAATTATTATCAGCTAACCAAAAGGTACATTAAAGACCCACCACTAGGATATTGGAAGAATCAGGTAAGACAAAAATTGTTTATTCCAGTTATCAACAGAAGGTTAAGAAAGATTTTAAGAATAAGAATAGTAGTTCCAGGTTCCAGTTATTCAATACATCCTACCAGGGAATAGGAAAGGCAAATAGACTGGGTTTGTGATGAATTTTCCAGGTCAAACTTTTATTCTTCCATTTAAATTTTTTGAGAGAGGTAACTTGAGAAAATCCACATTTCTTCCTAATTTTTGCATCTACATTTTTTATGGATCAAAGAAAGCTATCTTTTTCTTTTTTTAATTATTGACCTGCAAAATAGGGAGGTGAATTTTTTTTTTAAGATTTTATTTATTTATTTGGCAGAGAGAGAGGGAGAGAGAGAGAATAAGCAGGCAGAAGGACAGGGAGAAGCAAGCTTCTAGCTGAGCAGAGAGCCCGACATGGGGCTCGATTCCAGGGCCCTGGGATCATGACCTGAGCCAAAGGTAGACGCTCAACCGACTGAGCCACCCAGGCGCTTCAGAATCTTCAATACATTGAAAATATAGAAGGCTTAGTAGTGAGAAGACTGTAACACTTAGTAAAGCAATACTTACTCTAGCACCCATGCCACTACCTTCTAGTTTTGTGACCTTGAGCAAATCAGTTAATTACTCTGGGTCTAAAAATGAATGTGAAAATGAGGGCCTATGGTGATCCATTCCAATGGTAAGAATGGAGATTCTATAGCCACAGGTAAACTGAAATTTCCCTGGCATTTTGGAAGTTTTTCAAGAGTATCAGGATTTTAATATGTGTTTATAAAATATCTTTGGTAGTACTTCCTAAACATAAAACTTCCACATATATGAAGAGATGTCTGTATTAAAATTTCTCTTAAGTTATTCCTTCCTAAGGTAGTGGAAGCTGAAAAAAATCTTAGAAATTCTTTTAGGATTGATCAATTTACTTGACTATAAAATTTAAGAAGCTAACCACTTTCCTTTAAGATAAAAAGATATTTTAATTGAAACATATGAATAGTTATTTAGTCATTTTAATCTATATGCATAACTTCACCTTAAATGAACTATTTTGGGGGGACTATCAACCAATATTTACTAAGAAATGTTTACTCTTTTAAGTTAGTGTAGGCAGAGAATGTGGAAGTCTAGCAACATAAAAGAGATTGATCCCACAAATCATATAATATAGGTTTGCAGCTTGGAGTGGCAGAATTTTATTGCTAGTAACAAAACATGCTGATCTTAAAGAGCAAGAACACTGAATTTTCTGGTTTTCTTCTGGTTCCACTATGCCCCTAACATCATATAAGTGTGCCAATTAACTGCATCCGGAAGGATGGGGTAAAATTCCAAATTATACTTCTGGCAGGATTCCAGAGATTCTCAGATTTTTTTTTTCTTTCCTTTTCTTGAAATTGTACCATATGAGCTAGGTTTATTTTGAAATGTCCATGAAAAATAAATCAGATTTTTCTTGAAATTGGCCCCTCTTAGAGATGAAATGTTTTTGGACATGCTTCATATAAGTGCATTTGTTCATTCTATTGTTTTTAATCTTGTTCATAAATTTGTCCTCTATACAGAGCTTCAAAATTTCACCGTGTTCTGACATTACTGTAAAAATATATCCAATATGCTTGTTGAAAGACAGTGGTCAATATATTTAAGAGAAATGTCTTATTCATTAATCTTAGGAAATGTTAGAGGGAAACCTATAATAACCAGAAATTGAAATAAAAGATCATTCAGTGAAGCTGACAGTTTTATCTATCAAACATTAATGACAGTAATAAAAATACATACATATATCATTTTACCACTTGTAAAGGAGTTTCACATGTATATTTCCATTTGATTCTCACATAACACTGCTAGGTAGATAATATCATTCTCTTATTACACAAAAAATCAAGAGGTGGTAAATGACACAAATAAAGTCACAGAGCTCTTAAATTATGTCATGCTGGGTACATTTCCTATATATACTCAGGTAGGATCAACTACCTATATTGACATCAAAAGATATGCTCAGTTATAGGACTTTGTAAAAGTCTGCTAACTTTTTGGTGACTTTGTATGTGTTTGTTCAGGAAACATTTCAAAAGCAAGAAGGTGAATAAATTTAAACATGAGAAATATTTACCAATATAATGTTTTTATTGTACATCGAAAGTTTTCAATATTTTGAGCAGCAGACATGCATCTTCAATATTTATTTATCCAATCTTTCCTAAAGAATTGATGAAGCTATAAACAAAAATTTAAATGTAAGGATGTTTATCAAAACATTATTTATAATATATACTACTATAACACTCTATACCGTAGTATAACTGCAGGATTGATGGTTTTCCCAGTTATTTTTTGGATGTGGGTTTATGTATAATGTGATTAAAATTATTCTTTTTTTTTTTTTAAAGATTTTATTTATTCAACAGAGATAGAGACAGCCAGCGAGAGAGGGAACACAAGCAGGGGGAGTGGGAGAGGAAGAAGCAGGCTCATAGCGGAGGAGCCTGATGTGGGGCTCGAACCCAGAACGCCAGGATCACGCCCTGAGCCGAAGGCAGCCGCTTAACCGCTGTGCCACCCAGGCGCCCCTAAAATTATTCTTTTTTTAAATAAAAAGAAAGGGGAGGAAAAATAGGTCATAGCACAGCCAACACTAGGTTGTTATGCTGCCATACATACCAAGTGCTAGAAAATATACTTCATATTAAATATATTTTTCAAGGTATAGAAGGAATGTACCTCAACATAATAAAGGTCATATATGACAAGTCCACAGCTAATATCATACTTAGTGATGAAAAGTGGAGTCTTTTCCCTAAGATCTGGAAAAAGAAAAGTATGTCCACTCTCACCACTTCTATTCAACATAGTACTAGATGTCCTAGCCAGAGCAATTAGGCAAGGAAAATAAATTAAAGACATCCAAATTGAAAAGAAGGTAAATTGCTCTGTTGCAGATGATATGATTTCACATATTAAAAAACCCAGAGACCGCACCAAAACACTTTTAGAATTAATAAACAAATTCAGTAAAGTTGCAGGATACAAAGTTAACATACAAAAATCAGCTGTGTTTCTGCACACTATCCAAAAATTATCCAAAAAGAAATTAAGAAAACTATCCCATTTACAGCAGCATTAAAAAGAATAAAATATTTAGGAACAAATTTAACCAAAGAGGTGAAAGATCTATACACTAAATACTGTAAGACTCTAATGAAAGAAATTAAAGAAGACACAAATAAATGAAAGCTAACCTGTGTTCACAGATTGAAAGAATTGTCAAAATGCCCATACTACTCAAAGCAATGTACAGCTTTTGTGCAATTCTTACCAAAATTCCAATTAAATTTTCACAGAAATAGAAAAAATAACCCAAAAACTCATAGAGAACCACAAGAGACCCCAAATAGCCAAAGCAATCTTTCAAAAGAACAAAGCTGGAGATATCACACTTTCTGGTTTCAAACTATATTACAAAGCTATAATAATCAAAACAGTATGGTAGTGGAATAAAAACAGACACATAGATGAATAAAACAGAATAAAGAGCTCAGAAATAAGCCCACACATATATGATCAAATAATCTTTGGCAAATGCCCCAAGAATAAACAATAGGGAAAGGAGAGTCTCTTTAATAGGGTGTTGAGAAAAATGGATATCCACATGCAAAAGAATGAAATTAACTCCACTTATACCATTTACAAATGAAACAGATTAAAGACTTAAATGTAAGACTTGAACTGGAAGACTCCTAGAAAAAAAAATATAGGGAAAAAATTCCTTGATATTGGTCTAGGCAATGATTTTTTTAGCTATGACACTAAAATAAGCAACAAAAACAAAACTAAACAAATAGGACTACATCAAACTAGAAAGCTTCTGTATAACAAAGGAAGTAATCAACAGATTGAAAAGGCAACTTAAGGCATGGGAGAAAATATTTGCAAACCATATATCCAGTAAGGAGTTAATATCCAAAATATATTTAAAAAAACAAAACTTCTACAACTCAATAGCAAAAACAAACAAACAAACAAAAACCCACAAAAAACAAAAACAAAACCTAAATAACCCAATTAAAAAATGGGCAAAGGACTTGAATAAACTTTTTTTTTTCCAAGGAAGACATACACATGGCTCAGGTACATGAAAAAGTACTCAACATCACTAATTATCAGAAGAATGCAAATCAAAACCACAATGAAGTATCACCTTACACCTGTTAGGAGGTCTATCATCAAAAAGTTGAGATTATGAGTGTTGGTGAAAGTGTGGAGAAGAAAGAACTTGTATACTATTGATGGGAATGCAAATTTGTGCAGGCACTATGGAAAAGAATATGGAAGTTACTCCAAAAACTAAAAATAAAACTGCCAAATGAGCTAGAAATCCCACGTCTGTGTATATATCCAAAGGAAATAGAAATGGTATCTTGAAGACATATCTGCACTGCCATGTTCATCGTAGCACTATTCACAGTAGCCAAGATATGGGTAAAACCTAACTATCCATTAATGAATGAAGAAAGAAAGAAAATGTGTGTGTGTGTGTGTGTGTGTGTGTGTGTGTATATCATGGAATATTATTCAGTCATGAGGAAGGAAAAATCCTACCATTTGTGGCCATGTGGTTGAATCTAGAAGACATTATGCTAAGTGAAATATACGTGGAATCTAAAAATGTGGAACTCATAGAATTAGAGAGTGGAATAGTGGTTGGCAGGGACTGGTGGAATAGGGGAGATGCTGGTCAAAGGGTACAAACTTTTAGTTATAGGATGAGTAAGTTCTAGGAATCTACTAATGTACGGCATGGAGACTATGGTTGATAATACTGTATTATTAGTATTGTATTAACATTGTATTGTATACTCGTGTTCTCACAAGTATAAAAAAAAAGAAAATGAAACTATGTGGGTTGATAAATGTGTTAATTACTTTGTGGTAATCATTTCACAATACATATGTATATTAAATTATTACATTATACACCTTAGTTGATCAATCTATATACAATTTTTGTTAATCATATCTCAATAAAGTTAGAAAAGATAAATATATTTTTAAGGTCTTTATCTCCATGAGCCGTCACAATATGGTATGATACTCTGATAGGAACTAAAAACTGAAAGCACAGCTTCCCATTTGTATCACAACTAAATGACCCTTAAAAGGGTCTTAAAATTAAGTTTATTAGAAGGTTAGAGATAAGCCAAAGTCAATACTTCACCTGATTTTTCTTCATAAATAAATTTTGCTTTACAAAACAATACTTTGGATTCCTTTAGGAAAACCAGAGCAATGACAGAGAAGAGATAACTCGGAGATCATAAGTGAGAGAAAGTTCTGAGCTAACATCTACAGAAGCTTTCAATGTTCTTCTGGCACTAGATTCTGCTAAGAGTGAATTCTTTCCAAGAAGCCAAGTTCAAGCTGGTGCAAAAGCTGTATATTAATTACTTGAAAAAACTCCCAGTAGGGCAATGTCTAAAAATATTTCAGTGAGCATAGCATATACATTTGTTATAAAAGTGATGATCTAGCCAAGAGGGTGTCTGATCTCCAAAGTACATTCACTAATAAAAATTTAAGGAGCATTTAGATAAGAGTGGGAAAGGAAATTTGCAACACAGATGGGTTCTCCATATTTTGGCCATGTCTGCACATTTAACCAGATCAATCTAATTGGTCAATTCAGTCCAAAGCAGTCAACATGATTTAGTTGTTTATAAAAAAAGTAGCATGTGCATGACTAACATGTTGTATTCTTGTCATGATTATAAAAACAGTTTCTACCTTCTGAATGTTAGCAGGTATGTTTCAACCTAGACAAGACTAAAAAAATTAAGAACTGTTTTTAACTAGAATTATTAACTTGCAAACCCAAAACATCTTCTCCTTAACAAAATAACATTCAAAGATGAATTTTAACCATCCCACAGAAACTTACTGCTAAAAATTGTACTCATGAATATTCATTTTACTTAAGTGACACAAGCCCTATGTAGGTATGATTATATTACACATATTCATCCTTTCTGATCTCACTGACAGAAGTGATTATGTCTGCTTATAAAATTTGAATATTCCCATCACTTAGCTCAGTTCCACCAAAGAAAATGCGTTCAATATATGTTTGTTGAAGGGAACAAAATCTCCTTCTAGTTAACATCTATCCACAAACAATGCTTAATAATAGGCTGTGTCAGAGTTTGCTAGCTGTCCACCAAAACCTGTTTCCTCTTCTTTGTCAGGGCATGTGGCTATAGACTGCATTTTCCATTCTATCTGGAATTAACTGTGCCCAACATCCGATGGAAGAAGAGAAGAAATAATGTATGTTACTTCAAACCGGGAACACATATGTCCCCCTAGAGGATGGCGAGGCTGTAAAATGGGAATCGTGTGGGTCCCTCAATTATTCCATGGAGGAAACTCACCCACCAGCCCAAAATCTATACCACAGATCTATGTGAATGAGAAGTAAGCTTGCCTTGTTTTTCAGTATTTTTATAGGAATTCATCTTATGGTTTTTAATATACAGATGTTCAGTAGGTATTCAGAATTAACTGAGTTAATACTTTTTTTTAATTCATCTTTAAAACAAATTCATTTTTAAAAACTCCAAATATATTCAAACATACAGAAAAGTGTCAAAACAGTACAAAAATCCCAGTATCCTTTTCATCTGGAAGCCTTAGTTATCAGCATCTTCGCGTCGTTTGCTCTCCCCGCCCGCCATACGGATGTACACGTATGTATATGCATCATACGTATATGTGGGTGCATATGCACATCTATATCTATCTATACCTATATCTATACATGGCATGCAAGATAGATTTTTTCCCAACATAAAAATATATTTTTTTTCCAGCACAGTGATGCATTAACCTAAATATCCAATAAGTACCTCCCCCAAACAAAAAGACATAATATAACTGACATTATACAACTCCTGCAACCAGTAAGTCAACACGGATACAACACTACCATCCAACCCAGAGAATGTCGAAATTATTATGTACTTACTGTGTGTTCAGTTATCTGTCCAATGTGACAAATATTATAACCACTCCGGCTACCTTTTTCAACAACCCTCTCTACACCCTTCCTTTCCCTCTCCCACTTCGCTGGCTCTGGGCACACTGCAGCTGACCTCTGTCTGACCTCCTTCCCCAGGCTTGCTCAGACCTCATGCACCCACGTTTGCATGTCTCCACACCAAGGAAGGGAAGGAAGAAAAGGAAGAAAAAACAAGAAGAACAAGGGAAGATGGATGAATTAATTCATTTTTAATACGGTGCTACATGAAAGAAAATGTTAGGAAGTAACACTTTTAAAAGTTAATAGTAAAAACATCCCGCAGAGACTACCTAATATGAACACTTACATTTCCCTCAAAATTCTATCTGAGTTGAAAAGAGTATCTGAGAAGTCTGAGAAATCAGAGCCGGATACCTAGATTTATAATTATCTTTGATGACCAGAATCTTGCTACCTTCCTAAAGAGCAGGACCAAGTACACAAAACTGAATTTTTTACTCAGATTGAAATCAAAATCTTTCTTCTCTCATTCCCTTGCTTATAAAATATCTTCTTAGACTTGAGAAAGTCAAGGGCCACATGAGAACACTGAACATTCTTTTCAATTGTCCAGTAGCATAACTCAGATTACAAAGACCTTACTTATGTGTGTTTAAACATCTTATCTTTTTGTTTTTTTTGTCAAAACCAAAACACTGCTTACTTTTAGAATGTATATGTAAGCCAACATGATTTTTTTTTGGTAAAAGCAAATATCATTACAAAAGAGAAAAGGTTATAGGAATTGTGTAGTACACATTCAGAAACATTTTGTCTCATAGTTGTTTCCAGTAAATGCTTCATTTCTATGTAGGAGGTATGTAAGATTCCTGCTAAAAATATATTCCCTTCCTTGAATATTGACAATAAATGCCAAAAATTATCTCAAATGAATAAAGACAGGGCTGATTAGCAGTGTTTTATTCAATGGAACAATAATTCAGATTTATACAATTTCAGCATCTATTCATTATGCTAAATAATCTTATAAAAATCTCATGGTTAATATACTACGTATAAAATTTTATGAAGTACTTTGATAAATTATTAGAAAAGTAACATCGACAATACTACAACTAAATTGGGCTGAGAGGAACCAATACATGTGAGGATAAATAAGAAAACTAATTATGACTTAACGATTGTAACAGGAAGAGGACATTGTTGCCGAGGCACTGTCTCTTAGTATAAATGTGTCTCCTCCAAAACTGCGTTTGTAAGTCATTTGCTGAAACAATGACCTTATTTCCACCACAGAAATTATATTAAGGATATTTTTTAGTTCCCCAAACAAGTCCATAACAGTCTGTCTTATTATGTCATGACACTGTAACTGCATTATCAGTACTACCTACCTAACCAAGAAATACTAAAAGTCCATTCTCAAGATCCAGGTTTCTCTACTAGTTCTAATTGTACTCGTTATCTTGGTTCTCAGCAGTTAAGCTTTCCTAGTTCTCAATAGTAAGGTAAGAAGCCTGGAGGCTCTAGGCAGGGGAAAGGGGTTCCTGGGTGCTGCAGAAAGGGATTGAGTCTTCAGGAGCAACCTTTGCTGACTCATGGTCTCCTGGGAGGTAATGATTGCTGCCTAAATCTCTGTGCCCTAGGTCTCTAGTAGCATTTGGCAGGGAGACGACCATGTCTTTGATGATAAGTGATGGTGGAAAGAGTAGGAAGAGATACAAACAATGGCTAAAGACAAAGGAAGGATGGAAGGATGATTCCAGCAACAACCTATGTGGGTAACTGAATCTTGGCATCTAGGAAATCACCTCTGTTGTATATGTGTGTATACACACACACACACACACACACACACACACATATTCAAGTCTCAATTTAACACTGATAATTGGAACATCACAAACTAGTTCAAAATGATAGTTACTATTCAATATTTCTAACTGCTTTAATTCATTATTTTATAGAACACTTTCTGATATTAATGAATACTACTTGTACTATACAAATTTAAGTAATGTCGTGGTATATAACAGCTATTGAAGATATTGTGCGATATATTTGTGGTCCTTTCTCCTCTATCTCAGGGGACACATTGATATAACTGAGACAGCTCAGCATGTCATATGGAAAAATCTCTTATAAAATAAAGGTCAAAGATTAAGTAGATAGTCATTGAATTAATTTGTTTTTCTTAAGAGGAGCTATTCCACAGGTCAAAACTAAAGTCACTGATAGATATGTTTCTCATCTTGTTTTCTGGGTGTGAAGAGAACATGTCATTGATTTCCTTTGGTGGCTTTTTGCTTGTCTCAAAAGAATACATTAATAAATTCTGCACAGCTGTGATTTACTAGTTTGACAAAAATGAAGAATGTGTTTCTCTGTCCACAAAGAAAACACAGTACAAATCTCCTCCCCTTGCTACCCTCCCCCATCATCATCACTTAGCCTGGTGAAGTGTTTTTAACCCCAAACACTTTCAAAAGTAATGATATACCATTGCTTCAAAATCACACTGATTATAATTTTCCAACATTTTATAAATATACCCACTACTGAATTGCTTGCTCCTATGCTTTATGGCAATGGTTTCTATGGGTAAAAATGTCTTGCAAACAAGTAATTTTGACCTGGCTACCTTCATGTATAAATATTGACCCTTCCAAATTGCTTTCATTTGGAAAAATGAAAAGCACTCAAAAATGAAAAGGGCTGTCTAGCTTCAGAAAAGCAAATCTTTCCAACTTGAAATAACAACATCATGACATTTTCTGATCTCTGAATGGTTTGTATCATGGATACTTATGAAGGGAAATAAAGACATACAGAAATTAACATTATTTCTAGGGTACTTGTTTTTTTTAAATGAATGTTCCTGACATTGTGTACATTTAGAATATTTGCAATGTAACAGTAAATGTTCACTGTGGAGGCAATGGAAAGTTACACAATTTGACAGCTGGAAAAGAACCTTAGAGATCCTGTAACAAACACCCTCGTATTTACAAACGGAAACAGGATACAGTCTAAGTGACTTGCCCAAACCATAAGCTAGGGGTAGAACTGGGCTATTAAGCCCACCTTGTTTAGTTTCTCCCTTGTGAAACCCAGTGATGCAGTATGTATGAAATTCCTTCACAACAGCCCAACATCTGGCCAGAGAATCATTTTGTGGACACTCCTGCATATTATCACAGTCTCCTTGGTTTACTTCTGGTAGTTATTTATTTATGTGCTAATTCTCTGGTCATGACTTTGTCACAAGTATATCGAGTGCTTCAATCTAGTCTCCCAATACTTCCGTCGTGTCATTTTTACACGTACTGTAGCGGAGACTATTCAATCGTTTAGCTTGCATTTTGCTCTCAAAATCCTTTACAATTAAGATTTAAGCCAATAAAACATTCAGTTTCCTCTTATTTGATAGATGTTATCTACCAATATATACTCTAGTCTAACCTCTACTTCGGCAAGAAAATCTTATAACACCTTACATGTATGCCCTGTGTTTTAAGCCCCTAAGTTTTGCTAATAATGATAATACTACAGCACGCAATATTTTATGTCAAATACTGTCCTTAAAGGTTTAAGGCCATTCTCTTCTTTAGCATTTACAATAATGCCATAGGTATTACCTGTCACATTTGTATTTTATTGTTCCATGATATAACTATTTCGACATAGTATTATTCTACTGTGGCTATTAAATAAATTTATCACAATTTGGTAGCTTAAAACCACACAAATTTATAAACTTAGAGTTCTATAGGTTAGAAGTCTTACAGGGATCCCACTGGGTTAAAATCAAAGTGTTAGCAGGGTGTGGTTCATTTCTGGAGGCTCCAAGGGAGAACGGTTCCCTGTCATTCCTAACTTAAGGCCATTCATAGCTCTTATCATGATCCAACATCATGTATATTATACTTATTTTTTGTTTACTGTTTGCCTAACTGCTGTAAAAGTGTTAATTCCTTGTGGGCAGGACATCTTGTTTGTTCTGTTCATAGCTATATCCTAGTATCTTAGAATAATGCTGTACATATAATAAGTACTTGGTCAAGCTGGGCTAATGAATGAAAACGAAAATTTTTGTTCTGTCACTTAATAAGTATATTATTCAGAGGAAGATAAAGATTTCCAACCTCAGTTTCCTTATATGTAAACTGAGGGTATTAATACCAAGATAGTGTCTTGAGGATTAATTGAGGTCATGTTTATGAATACCTAGTATCATATTACCTGACACATAGTATAAATAAATGGTATTATTATTATTAATTAATCAAAATAACATATTTTGGGGCACCTGGGTGGCTCAGGTGGTTGAGCATCCAGCTTTTGGCTTTGGCTCAGGGCATGATCTCAGAGTCATGAGATCAAGCCCCACATTGGCTCCTAGCTCAGCACAAGTCTGCTTGAGATTCTCTCCCTCTCTCTCTGCCCCCCCCCACTCATGCACTCTTTCTCTCCCTCCCTCTCTCTCTCTAAAATAAAGAAAATAAAATAATAGGCTTTATAGCCTACACCTCTCCAAATTATTCTTTACCCATTTATTAACTGTCCCATGAAAGCAGAATCTTGTGTGCTTCATCTGTGTATCTCTAGTGCCTAGAATAGCAACTGGTAGGAGCTGAAGAAATCCTTGTTGAATTAATTTTAGTTGTGTGTAGGAAAAGAACCTTAGGAGCCTTTTATTCTACCACTTAAAGCTGTGCCCACTATTATGATGGTTCTGTGTGTATTCTTAGAGATTCTTTTGTAGAACTCAAAATGGGAGAGAGTGATGATGATGGGGAGAAGTTCTGAATTCTTCATACTGTAAACATTCTTAATGTTTTCTGTGTTGTTTAACCCTATTAAAACCTGATAACATACACGAACACTTCCCTCAAATTGTGCATCCCTACCCTACTGATGGTATTTTGCCTAAATGCCCAAAGGCCCTTCTTCAGAGGTCCTGAAGACTCTCCATCAATGTAACAGATGATCCGAGTCTCAGTCTGTTAGGACAGGCTCTTACCTTGAGGTTATAGTGTGTGACCAATATAATATAATATATTGATATAGCAGGAATGTGCTATATGACAGAAAACAATTAGAAAATTATTATTACAGGCCAGGTGAAAAATTTTGAAGACATGAATTGACACCTGTGGTGCTGGAGGTAAACAAAGAAAAAACTTAGGCAAAGCCAGGTCAGTAGCCTGGATGTTCTGGAGAGCAAGGGAGAAGAAATCATCCCGATCCCAATATTTTTATCCCTTGTAGATCCACATTTTGTGTATTTTTTTAAAAGTAAAATGAAGTATTTTTTACTTGGCTATGACAAGAACTTGTGAAGAAAGAAATAAAAGTCAGGAGCACTTTAATGTACTTTCCCTCTATTTATTTTGGACATAAAAAAGCTAACGCTATTTTAGTTCCTATCTCATTAAAATCTAGAACTTATTTACCACATGATTATTATTTGGGGATTCTCTGACCTATAAACAGTGAACTTAACAACTGTTAAAAAGCCGTAATAGATGTCCCCATGGAACTGTATCAATTACAACTGTAATACACTATTATAGCTAGAAATATCACCACTTCATGCAACAGACATACTATTCCTACTTCTATTGTCAGAGTGCTAAAAAATATTCTGAGCTGCTTACTCATCAGAGATAAAAAGCAGCTGTTCACTTCACATGACATAAACCACAGGTCATGGTAAATCTTGTCCCTTTTTTTTTTTGGATGGAGGACTGACAACTAAAATTTGTTCAAATATATACGGAGGAATTAACTGGAAAAATTAAATCTTCTTTTCAATATTCCAAGAGAAGAAAATAAACCTTCCATCCCAGAAGCAAATTCCAGTTTGGAAGTCTTTGTATCATATTCCAATGAAACATTAATCTACATTAGAATAGAAAAACCTAGGGGTGCCTGGATGGCTCAGTCCTTTGAATGGTTGAGCTTCTGATTCTTCCTTTTGGCTCAGGTCATGATCTCATGGATCCTGGGATCCAGACCTGAGTTGGGCTTTGCACTCAGGAGGCAGTCTGCTTGAATATTCTCTTCCTCTGCCCCTCCCCCAACTCGCTCTCTTTCTCTTTCTTTAAAATAAATGGATAAATCTTTTACAAAAAAAAAAAAAAGAATAGAAAAATCTAGGTTAGGAGTCTGCCTATTAAATGTGGTGAGAGTTCAAATAGCTCCTGAGCCTTATATGTCATAATAACACTTCATGGAAGGATATTGAAACTCAAATTTTTTTTCCTATTATGTTGCATTTTAAGAAAAAATTTTAGGAAGATTATAGAAAAAAAAGTTTAAGAAAGTAATCTCTCTAGTTTCCCTAAATTTCATGTCAAATTCAGATTAGGTATTTTACATAATAAAAAACATCATAATTTTCACTTTTTCTTAAAAACATGTAAAGCAAAAGAGAAAACCTGCTAAATGAAAATTGATTTATTTAATTTGGGGCTCTTCTATATTTAAGGACTTGGTAAAATGCTGAGGACTTTTTAAGAATGAGAACACAATGAATCCTAGGCTTTAGGAAGTTCCTTGTCAAATTTTGGAAATACCTTACTTAACAAAGTTACCATGTATCATCGGCCAGGAAGCTCTGGAAACATAGGCAGAGCATGAAGGGAGAGCACCAGACAAGCAGAGGGGAAGACATGGGGCAGCAGAGGTAAGAGGTGAGGTAAGAAAGAAAGCCTGAACTGGCGCACGGAGGGCCACCCAGGTCAATACCTGGGAGCGTGTCCTAACTGTGAAGGAGACTGCTGATGGGTGTGAGGCAGGGGACAACTCTGAGTTAGGAGACATGAATTTGGATAGCTGCAGGGACAGAAAGAGAGAGATGAGTTGGAGATAATCACAATCATCCACCAAAGACATTCTGAAGTCCTGAGATGAATTCCAGAACTATCGTATATAGAAAGTAAAATCACAGACTTTAGGACCAACTGCAAGCGAGGGAAGTAGGTGAGTGAGAGGAAGAGATGGAAAAAACTGAAACAGCAGATTCCGGGAGTGAGAGCAAGCTGAGGGGCAAGAAGATCAAACCATCACATGACCAGTGAGACGCAAGCACCCCTGCATAATTAACACAACCTCATCCCACAGGTTCTGAAGGTTAAATATCTCGTCTAGCAAAGAGATCTTTCATATTTTATTTCTCTAGACCCCTTAATAGATCTTCAAGGTTTTATTTCCCTGGACAAATAATCTAACCCCCTTATAGAGCCAAAATTTTATTTGTTTGTTTGTCAGAGAGAGAGAAAGACAGCGAACAAGCAGGCGGAGGAGCCGGCAGAGGGTAAAACAGGCTCCCCACTGAGCGAGGAGAGCGGTGTAGGACTCGATCCCAGGACCCTGGGATCATGACCTGAGCCCAAGGCAGACGCTTAACTGACTGAGCCACCCAGGGGTCCCTAGAGCCAAAATTTTATACTGTGAAGATACTGCAGCCTTTTCAAAATGTATGTTAGTAGCAGACTTTTTGAAGTTTGCTAACTTAAGACAGGTCCACCTCTCCTCACCCCAGCTTGCTCAATGTCACATTTCATTCATCCGCCACAAGGTACCTTCTGCTGGGCTGGTCATAGGCAACTAATTTTTGGAGGGAAGGTTGCTCTTAGATTTGTTCTCATATATAAAGGAAAGTCAATAATTTAAAAATAGTGAACTATATTGAGGTAGAATTTACCTATAATAATATACACACAGTTTAAGTGTATATTTCCAGAGTTTTGATGTATTAATAATTCCATATAACCATTACCACAATCAAGAAATTACATATTTTTATTATCTCCCCCAAATTTCCTTTGTGCCTTTTTCTAGTTAATCTCCTCTCCGCGCCTCTGCCCTTGCCCAATGTGGCAGCCGTGAAGGTACACCTCTTGGATCTCTATTCAGAAGCCAAAGAGTGACAGGGAGTGCTGTCAATCTCCTGCGGCAGCCGCTAGGGGATCCACACCAGCGTATGAACCAAGACAGCCTTCTGCCAATGACTGAGAAGAGCATGGAAACTAATGCCTGGAGATTTCTGCCCAGTGCATGACTGAACCAGCAATCTTTGTACCAGAGCCACTGTTGGGAGCCAAGACCTCTTCAGAGCTGCACTGCAGTCTGACATCTTCCTACCCAATTCTTCCTTCTGCCTCCCTTTCCACAGGACAGTGAAACTGCATTGTGGTCTCAAGACTTTCTGGACCTACTTTCGCTCCCATTCTCTTTTTATCTTTCACAGATATTGCCCCTAATAAATCCCTTGCAGTTCTAACACCTTCTTGGCATCTGCTTCCTGGATGACTGAATTGGTACTCACCTCTGCCTCCAGCAAACAGTGATCTACTTTTTGTCACTGGAAATGATATTCGTGTGTTCTAGAATTATAGTACGTACTCATTTCTGCCAGGTTTTTTCACTCAGCGTATTTTCTAAAGATTTTATTTATTTATTTGAGAGAGAGAGAGAGCACAAGCAGGAGGGAGGCGTAGAGGGAGAAGCAGACTCCCCTTTGAGCAGGGAACCCAATGCTGATGCTGGGCTCGATCCCAGGACCCTGGGATCATACCTGATCAAAGGCAGATGCTTAACCAACTGAGCCACCCAGGCGCCCCTCACTCAGCATATTTTTGAGATCCGTCCATGTTGTTGAGGCTACCAGAATTCACTCCATTTCTACTGCTATGTAGTATCCACTGTATGAATATACAATTGTTGATTATATTACATATAATCTGTGATCCACACAGAGTTAATTTTTGCATATGATATGAGGAAAAGGTAGAGACTCTCCCTCCCTCCCCCCATACAGATATCCTGTTGTTCTAGCACTGCTATTGAAAAGACTTCTTTTCCCCAATGAATTGCATCTTTGTTGAAAATAAATTGACCATACACAAGTGGGGTTACATCTGGATTTACTACAATACTCCACTTTTTTTTTAATTAAGGTTTTAATAACATATAGTGTTACATTAGTTTCAGGTGTACAATATAATGATTCAATTCGATACATTACTCTGTTCATCTGGATAAGTATACTCTTAATTCCCTATTTTACCCATCTCCCCAGCCACCTACCCCCTGACAACCACCAGTTTGTTCTCTGTATTTAAGAATCTGTTTTTTTGTCTACTTTTTTCCTTGTTTTGTTTCTTAAATTCCACATATGAGTGAAATCATATAGTATTCGTCTTTCTCTGACTTATTTCACTTAGCATTATACCCTCTACATACATACATGTTTTTGCAAATGGCAAGATCTCATTTTTATGACATATATAATATTTTCTTTATCCATTCATCACTGGGTTGCTTGCATACCTTGGCGGCTATTAATAAGGCTGCAGTAAACGCAGGGGTGGCAGGCATCTTTTTGAATTAGTGTTTTCATTTTGAGAAAATACCCAGCAGTGAAATTACTGGATCATATGGTAATTCCATTTTTACTTTTTTGAGGAATGTTTACATAGTTATCCACAGCGGCTGTACCAATTTGCACTCCTACCAACAGTGCATGAGAGTTCATTTTTCTCCACATTTTCACCAACACTTGTTATTTCTTGTATTTTTATTGCAGCCATTCTATTGCCCATCTGTATATCTTCTTTGGAAAAATGTCTATTCAGGTTCTCTGCCTATTTTTAATTGAATTATTTTTTTGGTGTTGAGTTGTACAAATTCTTTATATATTTTGAATATTAACCCCTTATTGGATATATCATATGCAAATATTCTCTTCCATTCGTAGGTTGCCTTTTTGTTTTATTGATCTTTACCTTTGCTGTGCAAAAGCTTTTTATTTTGGTATAGTCCCAACAGTTTAATTTTGCCTTGGTTTCCCTTGCCTGACCTGAGGAGACCTATCTAGAAAAATACTGCAAATGCCAATGTCAAAGAAATTACTGCCTAAGTATTCTTCTAGGAGTCTTACGGTTTCAGGACTCACATTTACATCTTTAATCCATTATCAGTTTATTTTTGTATATGGTGTAAGAAAGTGGTCCAGTTTCATTCTATTCTTAAGTTAATACGACTCTGACCTGATTATTGCAGCTTTAGAGTAAGTCCTAAAATTTGTTAATGGAGCTCTTCTAACACTATACCATCCTTTGCTCTTTCAAACCTGTTTTGGCTACTCTAGGTCCTTTGAGTATCCTTATAAACCATAAATTTAGTTTGTCAATGTCTACAAAAACCCCAGCCAGAATTTTCTTAGTTTTTAGTATAGAAGTTTTGTATATCTTTTATTAAATTTATCTCTGAAATAGTTTATTATTTGACACTATTGGAAATGATATTTTAAAAAATTCATCTCCTAGTTGTTTTTCCTGGTATATAAAAATTCAATTGATTTTTTATATTGATCTTGTATTTTATATCTGGCAAACTTGAACAATTCTTTTCACTTGTTTTATTGATTCATTAGGATTGCCTACATTTGCAAACAGATCATTGGTGAATGCAGACACTTTTCATTCTTCTGTCCCAACTTTTATGCTTTTAATTTTCTTTTCCTGCCCTGTTGTATTTCTAGGATCTACGATATGGACCTACTATAACATTGTTGAATTTATTGACATATTGTTATTCCTGATATTTCTTTTAAGTAGCAATGGTGAGCATAAGATTCCTTGCTTTATTCTCTTAGAGAGAAAGTATTTAGTAGTCCATGTTTACATATGATGTTAGGTTTTCTTTGTTGCTTTTTTATTTTTGTTTTTTTGGGTTTTTTTTTTTTTATGTTAGGTCTTTGATAATTGTCTTTCATCAGACTGGGAAAGTTCCCTTCTATTCCTAATTTGCTGACTTTTAAAAAAATAAATCAGGAATGGGTGTTGTTTTTGCCAAATGCTTTTCTGAATCTATAAAATGGTCAAATGTTTGATAAATTACATCAATTGATTTTTAAGTATTTATTCAATCTTGCATTCATAGGATAATCTCCACTTGGTCATCACATATTATCTTTTAAAAATATTGCTTAGATTTGTTAACTTTTATTAAGGAATTTTGCTTCTAATGGTGTTAGGATCCATAAAAGATATTTGTCTTTAATTTTCCTTTTGCAGTATGTTTGCCAGGTTTGGCATCAAAATTATGCGAGCCTCACAGAATGAGTTGGGAAGTTTTCCCAATCCTCCATTTTCTGCAAGAGCTCATTTAATACTGGCCTTATTTTCTTTCATAAATATTTTTTGTAATTAACCAGTGAAACCAGGTACACCAGGAATTTTCTGTAGGGAAGGTGTTTCTCCCCCCATTTTTTGTTTGTTTGTTTGTTATTTTAGTTCCAGTATAGTTAACAGACTTTGTTATGGTAGTTTCAGGTGTAAAATAGAGTGATTCAACAATTCTATATATTACTCAGTGCTCATCAGGATAAGTGTACCCCTTAATCTCCATCACCTATTTTACCCATCCCCCCACTCACCTCCCCTCTGGTATTCTTCAACAGATAAAGATTAGATTTTCTGTTTCACCTTGTATCATTGTGATAAGCTATATTTTCAAAATAACTTGTCCATGGCATCTAAGTTATATGCATGAAGTTGTTTAAGCTATTCCATTATTATCCCTTTAGTGTCTATAGGATCTGTAGAAATATGCATTCTTTAATTTCTAACATTGGTAATGTGTGCTCTCCCTTTTTTTGATCAGTCAAGCAGGGGTCCATCACTTCTTTTGATGTTTTCAAAGAATCAATTTCTGGCTTTTTAAACTTTTCCCCAGCTATATTTTGTTTTCTATTACATTAATCTCTGCTCTTATTGCTATTATTTTTTTTATCTACTTTAGTTTTAATTTTTTTCTTTATTTTTCTACCTCATTAAGATAAAAGCTTAGACCAATAATTTTGGACCATTCTTTTTTTCTAATACAAGGATTTAAAGCTACAGATTTCCTCCAAGTATTGCTTTGGCTGCACCCTATAACTGTGTTTTTCATTTTTATTCAGTTAAAAATAATGCCTAATGTCCCTTGTGATTTCTTCTTTGAGCCATTCATTATTAAAAATCTTATTATTTAATTTCTAAATATTTTGGAACTTTCCAGTCACCCTGTGTTATTGATTTCTAGTTTATTTCTGTTGTGCTCAGAAAAAAAAAAAAGTTTGTATGATTTCAGTCCGATTAAATACATTGAAAATTGTTTTATGGTCTAGAATGTGATCACTCTTGGGTAATGTTCTATGTACACTTGAAAAGAATGCCTATTATTTTTATTTTAAGTGGAGTGTTCTATAAGTGTTTATTAGGTTATAGCAGGTATAGAGATTCTCAGCCTCTGGCAGATGAGAATCCTTTTTCTTCTGTAATGCAATTTTTATAAATGGTAATATATATAAATTCGTACCTTTTTCCCATTATGCCAATTTGGTTAAGAAAGAATTAAAATGTACACTACATACACTGCAGGGATTGGTAAGATTTTCAAGCAAAAATTTTTAAAAGGACAGAACTCAATACATTTCCAACATATGGTTCGGTTCTCCTGGGTATTTCAATTTCTATTTTTCTTTTAGGTTTAAAAATTTATAATTATACATGTTACTTAATTGGTTTGAGTAATGAAAGTAAGCAAAGAGTTTTGTAATAATCATAATAACAATGCCAAACTGATCAGATGGAGTCCTTATGAACATTGACAGATTTAGGATGCTATAAGAAAATTTTACAGAGTATAATTTTACCTTGTGCAACTTCACGTGAAATTTCTCGTAAATAATTTGATAGCCTCTAAGTTCAGATTTTTTAAATTATATTTTTCTTATTCTATTCTAAATCGATGTTCAGAAAATAGAAAATATGCAATCACTTGGTAACCTTTCATTGTTTATCTACAAGTTTTATATGAAATATTAACTTTAGCTTTATTGATAGAGAAGAAGCTCAGATTTTTAAAGGATTGAAATACCAGTAGTAATACCTTACATTCTTTGAGAGGTTACTATGCATCATTTATGTTCTAAGTGCTTAATCTCATTTAATCCTTATGACAACACTCTGGAATTTATTGTTGTTATTATCACGCTACAGAAGAAGAAACAGGACCACAGCAGGTGGATACCTTTGCAAAGGCAGGCAGGAGAGGCTTTCTGACTCTAGACCCAGTACTCTGAGCCACTGCACTGAATAGCTCACTGTGGGAAGGGCAGTTATTTTTGCTGAGCCATTTAGAAATTCCAGAATGCTTAATCAAAATATTAATATTAAATATTCAGGTTAAAAACAGCAAAAGCTGGGACACAAGCTGTATGAAACTCAAATAAACACCCCAGGGGTTTGAAACATTAGAATAATGAGCATTGAATACACGTAGTATAAATTGTGCAATCAATCAAATTGTGCAACACGTAGTACATGACGCAAAATGTTCCTGGAAATCACAGTGATGTCGAAAGGTAATCATAGAAAACAGGAACAAGTATGAATACCACGTACTCATTTTAAGGAAAATTCTCACTGAGACAGAAAAGTTAAAAGCAATATGAAGGTACAGAAACATCCTTGGAATTTTGCAAGTGAATACGAATTACTTGAGGATTCAGATACTTTGGCTCCTCACATACAGCTTTATAAGTTAGTCAAAAGATGAAAACCGATTGTTACCCTGCTCTCTTCCATTACCAATGTTAAACTGTACACATACACATAAAGAGCAACGTTAAGAATAATGTACCATCAAGGAATATGAAATAGCTTATCCGATCACATTTCTTATAGTGCACGTTAAATACTCATGCACATTATTGCTTAGAGCACTTTGCAATATAATTATACGTGAGTCACGTATGTAATTTAAAATTTTCTAGTTGCCACATGAGAAAAGCAAAAAGTAACAGATGATTTTTATATTTTACATAATATAACGTTCAAAATACCCACATGTCCTCTATATAGAAACTATAAGGAGATTTTATGGTTTTTTTTTTTATGCTAAGTTCTTGAAATCCCATGTGCATTTTATAGCACATCTCAATCCAGGCTAGCTACATTTCAAGAGCTTAATAGCAACATGAGTCTAGTGCCTACCATATTGGACAGTGCAGAGAGATCAACAGGAAATAGTTATTGAGCACCTATTCCATGCAAGAAATTGTATTAGCCATTAGGAAAACAAAGAAGAAAAAAATCACAGTCCAACACTAAAGTAATTACAATGAAGATATGGAAAAAGATTTTGTACTGAAAAGATAATTAACATGAACAGCTATTTCTGACAAGTTCAACAGGAGTAGTGTAGGCAACAGGTTGTATAAAAATTTATGGCAGGGTTTTTTGTGATTTGGGGCAAAAGTATGTGCCTGAGATAACTGAGATTTAAGAAAAGGTTTTAGGCATAAAATATATACAACACATACATGAACATAGGAAAAGCCTGATACATTCTAGTAACGATGAATGAACCAGCATTAGAGACTTCATATATGGTAGGTATTAAATTTCCTGGATGTTCAAATGTTAGCCAATTCTTAAATGTATGAATAAACAAATGACAAAAGACATAACATTGTAAAAAAAAATGTGAACAGTAAAATACCAGTCTGATGAAAACCTTTTGCTTCTAATGAATGAAGAGTCAGTTAAATATGTTTGAATGGGAGATGATGTGTGAAGCAATACAGATGGCAATTAAAACTTTACCGGGAGGACGAGGTAAGCCGCAGATAGATGAACTGAGAGCCTACACGCTAATGTAGGCATAAGATAATGGGAGTTCTAGCCAAACCGTAATGGAAGAGATGGGAGAGAGATTGGAAGAACGAGTGGAAAAAATAAGGATCCTAGAATGATATTATGGCCAGATGTGAAAAAGAGAAGACTGTGAACATACCCAAGATTTATACCATAGGTCATAGAGAAAATACTGGTGTCTTTGGTGATAGCTGTTATGGAGGGACTCCTTGTTTGGGAAAAAGATTATACCCAACTTTAGACCTGCTGAAACCAAAGCAATGACATGATGTCTAAAAATGTGCACTGCACAAAGAGAAATATGAGAGTGTATATTAGGAAAGAGAACCTACTAGAAATGTAAAAAAGAATAAATAGTCATGAGAATATATGATATTGCTGAGGAAAAAGCAAAACTCGGAGAATGAGTCAGGAATCTACAACCTTCAGTTATAAAAATATGAGAAACGGTTTCTGTAGAGAGTGCTCTAGGAGATAAACTAGGGATGAATAAAAGAATCAAATGTCAACTAGATAGAAAATCCATGAATATTGGTGTGTGCAACATATATAGCTGCATAAATGTCAAGTTTACTGTCTTACGGGGCTATATCACTATGTCCACATAGCCTTTCACAGGACCTAAATGAAAGCGAGAGGATTCACTATGTAGTCATGAAATTCTTTGTTCCATTATGCTCTTGTCTGTGATTTGCATAACATGACTGACTATAATCTGAGTATTGTGTGTGCCCTTTATTAATCGATCCTTGTATAAATCTCACAAGGATTTTTATTTCTCTAAAGATAAGCCTGGCTAGCTAAATATTTGCGCTCCAGGATAAATTTTAATAAATTCCATAAAAGACTACCAGTCATATTTTTGACACTTCTATGTTTTCAGTGCTATCTCTCCTCATGTCTGCTATTTTTACTGGTTTCTTTTGTGAAGTATGCTGGTTTCTTCCTTTCTCTTCCTCAGAGACTCTCTCCACTCTACTCTCGTGCTGTGCTCTGGGAAGATAACTTGTATGAACTACATCAGGGTTTCTCACAGTTGGCACTAGTGACAGTTTGACTTAGATACTTCTTTGTTGTTGGTGGAAGTTTAGCAGAATGCCTGGCTTCTACCCACTGGAAGCCATTAACACCTCTCACCTTCCTCCCAGAGTTGTGACAAACAAAAATGTCCCTGAGAACAAAACTGCTGCCTCCTCCTCCCAGCACTGAGAACCAGAGGGTTACAGCAATGTACTCCTTTGCCTTTTGGTTGCCATATGTGTTTGGCCAACGGGAGCACCAGAAGAGCAAATGGAGGAAGGAAAGTAAGATAAGGTTGTTTGTTTCCCAAATATCCGTTCCCTGCCAGGTCAGTAGGTCAGTGCAGGCAAGCTGGGTCACTCCAAAGGTCACAGCTCCTGTCAGGCAGCTATCTTTAAACAATTTCTGCTTCTTCATGTGTTTTCTCCCATTCTCTCCTCACGCTCTGATTCTCTCTCTCTCTCTCTCTGTCTCTCCACACACACATACACCTCTTCTCTTCCCCCTGCCTACTCCCTCAGAACCTGTAACTTCTCTCCTGCCCCTGTTCATTTAGGCCGAGTGGTTATAATGGTGCACACTGTTACTATCTTGAAGTACTACTTTACACCCGAATTCTATCCAACCATTCATAATTAATCACTTTATGAAAGTCTGCACAAATTACCTAATTTGTTACCATCCATTTCTGCAGGAATTATAACTGATACAAGATGCGTTTATATCAAAACATTTACAGAAAAGTAAAATTACCAAATAGTCATTGAGGTGTTTCCTCCATTTTAGCCCCAATCGTTGCAATGTTTTGTGCAGGCAACCTTGCAATAGTCACTGACTGACACTGATAATTACCTCTCACACTTGGATTTGATCAATTAAAGCTAGCTGTGGATACTAAAGATCACTAAAAGCACTTTCTTGCCCTGTTACTCTCATGTGAATAGAGGTACAAACTTACAATGAAGAGCAGCAACCAGGTGGCATAGTTCTTGGAACTATTCCCAAGAAGAAAATATTGAGATTATTAAAAAATGAGACTGTTGCAGTATTTTATAGTCACACCTTGTAAAGAAGCAGGAAAGTATATAGAGATGTCTTTGTTAATTTAGTCATGCACTCATTCATTGAGTCAACAAATTCTCAGAGCCTACTGTTTCTGAAGACATTGTATTAGATACTGTGGAGGTTACAAAGTTGACTAAAATGTAGCCTCTGTCCTCAGAATAATTTATAATCTCTTTTGTTTGGGGTCCAAACAAAACAAAACAAACAAAAAACAAAGTAAGACTGTAGGTAAAAGTGGTATTTGTACATTACATCATCCCGATGGCAAAGAGAACATTCGGTACTGGGTGAGGGGCAAGATCCCAAGCCCGCAGTTAAGTATTAGTTGAATGTGTGGCTAAATGAAATTTGAGAAAGGAAAAAATAACACACAGTGCCTCACAGTTGTGTGTGGGAGCTGTCAGTATAACATGCTTCTCCCAGTTTCTAATTGCATTCCTGGCTTATCTTATGTACATCAATCTTCTGTGATTAAATGAAACACTGACTGCTCTATTTGTCTTACTTTAGAAGAAGAACATTAAGAATTATTTTGAAATTCAAATAATTTCCCTGTAAATCTTAAATTCAGAAATTTGTAGAGAGTCTTAACCAAAGGGAAGCACAACTATATCTATCGCACAGGTGAAATAACGTAAAACAGGGTTCCTACTACGCTGTTACTGTAGCGAATCTGGGCTGTACAAGGTTTTAAATGGATTTTATTTTCTAGAGAAGTTTCAGGTTTATAGAAGAATAGTACAGAAAATACAGATAATTTCCATATACTCCTTTTTCCCCTTCCCCCAATTTTTCCTATTATTAACATATCGCATTAATATGATACATTCATTAAAACTGATGAACCAATAATAATACATTTTTATAACTACAGTCCATAGTCATTCACGGTCATTCTTTGTGTTGTATAGTTCTATGAGTTCTACAAATGTACGTCACGCACCCACCATTACAGTATCATAAAGAAGAGTTTCAGTGCCCTAAACAAGCTCTGTCCACCTATTCATCCCTCTCTCCTTCCCCCAGAGCTCTGGCAACCACTGATCTTTTTACGCTTTCCCTGGTTTTGTCTTTTCCAGAAAGTCACAGAGTTAAAATCATACAATATGTAAACTTTTCAGACTGGCTTCTTTCACTTAGACATATGAATTCAAACTTCCTCCATGCTTTTGTGGCTTCATAACTCATTTCTTTTTATCACCAAATAATTTTCCATTGTCTGAATGTACCACAGTTTATCCATTAACCAACTGAAAGACATCTTAGTTTCTCCCAAGGTTTGGCAATTACATATAAAGCTTCTAGAAACATCTATATGCGAGTTTTTATGTGGATGTGCTTTTAACTCTTTTGGGTAAATATTGAGGACTGTGATTGCTGGATTACATGGTAAGAGTATTTTTAGTTTTGTAACAAACTGCCAAAGTGACATTCAAAGTGGCTGTACCATTTTGCATTCCCACCAGCAATGAATTAGTGGAGTTCCTATTGCTTCACATCCTCACCAACATTGGGTACTGCCAGTGTTTTGCTTTTTGCCATTCTAACAGGTGTGTAGACAGCTTTCAACACATTTTCACATCACTATAATTAAAAAGCAGAACCTTTGGTGGTCTGATCTTTTCTTGGCTACTTGCCTGTCCTTTTCAAGCTGTAAAGCTGACTACACACATAGGATATAAACCTTTCCTGTCCTTTCTTACATTCATATCAGTGTTTCATTTGGTAAGCAGTAATGACTAACAGTTCGTGCTAATTGTTAGCAGGATATTTTTTTCTGATATGCACAAATATATAGCTAAGAATCATGTGATGCAACATTGGAAACACTGCTGGGATATGTGATAGTTTCAGTGGGAGTGTAGGGCAAGCACTGAGCTTAGAGTCAGTGGATTCAGTTTGTTCCATCTGAGCCACTCACAATCATGAGACCTTGGTTCATTTGACTTCTTTCAGCCTCGAGAATGCACTTGTAAAATGAAAAAATATATTTTCTTTCTGCCCATCTTACTGTGAAACTGTTGTAATAACAATATGCATTCAACTATGCTGTGTATTTGATACTATGCAAACAATCTGAAAATCACAAAACACTACATAAAATATAGGGTCATATCTGTGATTGTCCTTACCCCAAAGAGCTCACAATTCAGCAAGAAAGCACCGAACTAACCACATTACAATTGATCACTGCTGTAGATGTGGTTTGACAAGACAGCACCCAACTAACTACGTTACAATTGATCACTGCTGTAGATGTGATATGACAAGTTTCCTTTAGAATACTAAGGAAGAATCATCAAAGACTATAGATATTAAGCTTTCTTGTGCCAGGTCTGGGCCCACATTTATCTCATGTAGAGTCTATTGTATCTCTGAGATGTGAATTTAATTATTCTCATTTCATACAGAGACTGTAACTGAATAATGAAGCAATTTGTTCATGGCAACAAAGCTAATGAAGTTAAGGTAATTCCACTTTTTATGGATAGTTGGGAAAAGCTGAATTATATATCCTTAACTGTAGGAGCCATTTCTAGAACTCAATTTTCTAGATTTCAAGCTATACCATACACAATAGATTACTCCATAGCTATTGACAATGGATAGGTGTAGGATCTCTCTCTTTTTTTTTAAAGATTTTATTTATTTATGTGACAGAGAGACAGCCAGCGAGAGAGGGAACACAGCAGGGGAGTGGGAGAGGAAGAAGCAGGCTCCCAGCGGAGGAGCCCTATGTGGGACTCGATCCTGGTACACCAGGATCACGCCCCGAGCCAAAGGCAGACGCTTAACGACTGTGCTACCCAGGCGCCCCAGGTGTAGGATCTCTTTACATGGAGATTCTTAAGGGTAGGATCCCTATTTACTCGAGAATCAGTTTTAGACAATGTCTCTGTGTTCACGCTGCTATTTTATTTTTTTTCTTCTATCAACAAAAGAATGAAAGGAAGAAAGAAAGAAAAGAAAGAAAGAAAGAAAGAAAGAAAAGAAAAGAAAAGAAAAAAAGAAAGATAGAAAAGGAAAGAAAAGAAAAGAAAAGAAAAGAAAAGAAAAGAAAAGAAAAGAAAACACACACACACACACCCCAGCTACCTCATTCTCTTCATGACCTTCAATACCGAGGAAGACTGAATAGAATATCAAGATAAATTTGTGGCAGATTTAGTATCCTGTCTGTCTCATTTTCATGGTTGCCCAGAAGGTAAGAGGTTTGGAATGATTATAGCCTGATAAGGAGAAAAAGACATTGAACTAAGTGTCTAGAGTCTAAAACAGATCTGAGAAAACTACCCCTAGCTCTACTGAGATTTGTCAGAGTAACTTATGTACAGAGATGCTATGTCGCTTTTCCCTAAGATCTTAGAGCATTTCTTACTCATTCTTATATCCTAAAATTTACCATAGTGTATGGCACTGGGTAGAAATTCATAGAACATTAGTTGAATATCAGATGTGAAAAGTAGGTAGTGACGTAAACAGAAATTCATATAATTTTTTGGGCTCATTTTAGTTCTATATTTGCTACAAGGTTGCTTATTAAATTGTTTTGCTGTTAGTATTGGTTGCTATTTAGATCACTTCAACCTTCATTCAAAATAGAATGTTTAAAAAGATAAAAAACTTAAAAAATGTAAATGTGTGTCTAACTTAGATCACACAAAGGTTCTGAAATGGGCAGATCAAAGATGGCAAGTCTTAATACCTACACAGTAATAGGTCCTAAAAAGAAGTACTGACTCTCAGCTTGTATTCAGTGTGCCTGAGTGAAGCCAAACAATGGTATTCCCAGAGATAATGCACTTTAGAAGAGCGAATACCAGCTAAATACATTGTAAAAGTATCATGCCAACTTCTCTTCCAGTGAGGCATAGAGAAAACAATTTATCTCTAACAAGAAAAACTTCAATGCTGTATTAACTGGTGATTGCATTTAAAATATTTTAAAATACATTCCCTAAAGTAATAGAATAATTCTAAAAAACTAATAAATCTTATTTCAATAGTCTGAAAAGAAACATAAAGAAAACAAATGAAGCGAAGTATTTAGAACTGAGAGAAAAGTTAATAGAAACTAACATTAAAAGGAAGTCAAAAATCAAAAATAAACTATTAGGATTTCATCAAAATAAAAAGCTTCTGCACAGTGAAGGAGACAATCCACAAAACTAAAAGGCAACCTACTTAATAGAGGATATTTGTGCAAATGACATATCCAATAGAAGGTTAGTATTCAAAAAATATAAAGGACTGATACAATTCAACACCCAAAAACTAAATACTCGAATTAAAACATATGCAGAAGACATGGGCAGGAATTTCTCCAAAGAAGACATACAGATGGCCAACAAGTACATGAAAAGCAGCTCAATAGCACTGATCATCAGGGAAACACAAATGAAAACTACAATGAAATAGCACCTCACACCTGTCAGATGGCTAAAATCAACAGCACAGTGTGCCTGGGTGGCTCAGTCGGTTAAGCGTCTGTCTTCAGCTCAGGTCATGATCCCAGAGTCCCAGGATCAAGTCTCACATTGGGCTCCCTGATCAGTAGGGGGTCTGCTTTTCCCTCGGCCCTTGCTGCACTTGTGCTCTCTCTCTCTTTCTCAAACAAATAAAATCTTTAAAAATAAATAAACAAAATAAAATCAACAACACAAAAAAACAACAGGTGCTGGTGAGGATATGGAGAGAAAAGGAACCCTTGTGCACTGTTGGTAGGAAGCAAACTGGTGCAGCCACTCTGGAAAATAGGATGGAGGTTTCTCAAAAGTTAAAAATAGAACTACCCTACGATCCAGCAATACACTACTGGGTATTTACCCAAAGAATACAAAAACACTAATTCCAAGGGACACATGCATCCCTATATTTATAGCAGCATTTTTGCAATAGCCAAGATATGGTAGCAGCCCAAGTGTCCATTGATTAAATGGATAAAGAATATATATATACATATATATATATAATGGAATATTATTTAGCCAAAAAAATGAAATCTTGCCATTTGTAACAACATGTATGGAGCTAGAGAGTATAATGCTAAGCAAAATCAGCCATGTGGAGAAAGACAAAAGAAAAAAAGAAAAAATATAGAAAATATTAAAAATAAAGAAGAGGGTTACCAGAGGTGGTTGGAGGGTTGGGTGAAATAGGTGATGGGGATTAAGGAGTACACAGGTTGTGATGAGCACAGGTTGATGTATAGAATTGTTGAATCAGTACATTGTACACCCGAAACTACTATAACACTGTATGTTAACTATACTGGAATTAAAATTTTAAAAACTACAAAGAATAAAAAATACAAGCTGGAAAACAAACCAAAAAAAGCAAATTGAAAATCAATTTGAACTATAATATAGACATGTAAAAGGAAAAGGGGTCACGAAAAACATTAAATTTTTAAAAGGATAGTTTACCAAATTTTAAAAATTAATTTTAAGAGAAGAATTAACCAAAAAATAAAGGAAGAATTAACCATGATGGCAGCAAAAGTCATTTCTTTCTATGTGTTTGGCTGATGTGGGTTCAAATTTTGGGTAGAGAAAAACTAAGTGAAAATTCAGGGCTGAATTAATTCCGCTCAGAATACGATACATAAATCAAACAAAATCTGGCATGTTGATTTACATAACGAATTTCCCAAAATTTTTAATGCGATAGTAAGCATTAACTCCAAGCAAATATCCAAATTTATCTGAACATAAAAAGTGACGATGGTCGCCACCATTGTGGCCATTAATTCTACCTTTCTGAGGCAGTGTGGATAAGGCCACAGTGGGCTATTCTCAGGCTCTTCAAAGTTTGCTCTATCAATAACAAGAGATCTGAGGACAGGACATAGAAAAGGACTGTAGCCCTCACGCCATTTTGCTCACACAATTTGCACTGATATCTAGACCTGAGGGATATGTTTTGGATTAAGAAAGAGCAAATATATGCAAAATTTGCATTGGGTGTGAATCTAGTGGCCCTTACAATTTTGCTGTAGGGTATCAATTGATTCCCTCTTACAGAGAAGGGATTGTCGCACTAAAATGGTTTCCACCAGACCAAACATTACAGGAGGCAGAATTTATCTGTACTTTTGGATGGATCCTCATTTGTTTTAAAGAAGATGTATCACACCCAAAGATACTTCCTGAAATTAGAATTTTCTCAATAAATCAGAGTAGCCAACGGATAAGATAATCTACCAAGCCTTCCTTTTGAATCTTGATCAATACTCAGAGATGACTATTGCACATCACAAAGGCTAACTAGTTTTTAATGTTTTTCTCTGCGCTGAAGTATTCTGGAAGAAATAAATAAAGGAGGCTGGTATCTCGGCCAGTGCTTCCCGGAGTTCCACACAGCTGATGAGTCCAGGCAGTGACAAATGACACGCTATTCCTGAATATGCAGCCTCTCTCACCCTCTCATCTTCTTGCAGCTGAACACTGTCACATTCTTTGCAGAGGAAACATACATTTCATAGCTGTCATCGTTGCATAAAAGGCAGAAGGAGGGGGAAATTCCTTTATCAATCTGCCTAAACATTTCCTTTTATTATTTATATATCAATTATCATGAGAAAACATTGAGTGTGTGTTTAGACATAAAATGGGGAAAGTTGTTTTGGAAGGTGTTACTTACAAAGGAAAACACATAGTAGAGAATCAGGAACAAAAGGATCATCCTTTTCAAGAGCAATCGGAAGCTTCCTGCCTTGAAATTCCTAATCTTCTTTCTGGCATCTTGCGCTCACCAACTGCCTAATATTGGATGCATGTGGTTCTGCCCATCTGTCCAACAGTCAATCTAATTTATGTGATTTACTAAGAAAACATTTAATGGAATATGAATAACGTATAGTGATAAGCAGTTTTTTAAATCTCCAAGATTTATCTTATGAGTGAAAGGGTTGCTTTGCTCTTAAGGAGAAAGTTAATATCATGTATTCACATACAATCAAGTAGAATTTCTACACAATTACGGAAAAGCAAGAACTTTTGTGATAGGTATGAAAGGTACAAGTAATTTTATTAGAATTGGCCCACATTCTATAATATGCCAAATCACCAATATGCACCAAAAATCACATGGAAACCTGAAATAGAGAAAGATCTTTGACATTTTACACATTCTTGCTGTCTTTTTAAAATTAGGATCAGAGGGGCGCCTGGGTGGCTCAGTCAGTTAAGTGTCTGCCTTCAACTCAGATCATCATCTCAGGGTCTTGGGATCGAGCCCCATGTTAGGCTCCCTGCTCAGCGGAGAGCCTGCTTCTCCCTCTCTCTCTGCCAACTCCCCCTGCTTGTGCTCTCTCTCTCTCTCTGTCTCAAATAAATAAAATCTTTAAAAAAGAAAAAGATCAGAAATACTGGTTAGTCAGTTTTTTTTTTTTTTTAAAGAAGACTGTAATATTTGTCTCTGCTTTCAGGAGAAGGAAACTGTCTACACTTAAATGAATAAAACTCCTTCCATATATATTTATTAAGCATTGGAAATGTGCCTGGAAGGTCAGCATAGCTGGAGGGCAGTGCACCAGGAGAAAAGGGATAGGACATAGAACTTAATGACAGCCATATAATGCAGGGCCAGTAAACCACAGTAAGGATTTGGATTTCACTCTACTTGTGAAAGGAAGCCACTAGATGAGTGATAGCAGGAGAGGGATGATTTGGTTACTGTTTTGAAAGAGTTACTGCGACTGGTGGAGAACAGAGTAACTGGGTTGTGTTAAGGAGAAGCAGGGAGGTCACCTGGGAGGCTAGAGAAGGAGTCTCCGTGAAATACTTGGAAAGCTGGCCTCGGGAGGTGGAAGTGGATAAGGAAGCCATGGTAAGGTCGGGGCCTACTGTGAAGCACAGGTGAACTGACAGCTAAACAATTGGATGGAGGACGTAACAGAAGAAAAAGCAAGAATTCTTTCAGTGTTTTCACCTAAGCAACCAAATATGAATGGTATACCTGCAGATGCTATGAAAGCTAAGAAAGGTGAAATTATTATGCATCACAGCAGTTAGAGAAGCTTTCTTTGTAGTTCTGGAGGCTTGAGCTGGACATTTTAGACCGGATAAAATGCAGAAAGGAGGCATAAAAGCCTTCTCAAAGGTAAAGCAGAGTTAAAAGTTACATATTATATAAGGTTACTGGGAGATATTTTGAAAACACTTGGGGGTCTGCCTAGACTGAAGAGTTCTGTGGAATGACTGTGAAATATATGATTGAAAAGAAAGGGAGGCCAAATAAAATAGGTCTTTGAATAATGAGATTAAGCCTTGGGGCTTGATTCTATAGGTAGTAGACAGCCACTGGCTAATTTTCTAAACTAATGTAGCTAGTAACTTCCAAGGATGTATGTTAAAGGATGTATGCCAAAGGCCATTTCACAGATTCCAAAGATAGATCAATGTAGATGCACTTATAAAATGGTTGAACTTTGAGAAGACCAAGTAGATTTCTAAAGAAAATGATACCATCAATTTCATTTTACACACACCCCCCCACACTCACACTCATACATATATACACATATACAATACTAAGCCACTACTTACAACATAAACTACCACCCTCCCCAAGTCAGTCTTTTGCAGTTTCTCTTTATAAAGGTATCAATCAGTTTTAAATTTCTATTTACAACTGATTCTATGTATCCCAAATACATATATCAATCAGTCAATTCTTATTATGTTTCTATAAACTCTCAGGTCCAAAAATACAACATTTTAAAATGTGACCTTAGGAATTTGAGACAATCAGATCTGCTAGTTATGACTAAAAGGCGGTACCTATTAATGAGATATTCAGGGGTTATAGGGAAAACTAAAGAATATGAAGTCCCTCCCAGTCCAGGTACAAGGCCTTTGCTCATATATAAAATAAACTGTACACTGTGGATGGACCTATCTAATTGCAAAAGAAATAAACTAACTACAGTAAAAAAAAAAGTCTATCAAAAAAGTATAATTTTACCACTTTCTATATGTTATCAGGTTAATAAAAGCATTAAAAGTTATTTGCAAGCTTAGGGATTGGGGCATGCTGTGGATAAAGCCTACTGAAATGAGAAAGTTAAAGTTTTGAGCACACATGAAAATAAGATGATAGCTTTCTCAGAGCCCAAAAGATTTGTATTACAATTTTGCAAAGTCAAATTGTAAGGTCCCACATGATCAGATAAACTTGCCAAAAACAAAAGAACAAGTAAAATATTACATTCATTCAGGCAATACAGCCATTACTCCTCGAAAATCTTTGTTAAAATTTATCTTGAAACTTGGATGTGGTAACCAGTATTATTTGATAGCAAAGAGACAATGCTGAAATGGTATTTTAATTTGGCTCGGTAATTGGGATCAAGAGAAATAAATGAAAGACTATAACCAGATTTTTTTTTATTTGAGAAATAATAAGAGAGTATTAGTGCTATGGTACCCCACTCAGAGACAGCCTTACTTCAAACTTGAAGGGAAGACAAGGAGGTTGGGGACGAAGTCTTCAGGCAAAGTCTGTAACATTAATAGACTAAGAAACTCCTGCATATACTCATCATGATTAAGAGTTTGATGCCAATGCCTGGAGCACAAGAAATTGGACTTGAATATCACTGTATTTCTGATGCTTCCTGGCATAGCATCCCACACACAGCATGACTTCAACAGATATGGACCAGATGAACTGACGAATAACTACATGAACGGATGAATAACAAATGTAGAATCGTACTTTTAAGTACCCTTGAAGCTGAACTTTTTTTTAATTAGTTGAACAAATGTAAACAGAACTGGGACCCTAAGAAGGAAAATTAGCCTCTTTAAGTTCTAATTGTGGTCAAAGCAGCAGAATGCTTGTCCCATGAGTGTCAAATAGAGTGGAATATTGTAAATACTATTTATTATGCTTTTGTCATGAGTCCAATACATACTTGTTAAAGGAAATTGATGAAAATATAAATAAGCAAGGGGAAAAAATAAAATGACTGTAATCCATGACCCAGGAATCGTCTATTGTAGCGTTTCCTCAAGGACAATGTGGGAGGACATTTTGTGGTCGCTGTAATGCCTGGTATTACTGGCAACTCACAAGCAATGCCTAAGGCTGGGACACTTCCTACAGTGAATGAGAGAGTTCCTCAAAGCAAAACACTACCCAACTGGAAATGCAGAGAATGCTTCATTGAGAAAACCTGAGAGCCTGGTGCATTTACTTCAGATCTTTATACATTGTATCTCGCACAGATTTTTTAAAAATAAAAATAGGTAATACTATACAAACCGTTCATATTGTTTGGTAATCTGTTTTTTTACTTAATGCAACAAGAGCACCCTTCCACTCCATTCAGTATTTTTCTGTGTCAACATTTTAATGGCTGCTCAGCATACCACTGTATGGCTCACCCATATCTTAGGCCTTATCAACCTTATCTAAGACCCTCTTGTCAAATGTCCAACATTTTTTTTCAACTTAACATTATAATCAATGCTGAGGTGAATATCCTTATATTTAAATTCATGATCATGTAAATTCTTAGAACTGAAACAGTTGATTCAAAGAATACCCTTAATTTCAATGCTTTTAATATAGATTTCCAACATGTCCTCAAGAATGATTTGTATCAACTTATTCTCCAACCATATTGTTGGTGATTGAATGGACATCTCTCACATAAAGTTGCTAGAAATGTGAAACATCAACAGAGAGCACAGCGACCTTGGGTTATAGTTGTAATAGGTAATTCCCTATCCCCCATCTAAACAGGAGGCATAAGGATTGCTATGAAATAAACTTACAGTTGAGACAATGAAATTAAGTTATAAAAGTTCAAGTGAACTTGTCATTATTATTTTCGTTATTTTCCCATCGGTAAAGTTTAAAAAGAGGAGAGAGATTTCCAGGGAAATAAATTTGAAGGGAAATATTAGTGGAGTGTCAGAATCTCTCCTTTCCCTTGAACACTTCTCTATGGAGACAAGTGGTAACTCATGAGCTTGGAGAGGTCTGTGCGCTGGGAAGCTCACATCTCATTCCCTGATGGGATTCTGTCTGAAGAGCAGGACATGCTAGCTTTCCCAGTGCCAACAGAGTGTGGACAAATAACCATAGAGACATGGGAGGCTGACATACCAAGCTGGAGAGTTTAATCTCAGTCACCCCCACATCCCCTGATTCCCGAGAGTTGAGGTTGGTGTGGTGGAGATTCCTAGGTTTTTCCCGAGTCCAGATCAGGCAGAAAGAAGGGTACACAGGCTCTGGTGGCCAAGTGTGGAGGACAGAGGCAGGGAGTGACAAGAGAGCATGGTTGTCCTTGACTCTGAGGTTAGAAGGGGACAGGTGGGCACATTTAGGCCATATAATGTACCACATCAGAGAGACACCCTGAGACATTAGTGGCTGTGCTGAATGAAAACCAGTCCCAATCAAGAGCAAGGATATTGCTATTCCTATACCTCCTTCTTTCCCCCTTTACAGACATAGCATCCCATTTTCAAGTGAACTTGGGGAGAGGAAACTTGGAGCTCATGTTAAGCTCTGGCAACAAACAAATCTTATATTTGGTTGAATATTTATGTAATGAGTCTGTTTAACCCTGGAAATAACTAAAATAAGATTAAATGCAAGGCCTTAAAGATTATAAACTAAGCCTTAGTGCTTGTCATGAAGGTGTCGAAATCAGATAAGCTTGGGATTGTACCACCTCTGGAATTGCTCCCCTTCTAGAAAGTTCTGGCATAGTAAATTAGCTTAAGGAAAACTCTCTGACCTCCTTCCCTTCAATGGGCTTTCCTGCCCCCCTTTTTTTTTTTTAAGATTTTATTTATTTCAGAGAGAGAGAGTGAGTGAGGGAGAGAGAAAGAACATGAGCAGGGGGAGGAGCAGACTTCCTGCTGAGCAGGGAGCCCAATGCAGGACTTGATCCCAGGACTCCAGGATCATGACCTGAGTTGAAGGCAGATGCTTAACTGACTGAGCCACCCAGGTGCCCCATCCTGCCTTTGAGTATAAGGAAAGGGGCCAAGATAACATGGCCAATTCTTACACCTGTCTCTACCCAGGTCAGAAGGTAGCTTCATCTGGATTTGGTACAAAAGCTTCATGTGAATGAAGGACTCTTTGGCCTTGTCTAAGAGATCTTACAGAAAATGGCTATAAAAGAATAGGATTTAGATATGAAATGCCGAGTCCTGATAATCTCTAAACATTTCTAACCCAGGACCCAAACACCAGCCTTATCAAGAAAAGGACAAAAAGAGTGAGCGGGGACAGTTTTAGTCAGCCTGGGTCATCTTAAACCTGACCTCCACTAAACACCCAGACCTACCCTCCATGGGTTTGACATTAAGATGTTAGAAAAGACAGCAACTCTATTCCTAACAAGATATTAGGACTCTGGGATTTTCTTCTGTTTAAAAGAGAAATTTTTTAACTTTATTTACTCCAATGTTTCCCAAAATTATTTCTTTCTAATTACATGTGTATAATATTCAATAGAACCACACTGGGGAAATCAAAGGAAAAATAATAGTAGTGTGACCTCATTTTATTTAGCTAAATAAAGTAGGATGTTTATTGAATGGTTTTTCCACTTTCTGTGTTTACAATTTACTTACATGAACAAGACCTATAATCATATCTCTAACACAATTCAGTGAAAATGCAGGTTCTTCTTAACAAAATGTCCTCACTGTATAATATTTCACAATTGATTGTTTATCTTTTGTCTGCATGATCTCGTTTCATTCACACTGACTGTGCAGTGGCTGGCCAGTTATAGACACTCGAGTAGCTTTGGTTTAGAAAGGTTAAATGAGTTGCCAGAGGTCTGGCAATGCATAATTGAACAAACTGGCCTAAAATTCAAGCCATTAAACATACTCAAAACATTCCAAACTCATTTAATCCAACACTTTTATTTCACAGCTGAGAAAATACGTGCTTAGAGGGGTGAGTGACATCATCCAGCAGACAGAGAGAGACAAGAACAATTCCACGTCCCCTGACTTAAAGCTCATGCCCTGCATACTAAACCATGCTTTTCCTACACAAATGACCAAATCAAATGATGTAGATAAACCAGGAACCCAGTATAAAGATAAAGGCCAGCTGGCCGTCATGATGAGTCAAAGAACAGATATAGAGCATCTTTAGTTAGAAAACATGTGAACTGCTTTTGTTTTAAACTCACATGTGTTAGCTTTTCCTTTGCAGGAAGAATACCATAAAAAGATTATTACTTCAAGCAGTTATTAGTTATTTAGATGAGATTATTTTTAAAGGTACCTACTTTACATACATCATAATGTTAAAAACTGAAGATGCGGTATTTTTAATGCCACTGTATGCTTTGCATGACAACTGTATTAATCCCCAAACTCAGTGACATTGGTAAGAGCATGTGCCTTCTCTGGTTTTACTAGATAGCAAGTAATACACAATCTATTGACCAAAAACTGGACCCTTAAGACAAAATGGTATATACATGCTCAGAAAACTCTTGTGGCATGAAATAGAAATATTGAAAGGGCAATTCTCCACTCTAAGATTTCCAACAATCAAATAGGATAAAGTGTATATATATGTGAATTGGACATGATTTGCTATTATGGCTTGTCAGCCAGCCAGTTAAATTCTATCCTTAAATTCTAAAATTCTTAAATTAAAAGTTCACATTATTCTTCACAATTCACAAAGCTGCCAACTGAATTTATTCTTATGAATTGAGTTGTAAATATATTTATTTTATTTTGTTAGTGTGAGGAATACAAAAGAGTAAGAGAGTTTCCACCTCTAATCAGGAAGATAAAATATATATTCCTTTTTAAAAAACTTTTTTATTCATTCATTCAATTGTTTATTTAACAAACAATTTCTGGCTTGGTGTTCCTTGTATTAATGTATACTATAGTCTCATTAAAAATTAAATACTACTTTGAGAATTTTCAGAATAACTGTTTAGTGATTCCAGAATCACCTAATAAAGAGGAATATTTTAATTATAACTTAAATATTTGAATGTTTTGCAAAGTTTTGATAAAATTCCTTATAAAGGAATTACCTCCTATTTCAGTTGACAAATTACTTATTTTCTATCCTTATCATGGAACAATTGGGTTGATGAGATGTATCATTCAAATCTAGTTCCATAATTATGTATTTGCATGCAAAACACAATTGGCATCTCATTTACCTTTTTTCTGTTCCTTTGAATTCAAGTAAACATATTTTGTCTTAGATTTTTGTGTATTTTGAATATCTATTTTCTCTTGATAAAGCAAACAACACCACCAAATAACTCCCTAAAAATTGGAAAAATAAAAGCCTGTATTTGAAGTGCAAAAACTAAAATTACTTTTTAGGAACAGAAAAGCTGGTTATCAACAAAGCTTGGGAAATGACTATTGTATGTCATAATAAACAAACATCTATTCCCCTTATTCCTGTCACCTAAACATATTAATATTCTTTTTCCAGGTTTTCCATCGAATTATAAGGTAGAAATATGGCTCAGATAGTAACAGAGGTTTAAAATGAAAACACCTAAGTTTGAAATCATTCTATATATAGTAATACCTGGTTCATGAAACTATCAAAAATATCATGATCTCTTTGCATGTGAAGGGACATTAGCAATAGATATTAGCCCCCTGCACAGGGAAGACTGGCTCATAAAAGTATGGTCATGGCTCTCACATTGAATTCAGTAGAATTCTAATTCATATTAAGCATTTATGAAGGAATAAGCCAATTTCACAAATATGAGTTAAAGCTGTTTGCTGGTGTGCCTTGAAGCAGTTCTATCACATTCTTCCTATAATACATTTTCTAACAAACAAAGCTACTATCACAATTGGTTCTTTGAAAACTAAAATTAGATTTGTAGTCATGTATATATTGTGGGGTTATAATGCTTACACATTATTAACTACTGGTGCTAGGACTCAGGTGGAAATATTTTTATGTTTCTGTCTGAACAGCTAAAATATTGCAGCTGTTATCTCCATGTGTGTGAAGTAATTTCATAATCTGCTGACAAAACCAAAATTTAAAGTATAATATTTATTGAGCGTATAGGTCTCTCTCTTTCCTAACAAAAAGTATTTTTTTCCTATGATGGATATATACTTGTTACAAATACATACATATTCTCAAAGAGTAGAGATGCTCCTTTTTCCCAGGAATAAATATGTCAGTTGCTGTGTCTAGACCACGTTTCTTGAAGGCAGGAGTCATGCATGTTATTCACCTCTGTATTCCTCAGAGTGCCCAACCAAATGTCCAGTACATATAAAGTACCCATTAAATAACTGAATCATATTGAATTTTAATGAAAACATAATCATAAGCCTAAGTTTCTTACAACTTCATATATAATTACAGTACACTTCCACATTTACAACCTTACAAGATTAAGGGTCATTAAGAATCATGATTCATCTATCCTGAACCTAGTGAAATATTAGATACAAAAAAAGCCCATCATAATAGATGTGTTTCCAAGTAGAGAGACTTTATGTAATATTAGACTTTCATATGAGCATAAAATATTGATTTTTACCTACCACATTCTAAAATGTTACTGATTATATAATACACGTTAAAAACAAATAAATCAGGTCAATTAGGTTTTTTCTTTAATTACGACATGATTTTACCTAAGATTACAATGCTATTAATAGTATGGGCCACTCCCAACACAAGTACAAACCAGGCAACTATCTGTGCCACAGAGCTTTTGGTTTAGGTTTAAATAGAACTAACAGTCACGCTGGTTATCTTCAGAGGTCAAGCACAAAAGCAAGACTCAAATTTCTAATTATTTGAGAGAATATATTAGATCTATCATTATTAAACATTTGAGGAGAATGTACTATAAATCAGAGTATTTCACTAATCTTGACATCTCTTGTTACCTTGTTATAAACAATTCAGTATTAAGAGTACACCTATGATACGTGTATGCTTCTTCAAAGAAATCTGAAAGATTGCCTGTAACCTCTGGCTTATTTGTGAAATCGGCATAAATGAGTTAACTTATGTCAACATCCATCATCTGATTATTTATTTTTATTTTATTTTTTTAAAGATTTTATTTATTTATTCGACAGAGATAGAGACAGCCAGTGAGAGAGGGAACACAAGCAGGGGGAGTGGGAGAGGAAGAAGCAGGCTCTCAGCGGAGGAGCCTGATGCGGGGCTCGATCCCATAACGCCGGGATCACGCCCTGAGCCGAAGGCAGATGCTTAACCACTGAGCCACCCAGGTGCCCCCATCATCTGATTATTTAATTAGAAGGTCAATAACACTCAAGTGTTTAAAAATAAGTCTGCATCAAGCTAAACATGATCGCTCTGGTAAGTCAAAGGAAGTAAGGAGAAGGATGCTTAAATGTTACCAAAAAATGTCGCCCTCCTGCTTTGTTTTACTCCTCTAGCACACACGTGGTTAGCTATCCTCTTATGAGTGAAGGCAGGAGCACAGAGTATGTGTGCTTCTACCGCTTTGAAATCAATATTTTCTGGATAACTATGCTGGGGATAGTAAAAAATTTCTTATAATTTGATCTAATTTTCTCAAAATGGCACTGTTAAGGAACTTCACTAATTCTGAAGAAATAAACAGATGAACCTGAATATTTCACATATCTGAGGCTATAAATATTTCAAGCTTGTTTCTTGCATGAAACTTACTAATTTCCATGTAGGTAGGTCTGTGACTAAATGGGATGTGATGATGAAGCTTACTGCTATACTATTTGTCAGGCAGTGGCTCTACAGTATATGTAGAGCTTTCACTCTCTATAAATAATAATTTAAAAAAATACAAAAGTATAGACCTCAGGGACACTGAGGATCCAACTCTTCTAGGGCATTCCAGATAGCATTAAAGAAATGCTCATTTGTTCATCAAGGATTTATTTGAGCAGTAACCACATGCAAAGCACTGTTGAGGGGTTTGGGATGGAGCAAATCTTGTGACCAGCTGTATATTGCAGACATACATGTACTACAGAGCAACTCTTGCTCATTACACTTGGTTATAGTAGTCTCGGTACAAGCAGATAATTTGTTCTTAATAGAAGTGGGAAGCAATTGAGAATAAAGGAAAAAATCTTCAGATTCAATGGTTTTGTGTAGCATCTTGTCTATCATGTTTTGTAAATACTGGAGAAGCTTTGACCAATTTGACTTAGAGATGGAATGTAACTCCACTTACAAAATTGCTATTAAACTCCTGCTTAAGGTGTTCTACTTTTCTGTGAGCACACTAAAAGCAAAAAATGTGAATAAAATGTAAAAAAAAAAAAAGTAGGAAACAAATTTCATCTATATAATACCACTGTTTGAACTTAAAACTTGAGTATTTCTGCCAATGCATTTGCAGCCTGTTTTTACTATGCCAATCAAATGAATGAGTTTTGGGAAATGAATTATATAGCTGATAACCTCTTGTGTGCACACAGGTAAAAATATAGATCAGTAGATGCATTATTCTAATGTATTCAGTAGAGGAGCTAATAATATTTGATAAAGCAAATCTTAAAATTCAAGACATCCCATTTGTCCTTTAATCTAATGTCTTATAATTAGAAATTATTAGTAAGGATAGCTTCATTCATATGAAATTCAAATTTTAAAAAAATACTTAGGTATCTGTCATCATCTCTCTCTGTTAACATCAAAAGGAGATAGAGTACACCAAAGCAAACATTCCCAAAGAGACGAATTTAGCAAATAAAAACACAAGAATCAAAATGAGCTATTAGAGCCCTTGGTTTAAAAAAAAAAAAAAAAAAAAAAAAAAAAAAAAAAACAGAAAGAAAAGAAAACACCAAAGGGAGGAAAGAAATAAAAGAGGAAAGGAAAGAAGGAAGGAAAGGAGAAAGGGAGGGGGAAAAGGAGAAAGGGAAGGAGGAAAGAAGAAAAAGATTTGTTCCACTATCAATCAGGGAGTAATGAGCCAAATATCTTCAAAGGGCATGAGGGCTAAACATCAATGTAGCCACTCCTTTTAAAGCGTTGCTGATATTTAAGAGAGGCACCAACTGCCAAGAGAATGGCACAGCCATTAATCCACTTCAACGAGCTAACACCCAGTAGTCCTGCTAACCACATCTCTTTTCCCCCAAGCCTTATGAAATGCACCACCAAATCTTGTTGATATTACCTCCTACATAGTCTTTAAATTAATCCATTTCTTTCTTTTCCCCCACCTACACCTTAGAATATGCAGTCATCTCCTCTTTCCATCACAGCCCACTAACTGATCCCTGGTTTCCACTCTTCCCTCCCTTTAATCTCTTTCCTGCCTGGCGAACAGAGAAATCTTTTCAAGATGCAAAATTATAACCTGAAATCCTTGCTTAAAATTTTAATAGGTTCCTTCATTCTTAGAATAAAGACCAACATTCTCAACATGGCCAACCAGGATGTGACCCCTGCATATTTCTCCAGCTTCTTCTACCTTATTTTCTGTGCCTGCAGCTGCAGTCCTCTTTGACTTGCCAAGGTCCCTCTCCTACCACATGAGGTTTCTTCATGTTGTTACTTTCGCCTGCAAAGTTTCTCTTCCAACTCCCACTTGTTTATTAATTGCCAGTCATTTTTCTAGATCTCAATGCAGACATCACTTCCTCAGGGAAGCCTTTGTAATGCTCCCCCATATCCCGACCCCATACTAGCTGGGATATTCTTGGCATTATGTACCCCATAGCATTTCACAGCTTAGAACTGCATACCTATTGTGTGGTAATTAGATGATTATTATTAATCTTTGTCACTAGACTGTAAGCTCAATGAAGAGAAAAACCATGTATGGTTTTATCATCATTGTAATCACGATATCTAGCAAAGTTTTGGACACATAGTAAGCAAACATTATTTCATGAATGAAGAATGAGTACGTCAATGGAGTCATTAACAAGTGGTTAAAACAACAAAAATCTGCTTATTTCCATTTACCAGAATCATTTTGATCAGAGTTGGAATGATGAAATTACATTACTTCAAATCTCATAATGAACAAATTGAAAGATTTTATCTAAACTCTCTAGCATTTTCGGCATTTCATAGATATGGCCACAATGAAAAGATTATTAGCATCCTCCTTGAGTTATAATAAAAACTCAGAACATTGTTGCTAAATTAGGCTTTAACAATTTTCTGGTATAGTTTCTCATTATATGAGAAAGAGTCTTAGGAGATCCTCAAAAGGTCATCCAGCCTGTTGGTGACAGAGCAGGTATGAAAATCAGCCATTTAAACTCTCAGTTTAATGTGGTTTTTTCTATAACTATGCTGCAATTTCTGGATTTTATGGCTTTATTTTCATATTAAAAATTTGAAAGAACTTGTAAATACCCGTAAGAGAAATATCTCCAAATGGTTAATTTTGTCATACTGCCTAGATTTCTGCTTTAAAGTATTATAATAAATAGCAATATTTTTAGAAAAGTAAAAAAAAAATTATAAGAAATGAAGCAATTCATGCCTTATTTGTAATTTACATGGTGTGCTTTAAAAAGGGATGAGAAGGGAATGGTACATGTTTCCCTGGTTTCTTAATATTCTGAAGCACAGAATTTTTCCAGTTAAATCTGGTTGTCCGTAATTCAGTTTATGAAAACTCAAAAGGAAGGTAGGTTTTGAGGAAGTGGTTGGGGAACTGACATAGTGGATGGAAAAGCAGTACCAGTATCCAGTCAGTTACAATTGGCCATGTGACCTTGGACTGCTCACTTCCCCTCTGTAGATTCTATTTTCCTTAACTGTACAATCAGAGGATTGGTCTAAATCATGGGCTTTGTCTGTTGATGGACTTCCAAGATCCCCCTAAGTTCTTTATCATGTGTATTTCTGAGAAGAGAGTCCATAGCTTCTATGTGATTGACAGAAGGCCTTGGGACATTAAACATGTTAATTACCTCTGTACTAATAGCTGAGGTCCCTCCTAATTTTTAAAATGTAATAAGGCTATCATTATAAATTCAGACAGAAAGTAGAAATTTGTATAATTATTAGCATAAGTAATAAGATCTTTTGAAGAGCATAATCTACACAAAGGAATACTACTGTCACTAACCATACACTTAAGTGTTAGCTGGAGAACTACACTAGAAGCCCAACCCAGATTTTCCATAAGTAGCATCAATTGCCCAGATGATATAAATACATGTGATAAATCTCACCATGTCACAGGCTTTTAGTCCTGCCTTTTTATTATCAGTGTTTTAATGATCAATCAAGGCAGGCCTGCTACATAGAATTACGTGGAGTGGAAACAACCCAGAGTAGTCTGTCAGCAAATAAGGCTACTTTCTTATATTGTTTTCAAAGTATCTATTTGAAAACCATTTTGATTATAACTTTCAGTTAATTGAATAGCCACAGTTGCTATGCAATGCATATAATTATTAGACACAGAAATAAAAGTTACTCTGCTTATTTACTTAATTTATTCTTACCTTCCCTTCTTAATAAATATTTCTAATTATCCACCATGTGTCAGGCACTCTTCTAGACACCTGCAAACTATCAGTGAATAAAATAAATACATTCCACCCTCATGGGGCTTATATTTTAGGAGGGTACAAATAAAATAATAAACAACATATAGAAAAAGTAAGTAAGTTGGGGGCACGTGGGTGGCTCAGTCAGTTAAGCATCCACACTCTTGATTTAGGCTAGGGCATGATCTCAGGGTCTTGAGATTGAGCCCCACATTGGGCTCCATGCTTAGTGTGGAGTCTGCTTGAGATTCTCTCTCTCCTTTTCCCTCTGCCCCACTCCCACTTATGCTCGCACACACGCACGTTCTCTCTCTCTCTCTCAAACACATAAATAAATGAACTCTTTTTTAAAAGTAAGTCATTTATGATTCTTAAGGGTAATACATGTAAAAAAGGAAAAAGTAAAGAGTAGGGAGACTGGGAACATCAAAGGTGAGGAGGGTGGTTCTAATCTCAAATAGGTCAGGGTAGGCCTCATTGAGAATATATCATTTAACAAAGACCTGAGGAGATGAGGGAGTGAGCCCAGTATATAACCTGGGGAAGAGCTTTCCAGACAGAGGGAAGCACCAGGGCAAAGGAGTACTTGATTTGTTCAAGGAATAGCAAGGAGGCCATGGTGCCAAGGAAATAGCAAAAATCTCTGCTGTGTGGTCACAAAATCTATGAAATTTCATCTGCCAGCTGACACCTCATTTTTTATCACTTACCTGTTTTAAATGAAAGTCATGATATCTTTAGTGTAATCCTACTAGAGTTTCATATTTGTCAAAAATGCAGTCAAAGTTCTTCTGAGAATTTTAAAATCACCCCAAAACCACGATCTCTGGTTGGTATGCAATTTGACTCTCAGTCTCCACACACATATATCTGCAAATGAACTGCTATGTGATAAGCAACTAGGCCATCTAGTAAGAGATGATGTCATTATAAAGAAACCTAGCAAAAAATCTTCAGTTTGACAATTTGTCAGCTGGGCACAAAGCATTTGTTATATTCCAACAAAGAGAGATTGCAAGATTCATAGCTAACATGAAAGCACCCATTCTTTCTGAAATGTCACTGTTCTCTTGGTATTTATTACATTGTTCATTTCATTAACTTTCTTCCAGAAAATGAAACAATCACAATTACTGTACTATTTTCATAGCATTTATCTGGGTTACACCTCCAAAAAGAATATACACATAAAAGTAGTCGTTTTTTTTGAGAAGAGGGTCAGTCAACCCTCCCCCAAGGAAGCACCTTAATCCTGCCTAGTGCCTTCCATGAAAATGCGCTGTGATCCCGAGACTTTATAAATGTAACAAAATGTATGCAACCATACCTTGCCCAACTGATCCTTTTTGCCAAAGCCAGTGGCAGCTGCGATGCTCCCTGCTCCCTCCACTGTCTTCTGTGCTACTGCCGTCACCCCAGTCACCACCGCCTCACCAACATTGGTCACTTGCTCTTTGGTCTTCTCAGCCACTGGGATAAATCCAGAACAACAACAGATTAAGGGACAGTGGAACAACAGGGACTGAAAATAATTTCACTTCCACTAGCTGTCAACTTCTAAAGACCTGTCCTTGCACATACTATAAATAACTGTAGCGTCAGAAGAAATAAAAGCCTCAGAGATATTTAAGTGAGTATGATTTAGACAAACATTAAATCTTTCCTAAGATATGTTGCTGTCATCATGCAGATATTAAAACACGCTTCAAGTGTAATGATCACAAATACAATCTTTGAGCAACTAAGGTTTGGTTAAGATTTTATTAAGGAAAGTTTAGAGAAGGCAATAATTACAGATGCAGCTATTGTGTATCAGGTATTTATTTCTTTACTTCATTTCCAATGTCAATTCTTTAATCTCACCCAGCATGTTCATTTTCACCACACCTTCTGAGTCACACAACACATAGGTTCTCATGTTACCATCAGAAATGAACATGATACAGATGACATGATATTATATATAGAAAACTTTAAAGACTCCACAAAAAACTACTAGAAATGATAAACAAATTTGATAGTTACAAGATACAAAATCAATCTACAGAAACCTGTTGCATTTCTATACACCAATAATGAAGCAGCAGAGAGAGAAATTAAGAAAACAATCTCATTTACAATTGCACCAGAAACAATAAGATATGTAGGAATAAATGTAACTAAAGAGGTGGAAGATCTGTGCTCTGAAAACTATAAAACACTGATGAAGGAAACTGAAGACAACACAAGAAAATGGCAAGACATTCCATGCTTATGGCCTGGAAAAACGAATATTGTTAAAATGTCTGTACTACCCAAAACAATCTCCACATTTGATGCAATCCCTATCAAAATACCAACAGCACTTTTCACAGAACTAGGGCAAACAATTCTAATTTGAAAGAGACTTCAAATAGCCAGAATAACCTTGAAAAAGAAAAGATAAAGCTAGAGGCATCACAGTTCCGGACTTCAAGTTATATTACAAAGCTGTAGTGATCAAAACAGAAAATAGACACATAGGTCAGTAGAACCGAATAGAAAGCCCAAAAATAAATCCACAACTATATGCTCAACTAATCTTTGACAAAGCAGGAAAGAATATCCAGGGTGAAAAAGACAGTCTCTTCAACAAATGCTGTTGGGAAAACTGGATAACTACGTGCAAAAGAATGAAACTAGACCACTTTCTTACACCATTCACAAAAATAAAGTAAAATGGTTTAAAGACTTGAATGTGAGACCTGAAACCATAAAAATCCTAGAAGAGAACACAGGCAATAATTTCTTTGACATTGGCCATAGCAACTTTTTTCTAGATTTGTCTCTTGAGGCAAGAGAAATAAAAGCAAAAATAAACTATTAGGACTAGATCAAAATAAAAAGCTTCTGCACAGCAAAGGAAACAATCAACAAAACTAAAAGGCAACCTACAGAGTGGGAGAAGATATTTGCAAATGACCTATCCAATAAAGGGTTAGTATCCAAAATATATAAAGAACTTATAGACCTTAACACCCAAAAACCAAATAATACCATTGAAACATGGGCAGAAGACATGAACAGACATCTCGCCAAAGAAGACATCCAAAGGGCAACAGACATATGAAAAGATGTTCATCATCACTTACCATCAGGGAAATGAGAATCAAAACTACAATGAGACATCACCTCACCCTGTCAGACTGGCTAAAATCAACAACACAAGGAACAAGTGTTGGTGAGAATATGGAATAAAAGGAACACACATGCACTGTTGGTGGGAATGCAAACTGGTACAGATACTGTGGAAAACAGTATGGAGGTCCCTCAGAAAGTTAAAAATAGAACTACCCTATGATCCAGCAATCACACTACTGAATATTTACCCTAAGTATACAAAAACAAATACCAAAAAAAAAAAAAAAAAAAAGAATTCAAAGGGATACACGCACCCTGATGTTAATAGCAGCATTATTTACAATAGCCAAGAAATGGAAGCAGCCCGAGTGATTGATGAATGGATAAAGAAGATGTAATTAATATATATATACATATATGATGGAATATTATTCAGTCACCAAAAAGAATGAAATCTTGGCATTTGCAACAACATGGATGGAGCTAGAGAGTGTAATGTTAAGTGAAATAAGTCAGAGAAAGACAAATATATGATTTTACTCATATGTGGAATTTATTTTTGGGGTTTTTTTTCATATGTGAAATTTAAGAAACAAAACAAACAAGCCAAGGGAAAGAAAAGAGAGAGAGAGAGACAAATGAAGAAACAGACTCTTAATTACAGAGAAATAAACTAATGGTTATCAGAGAGGAGGGGGGATGGAGGGGTTCAATAGGTGATGGGGATTAAGTAGTGCACCTGTGGTGAACACCAGGTGACAGATGGAATTATTGAATCACTATATTGTACACCTCATACTAATACGACACTGGATGTTTACAAACTGGAATTAAAATTAAAACTTAAAAAGCCAAAAAAATGAACAATAGAGTAAGGGACGGTTATGAAGACACTTTGATCCTTTTATCAAACTTCAAGTGGTTGAAACACAATTTTTAATAAAAAGGTTGATTTTCACCAATTTTAATGGTAACAAAAGAGCTAGGCATTAAGTATGAAAATGAAGTTTGTTGAGCAAACTTATAATTTCTTTTCACAAAACAAAATACAATATGGTGATTCAGTAGATTTTTAATAAGTTAAAATTTTAGAGAAGACAGTGTAAATAGTTTGGGATTAGATTTAGAAGCAGACTTAATCTCATATCAAAAATTCTCCAAGACTATATCTGATATAATTGCTGAATTAATCTTTCTATATTACCTCCATGCAATTGCCAAATAAAGGAAACTCTAATAAAAAAGTTTGTTTCAATTAAATGAAGAGTTCTATGAAAAAACAAAAGACGAGAGCTTCTGCTCTTTTAATAATGTGAAGGTCAACAGAGAAATAAAACAACTGCTCTTCATCTAAACCTTATGACATTTATACCCATAAAACCTACATCTTGCATCTCTTATGTCCAACTATACCTTCTTTCCTTTTTGCCTCACAAACTCCTTTTTCTCCAGATTTCAGGAATTTGGGTTTTTGAGTGATATTTTTCCTCGGGCCCTCTCCTAAGCAAATAGAGACACTTTGGGGGGGGGGGGTATGCTTTGCACTTACATACATCCTCTCCAGATAATCCCCAGTCCGAGGAATTGGATGAGCTCCACTGTCAGGTATTAAATTGGCAACTGTTAAAAGCTAGTCACACGATTATCGTACAGATCGCATGTCACCCCTTGCAGAAGGCCAACAATTGAATAATGTGGACAAAGCAACTGGATTTTGATAGCAGGTCGTGGAAGTAAGGTGGTAAGGACAGGTGCTTATTCTTCAGTTCTGGGCAATGTGGGGAAGCAGAAGTGACCCTAGAGTCTAAAGTCAGGAAGAGTTGCCACCTTTGGGGATACAGCTGGTGCCTCCTAGCAAGTCATGGCTATTCCCAATGCAAAGTTCAATTTAAATGCCAGTGAGAAGCTCAGATCTCATGTTTTTAAACACTTCCAGAATGTTGATCCTTTAAAAATTGTGAATTATGGGCTCTAACTTGTCATTTTGTTTTTCTTTTCCAAGAACATGAATAGAAAATTTTACTTGAAAAATGAACATTTTCTTGTTACAATATCTCAAAGACAAGAATAAATTTTGATCTTTTTACAGATTCGTGATTTTTCTACCAGCCACGAAAGGTTATTTTTATAATATCTAGACGTTCCTTATATATGTATACACATTAATATAATTTGATGCACATAAACTTCACAGTAAAATACACTTTGTCCTTCATCATAACTTCATCAGGTTACTCATCGTTAAGAGTAAATTAGTTACATTACGAAATGACAGAGTGTACACGTAGCAATGATAGACGCATTTTAAAAGATTCCTGTGGGACTTGTTCACCTAGCAAATTATCCAGTCACCTTGAGCTCCTTTGCCCCCCTGTTAAGGCCTTTTACACTATTTCTCTGTTCACTGACATGCCAAACAAAAGGGTGACAAAAGAAAAGGAAATAAGACACATTCAAATTGGTAACATTTTTAATCTAATAAATGAGACTCATTTTTAAAGGAAAAGACCACAAAACTAGGATCGAAAGGGATACTTTCCTCCCAACTAATCATAGTATTATATGAGTATTATATGAGAACATAGTATTTTATGTTCTCCCCCAAATATGCCAGTCTTTCGCAATTTTATTCATACAGCTCTGTCTGGTCAGAAGCTTTGATCCTTCTCAGATATCTCCCTATCTGTTTACTCAGCAAATTCAAGCTGCTGTGAAAACCCATTTCAAATGTCATATTCCATATTAAAAACCTTTCCTCCCAACAAGTTCCTGTTTCTCCTCCAGTGATGTCATAAAATTTTAGATATATCTCTGCTATGGAACTTTTAACATTGTGCCAGAATTATTCATTTCCCAGTGTGTCTCTCCACCCCCACCAGCCTATTTGGAATTCATTAAAATCAGAAATCCTGTTATTTTTCTTTATATTATTTCACAGCAGATTCTCAATAAATAATTTTGAATGCATTAAAAGGAATTTTGTGTATTCTGTAATTTATTCATTAACTTTAGTAATTAGATTTAATCTGGCTTTAAGTAAAAAAAAATTTAAGAAAATGTGGCACCAACTTTTCAAATAGATACAGTAAATCTAACCTTTGATATTAAACACAACCATAAAATTAAGAAGATCTAGCTTTGAATTGTACAAATTCTATATCTAAGGAAAATAAATTTATATTATAAAACATTTTGATAAATTATAACATGTTGAAATTAGTTGTGCTCATTATCATGTAACAAATTTCTGTTTATAAGAATCAAAACTCAGAAAATCTGCAATAATAGGAAATTCTTTAAACCATACTTTCATGAGGAAAAAAATTAAGTAAGCTTTTATCAACATCTATTTTTTAAAGTGGCTTCAAAGACATGTCATTCAGTACATCCAGATTCAATACACTCTCATATTTTTCTATAACATAATGCATTAAGTTGACAACTGCAACAATAATGAACTGAGATCAAATAGCGAGGGTGTAAGGCAGATTTTTAGATTTTATCATGAGATTATCTAACTGGGAGAAATTCTTTTTCTTGGAATTTTTTAGGTAGAAAACTCCTGGCCTAACTAAGTTACTAAAGTCTGTATTTCTGAAAAATAAGTAATGGGATGAATCTTGAGGAAATTTTTCTTTTGACATCAGCTGATAATGTTATATACTGTATAATAGTTTCTCACTTCCCTGTTTTAAGACTAATTACAATAATAACATTTATTTAGTACCTATATTTATATAGCCAATATAAACATTTTAGACCAAGTATAATAATCAATTCTTCTCCTTAACCATGGAGGTAATTATCTTAAACTTATTTTTTTTTTTAAAGATTTTATTTATTTATTTAACAGAGATAGAGACAGCCAGCGAGAGAGGGAACACAGCAGGGGGAGTGGGAGAGGAAGAAGCAGGCTCATAGTGGAGGAGCCTGATGTGGGGCTCGATCCCATAACGCCGGGATCACGCCCTGAGCTGAAGGCAGACACTTAACCGCTGTGCCACCCAGGCGCCCCATCTTAAACTTATTTATCCTTATTCTTGGAATTTAGAATTTTATATTCAATAATCCTACTCATTGCCTGATACGGGAGAAAGATGGTATTTATTGCAGATTTATCCCATTTCATTTCTCATAGTCAGGCTACTTATGACATTTTTGATACTTGGCTCTTGCCAGGATAGTTGATTGGTTCAATGGCTGTAAATATTACCCACATCAAAATCATCATGGTCTTGCTGCTTAGTGGCATTTTCCATAGTGTTCTCTGGACACCGGTTTCACTCAATCCTAGTAACTATTGAAATAAGGTCAAACAAATTTAAGAAGCCCTGGATTCAACTATATTATGAAAATTTCTTTACTATGGAATATCTCAGATTCTTCAATATGCTAAAAAAGACATGATATGCAAAGTTTCTTAATATTATTAAACCAGGGAAACATAAGGTGACAGGCTACTGTTCTTCAGAAAACAAAATGCTGCCTTATTGTACAAACTTCAGTAGTGTACGTACACACACACACATACACACACACACACACACACACTCCTATTTACTTTATGTCATTGCAGAGAAGATGAAAACTCCGACTTTGTTAAGAGTTACCCTTGCAGCCATCTCCATAGCCTTCATTCAATGATGATATTATTTGTATTGTTTAATTTTTACCACAGACTCTAAATCTGGCCGCAAGCTTATCTGCTTTTTAAACCACATGGATTCTTCAACTCTCAAATGGAACACCATTAATCTAGCGAGGCTCTTCAGATAGTACAGCCTCCAACTGTCTGCTACCCGGGTCTTATTAAAATCATGCTTAATAACATCATATTTACAGACGGTCCCTAGAAATCAACGCTTCATTTACTTGCCTAGATCCGGGCATCACATATTGACTGGATTGCAGCAGAGCAAATACAAGCAGCATACTTTAATTTAGCTTCTAGCACAATCAGTTTCAAAGGGTTCTCCTTTCATTTTGTGCCCTCATTTATTAACAAAAGTATATATATAATAGTCATCTGAAATATTTTTCTCCACTAGCTGTAAAAATGTTGTTCAAGACAGACTCACTATAAAGTGATGATAAATAACACTTGTATAATACACACTACTTAATTTCATTACTCTAGGTACTTGTGTACATTAATTCTCTTTATCCTTTTACAGATGAGGAAACTAAATCACAAAAAAGATTATGAATCCTGCAGAAAATCACATAGCTCGTAAGTGGTAAGCAGAAATTTGAACCAAGGAAGTCTGGCTCCAGTGTGATGGTATCAACCACAAAACTGTATTAATACTCCCATTTGATTTTCTCCATTTCCATTTTTATAATTCAGTAATAGGAACATGGTATTTTTCTGAGACACTATTACGTTTACTGCTATCTGATCATATGAATTATGTTTCTGATTATATATCCTGTTTTACCCCATCTGTCAGGCAGCTTGGAATACATACAACATGAAACTGAATCACGGCAAGTCTGTGGGCTCTAAAGATTATTAAATTTTGGTTCTCCTTTCCTTTTTCTGTCTGTCCCTATCATACTCCTCCTCCTCCCCCCCATCCGCAATTTTCATCATTTTTGATATTAATTTATTGTAATCTCCCACAGACCTATTCAAATTCTTGGTAAAATTATGCCAAATAGATATAAATACAATAAATACTTCACTGATCATTCCAAGGGTGTTTCCTAAAATGTTTTCTGAATCATCAAGGAAATGTTATACTGAGTATAGTTTAATGTCAGAATGTTTTATTATACTCTACAGAGAATTTAACATTAATCCTTTGAAAACTGGCAATTCTTTTATGTAATTTATGGTAGCAGTTTGCCAAAACATAATGTTTCAGAATATTTAAATGTGATACTACCACAAATTAAACATATCTGGTCAGTTCAGAGGCATCATTCTTGATAGTGGAATATATTGTTTTATTTATCTATAATAAATATTTACTTATTTTAAAATACTTAATAAAGAATTAAAATTAAACAAAGCTGATGTTCCCTTAGAATATTTCTCTATGAACACAGTGGCTGTTTACAATTACATTCTGAATGAGTAATGCTTACTAGATATTTTCAATATCATTCTTGGATACAGGCCCCATGGAGCTTACCTGTTGTCACACCATGAACCACTCCTTCCTTGGTTTTGGAGCCTATAAAAACAAATTCAAAACATACACATAAGTCTCCTTATGTTGCTGATTAGCTATCATTAAATACAACTAATAAAAAAATCTCAATCTTTAGAAGCCCATATAGAAAAATATAAATAGGGAGCAAAAAACCTGAAACAAGGAATTCCAGTAATCATACAACAAACAGAAGAAAGCAAAACTAACAGGAGGTTCTTTCCAATTAAAATTTTAACCCACAATGATGACTTTTTTTCAAGTTTTTATTTTAATTCCAGTTAGTTAACATAGAGTATTATTAGTTCCAGGTGTGCAATGTGGTAATTCAGCATTTCCATATATTGACAGTGTTCATCAGGACAAGTGCCCTCCTTAATCCCCATCATTTATTTCAACCATCCCCCTGAATCCTCCCCTCTGGTAACCATCAAATTGTTCTCTATAGTTAAGGGTCTATTCCTTGGTTTGTCTCTCTCTCGCGCGCGCACTCTCTTTTTTTTCCTTTTGCTCATTTATTTTGTTTCTTAAATTCCATGTACATGCAAAAAATCATATGATACTTGTCTGTCTCTGATTGACTTATTTCCCGTAGCATTGTACTTTCTAGCTCCATCCATGTCATTGCAAATGACAAGGTTTCTTTCTTTTTATGGCTGAATAATATTCCATTAAAAATATATACCATGTCTTTTTTATCCATTCATCTATCAGTGGATACTGGGGCTGCTTCCACATCTTGGTTATTTTGGAAAATGCTGCTATAAACATTGGGGTGCATGTATCTCTTTGAATTAGTGTTTTCGTATTCTTTGGGTAAATATCCAGTAGTGCAATTGCTGGATCATAGGGTAGATCTATTTTTAGCTTTTTGAGGGACTTCCATACCATTCTCCACAGTGGCTGCACCTTCCAATGACTTTTTATCCCCTTATGTCTCCCTTCAATAACGGGTTTTGCCCAGAAATAAACCCACACTTAAGTAGTCAATTAACCTATACAATAGGGAAGGCACTCTCTTCAATAATCAACTTACAGAGGAAAAAAAAAAGTGAGATAACACTGGGGCTGGGTGGGAAGATGATCCTGGGTTCAGAACTACAGAAGCTATACTAAAGTATAGGACAGCAGAGAGATTAGTCAACCCATGAAACTCAAGTAGAAGGGAAGAGAAAGAAGAAATTAACATTCATTGAACACCTATTATGTAAAAGGCACTTACTCTTGCTTAGTTCATTTCATACAGGTGAATTATGCCCACTTTATATCTGAAGAAATTGCAATTCAAAGTTAAATGATTTGCCTAAAGCCATACAGGGAATAACTGGCTATAAGTACATTAAGGTCCATATGACCCTAAACCTATACCCTTTCCACTAAGCCAAGCAAACCTTTATGAGGAATACAGCTTTTATATAAATAGTTCATTAATATATATTAAAACTAAGTTTAACAATTTTATTCATGAGCTCTCTAATGTTGGATTTTTCAGTGTAAGTGACACTATTTTTTTTTTTTTTTGAGAGAGAGAGAGAGAGAGCTGGGGGAGGGGGAGAGGGAAAGAGAGAATCTTAAGCAGGTTCCACGCCCAGTGCAGAGCCCAACATGGGGCTCAATCTCAAGACCCTGAGATCATGACCTAAGCCAAAATCAAGAGTCAGATGCTTCTTGGGGGACCTGGATGGCTCAGTTAAGCACCTGCCTTCAGCTCAGGTCATGATCCTGGAGTCCCAGGATCGAGCCAGGGAGTCTGTTTTTCCCTCTGCCCTTCACCTCACTTGTGCTCTCTCACTCTCTTTCTCTCAAATAAATAAAATCTTTATTTAAAAAAAGAAAAAAAAAGAGTCAGCTGCTGAATCAACTGAGCCACCCAGGCACCTCTACACCAGTTTTTTAATTAAATTTTTTTTGGAGAAAATTACAGCGGATTGGAAATTCATTTGAAAACTACCCTGTAAGTCAAATAATCTATTTCTACCAGAGATAGGTGAATATAAGGAAATGAGGGCATAAAAACTGAGAAATTTTTTTTGAAGATTTAATTTATTTATTTATTGGACAGAGAGAGAGCACAAGCAGGGGAAGCAGCAGGCAGAGGGAGAGGGAGAAGCAGGCCCCCAGCTGAGCAGGGAGCCCGATGCAATGCCGGGCTCAATCCCAGGACCCTGGGAAGGCAGACCCAAGCAGAAGGCAGATGCTTAAGGACTGAGTCACCTGAGTGTCCCAAAACTGAGAAATTATTTAAATCTATATTTGGAGATTAAACTAGGTACTAATCCTTAGTTTAAAAATGCACTGTTTTAAAAAGCCTTCATAAGCATGTTAGAAATAAAGTAAACACTTTAAAACAAGGGAAAAAAAGCATAAGGGAATCTCAGGTTCCCCACAGTAAGATGACTACATGGGATTAATTAAATAATCTGTAAGAACCGGGTCCTAAAACTGGAGAGTGCAGCAGAACCAGTCAGGTGGGGCTGCTGGTTGAAAATGCTGACTGTTGTATCAGAGCCTCAAATGGTCGGGAAATATCAGGTACAGATATTTGCATTTTCTAATAACCCTCATTATCTAATTCTAATAATTCATGGATTGAGTTTGTAAAACACTGATCTTAGACAGCTTCAATTTCCAAATTTATTTAAAATTTAGAAGCTCATATCCATGATTTCAATAATATGATCAATTAAATGACCTAAGTGAATATACAAGACAAGGTTGAAAATGTTCACTAAATGTTTTTATGAAAACATATAAATAAGGCATTAAGTGAAATTTGGATGCATATTTAAATTTACATTTTACTAAACAGTCAAGAAAAGTATCTATGTTTAATAAAACCATTTAAATATAGTTAAGAAGTTTCAATTTGAATATATTTAAGGACCTCTGATAAAAATAAAACATAAAATAAACTATAACATTGTAGTTAAGAATATGGGTTTTGCCCAGAAATAAACCCACACTTACATGGTCAATTAACCTACAATGAAGGAGGCATGAATATAATGGGGAAGACAGTCTCTTCAATAAGTGGTGATGAGAAAACTGCACAGCTACATGGGAAAGAGTGCAACTGAAACACTTTCTTAACACCACACACAAAAATTAACGCAAACTGGTTAAGACTTAAGTGTCAGACCTGAAACCATAAAACTCCTAAAACAAAACATAGGCAGTAATCTCCTGGACATCGACCTTAGCAACATATTTACACACATGTCTCCTGAAGTAAGGGAAACAAAAGCAAAAATAAACTATTGGGACTATACCAAAATAAAAAGATTTTTCACAGCAAAGGAAGCAATCAACAAAATTAAAGGCAACTTAGTGAATGGGAGAGAATTATTTGCAAATAAGATATTTGATAAGGGGTTAATATCCAAAATATATAAAGAACTTACAGAACTCAATACCAAAAACAAATAATCCAATTTAAAAATGGGTAGAGAACCTGAATAGTCATTTTTCCAAAGAAGATATAGATAGCCAACAGACACATGAAAAGATACTCAACATTATTAACCATCACATAAGTGCAAATCAAAACCACGATGAAATACAACCTCACATCAGTGAGAATGGTATCAAAAAGAAAGAAATAAGTGTTGGTGAGGATGTAGAGAAGAAGGAACTCCCATGCACTGTTGCTGGTAATGTAAAATGGTGTAACTACTTTGGAAAACAGTATGGAGCTTCTTCAGAAAATTAAAAATAGAAATACCATATGATCCAGTAATTCTACTGTTGAGAATTTACCTGAAGAAAATGAAAACACTTAATTCAAAAAGACATATGTATCCCTATGTTTACTGTAGCATTATTTACAATAGCCCACATATGAAAGCAATATAAATGTTCAATGATAGATGACTGAATAAAGAAGATGTGGTATGTGTGTGTGTGTGTGTGTATGTGTGTATACACACACACACCATGGAATATTACTCAGACATAAAAAAAATGAGATATTGTCATTTGTATCAACATGGATGGACAATAGAGGGTATTATGTTAAGTGAAATAAGCAGATGAAAAAGGACAAGTACCATATGATTTCACTTATATGTGGAATCTAAAAATCAAAGCAAAACAAAACAAAAAAACAAAAATACCCAGAAACATAAAAACAGAGAACTGGTGGTTACCAGAGGGGAGGCGGGTGAGGGATGGGTGAAATAGGTGAAAGGGATTAAGAAGTACGACCTTCCAATTATAAAATAAATAAGTCATAGAGCTGAAAAGTACAGCATAGGAAATATACTCAATAATATTGTAGTAACATTTTTTTAAAGATTTTATTTATTTATTTGAGAGAGTGAGAGAGATCACACAAGTGGGGGGAGGGGCAGAGGGAGAAAGAGAAGCAGGCTCTTCACTGAGCAGGGAGCCCAACATGGGGCTCGGTCCCAGGACCCTGGGATCATGACCTGAGCTGAAGGCAGACCCTTAACTAACTGAGCTACCCAGGCACTGCTGTAATAACATTATATGGTAACAGATGGTTACTTTACTTACAGTGGTGAGCACTGAGCAATGTACAGAATTGTCAAATCATTATTACAACTGAGGCTAATATAATATTGTACGTTAAATATATTTCAACAATAAAAATTAAATGAAAATAAACTTTTAAAATGTAGGCTCTACATTTAGATTTCCTGGATTTAAATCTTTACTTCACCACATAATAATCAAATATACATCATTCAGTTAACATGAAAAATCAAAGGAAATACACATAAAGATTTCAAAAGTGTTTAGTACATACCAAATAGTAAGAGATAATTATTCTTCACACATATTTGTAAAGGGATTTGCAGTTTAAAATAGAACAAATCATTAATCATAAATTCATACAAATGAAATCATGCAGTTATTAAATTATGAAATATATTTCATGGATATATTTCAGGATAACAGTTTACATATGTAATACGATGTGTCAATGTGTTCGTGTATATATGCATACTTTGAAGTCAATGGTCACTTTGCATAGTACTATGGGATTGCAAAGTCACCCAGCACAAGCTGAGTTGTCTGTAGAAAGTGGCCTTAAATATCAATGAAGAAAACAACAATTAATTGATAGTAAAAATTACAATTGTCCCATGACCTTTACATTTTTTTGTCAAAACATTAAAAATTCTCTTATTTATAAATTTGTAGGGNAATGAAAAACTAGCAAAATTAATTTTTCTTTGTATATCGTAATTTAAGACATTGAGAATTAAAGTGTTTTCTTTGTGAAAAACTTAACAAGATTAATTTAAACAGTGCTGTATTCTTCTCATTGTATAACTTCACATATGGCATGAGCACCTTTCCTAAGTCTTAGAGAATTGTCATACTCTTTTGTAAGTTTGAATCAGTTTCCAAAATGTTACCCTTTGCACTTTTAACATCATGCTAGATCTCTGATAGTTCCTTTAATGTGAGTTACTTTTGCAGCAGCACTTCTTCTGAAACATCTTTAACTTATTCATCACAACCTTTTTCATTTACTTATTTCAACTTGAATAAGTTCCTCTGGCTACCTATCCAGAGTCTTCTGAGCAGTAGCAGTGTTACCATTCCCAAAGTCAACTATTTGCTGTAAATAAAACATTCTTTGATTCAAATTTTACTTCTGGCATTTTCACTTCATTTCTTTGCTGCGCTTTCATCTTTTTTGGCCAATTTCCTTTTTCAATTATGCATTTTTGTAAACTATCACACAGCTTTATCACTGGGAGACAAGGAAGCAACACAACTATGGGCTTTGCCGTCTGTGTGAGCTGAATAGCAGATGTGCAATGACCAATCACTGGCAAACTTTGAAAAAAGTGATATAATTTGATCATGGATTATAATAAGTTTCTGTTATTTATGTAGCAATTTGTGGGCTGAAGAGCTAGAAGCAGAAGTTGTACTTTATGTAATCACAGTTTATGTACTGTAGTAACAATTTGAACTGTGTTGTGAGGGACTGGTATCATTCAACTAACTGTCATAGATGGAATTCTTCTATACTGGAAATTTGCAAGGTGAGAACAGCTTGTATTTAAGGGAATATTACTTATCACTACTCATCTACCACTCCTTGTACCCCATATTTTTAAAAATGACTATTTGAAAGAAATGTTTGCCAGTTGGTCTGGGGATCTATCCTCTCTGCCTGAGTAATACCTGAGAATTGGACATTGGGCTAAATCATAGAATTTATCCTGATTCAAATATAAATGGGGGTTTTAATGAAGTTGCTTCATATCAAACCAACCACCTGTATTTGCTGTCAGTTGTTCATTAGTATCTATAATTAGTAATTAATATTTAATTGCTGAGTAAACTGTAATTGAAAACATATAGCTACAAAGTAGGTACCAAGTAGCTATGTGATCAGTAAACTGAAGAGAGACCGGAGCTGATAGCTTCCATGACCTGAAGTGGCCACAACTATCCCATCTTATCTCTCATGACTTCACAAGGCACAGTGGAGAAGGTCTAAAGTAATGCCTAGGAATTGCAAGAACTCATAGTCAGACTATACTAGTCATAGTCAACTACACTGCTGTTGTGCATGATACGTTGACTTTGTCAGCTCGATGGCCAGGTGAACCATATTGTGATTTGAGAGCTGATATTAACGCATACTCTGGACCATTGCTGCTTACTGGGCAAAGTAGCTTTGAGAGAGTTTTGAAGATAATTTTCTCACCTTTACTGTTACAATACTTGGCATTATATAAAGAAAACTAAATTTTTTTGCTTTTCAATTGGACTCTATAATTTCTAAGCCATTTGATTGAGATAATTGTTATTTATTAAATTGAAGTATATTGATTGAAAATTTATACACAAACATCACAAACAAAAAAAATCATAAAATAACACTGATTCTTATGGTATTTCCTCAATTTGTTAAAGGATAGTTGCCCAAAATATATTATAAAGGAATGAGATTACTTTTTTTATCAGGCTTAAGAAAACAGTGTGCTAAACATCTTCAGTCATATTGAAGTTAGAGTCACTAGAGTCACTAGAATGAGTCACTAGAGTTACTTCCAATCTTTCACTCCAGTTATTTGTGAGTTTTGTAATGACAAATGAAAAGATAAAAAGAAAATATGTTGATAAAGTAATTATTCTGTTGGACAGCTTATCTGATAATAACCATGGCTCCTATATACAAAAGTATGCTTTACAAAAATTCTCAACAAAATATTAACAAATCAAATCCAACAACATATAAAAAGAATTATACTTCACAACCAAGTGGAAATCATGCCAGGTATGCAAGGTTGGTTCATTATGCAAAAATTAACTAAAGTAATCCATCACATCGACAGGATAAAAAAGACAAATGACATGATCATATCAATAGATACAGAAAAAGCATTTGACAAAATGTAACATCTATTTCTGATAAAAAAAACTTCTGGTAAACTAGAAACAGAGGGGAACTTCCTCAACTTGATAAAGAATATTTACAAAAAACCCCTAGATAACATCATATTTCATAGCAAGAAACTAGAGCTTTCCTACTAAGACCAGGAACAAGACAAGCATCGTACTGGAAATCCTAGCCAGTGCAATAAGATAATAAAAGGAAATAAGAGGTATACAGATTGGGAAAGAAGAAATAAAACGATCTTCATTCACAGATGATTTGATTGTTTATGTAGAAAATCGTAAAGGATCAACAAGGGCCAAAAAAACCCTAATTTTTGTAAGATTCTTGGATACAGTGTTAATGAACACAAGTCAATCACTTTCATATATATGAGCAATGAACAAATGCAATCTAAAATTTAAAACACATTTATATTAGCACCAAAAAAGATGAAATACTTAGGTGTACATTTAACGGAATATAAACAAGATCTATATGAGGAAAACTACAAAGCTCTGACGAACAAAAGCAGAAAACAAACAAAAGGAGGTAAATTCTGTGTTCATCTTGACAGATGTCAGTTCTTAACTTGATCTATAGTTCAATTCAAACTTAATCAAAATCTCAACAGGTTATTGTGCAGATATTAACAGACTCTAAAGTCTTGTGGAGAGGCAAAAGGCCCTGAATAGCCAAGATGATACTGAAGTATAAAATCATAGGTCTGACACTACTTGCTTTTCAGACTTTATATCAAGCTATAGTAATCAAGACACTGTGATAAGTGCAAGAGAACAGACAAACAAATCAATGGAACAGAATAAAGAGCCTAGAAATAAAACCATGTAAATATAGCCAACTGATTTTTGACAAAGGAGCAAAAGCAATACAATAAAGCAAAAAATGGTGCTGGAACAACTGGACATCCACATTCAAGAAGAAAGAAGAAACAAGGAGAAGGAGAAGAATAGACAACAATGCTTCACAAAAAATTAACACAATAGGGATCATAGACCTAAGTGTAAAATACAAAACTATAAAGCTCCTAGAATAACATAGGAGAAAACCTACATGACCTTGGGTATGGCAATGACTTTTAGATGTAACAATAAAAGCACAACCCATGAAATAAAGAATCAATAAGCTGGACTTCATTAGAATGAAAATTTTCTGCTCTGTGAAGTGTTGAGAGTGAGAAAAGCTACAGACTGAGAGAAAATATTTGCAGAAGATACATCTGAAAAGGAACTACTATCCCAAATATACAGGGGACTCTTAAAACTCAACAATAAGAAAACAACCAGATTAAAGGACAGGCCAAATACCTTAACAGATACCTCACCAACGAAAATATACAGATGACAAATAAGCTTATGAAAAGATGCTCCACATCATACGTCATCTGAGAAATGTAAATTAGAACTATCAGATAAGACAACACATGTGTTAGAATGATCAAAATCTAAAATATTGAAACACCAAATGCTGACAAGTTTGTGAAGCAACAAGAACTGGTACTCATTATTAGTGGGATGCAAACTGGTCCAGCCACTTTGGAAGATAGTTTGTCAGTTCCTTATAAAACTAAACATATCCTTACCATGTGATCCAGCAATAGTGATCCTTGGTATTTACCCAAAGGAGTTGAAAGCTTATGTCCATTCAAAAGCCTGCACATGGATGTTTATAGCAGTTTTATTCACAATTGCCAAAACTTGGAAGAAACCAAGATGTCCCTCAGTAGGTGAATAGATAACTGTGGTACATCCAGACACTGGAATTAATATTTAGCATTAAAAAGAAATGAGCTATCAAGTCATGAAAAGACATGGAAGAACCTTAAATGCGTATTACTAAGAGAAAGAAGTCAATCTTAAAGGTCTACATGCTGTATGATTCCAGGTATATGACGTTCTGGAAATGGCAAAATTATGGAGACAGCAAAAAAAGATCAGTGGTTGCCAGGCGTTGGTGGAGGGAAATGAGTAAGTGATGCACAATTTTAGGACACCAAAAATACCTATATGACACTATAATGATGGCTACCCTTCATTGTACATTTGTCCAAATGCAGAGAATGCATAACACGAAGAGTGAACCTTAAACTAAGCTATGGGTTTTGGGTGATTGTGATGTGTCAATGGAGGTTCATTAATTTTAATAAATGTACCAATCTGGTGGGGGATGTAGGTCATGGGGGAGGCCATGCATGTGTGGAGGCAAGTGGTACATGAGAAACCTCTGTTAATTGCCTCTCAATTTTGCTGTGAACCTAATTGCTACAAAAAATAAAGTCTTTAATTTTTTTAAAGTGTGCTTTATTACTCATGTGTTTTGTTTTATTATGACATTCTCACAAAAACTCTGCAAGGTAGTTGCATTTATCTAACTCATATTTTTACAAATGATGGAAGTAAAGCTCATAGATGTTAAGGAACTTTTATAGTATTCTAAAAGCAATAAATGATGTAGCCTGGGCTAGAATTTAGGTTTGTGTGACATCAAGACTGTGTTCTCTCTACTTTTCCAGGAGTCACCAAACTGCAGCCCTATGGGCCAAATCAACTCACCACCTGTTTCAGTAAGTAAGGTTTTATTGGATCACAGCTAATTATTGTCTATGGCTGTTTTCACACCACAATCACAGAGTTAATTAATTGACACACAGAGATCTTATGGCCTAAAATATTTAGTCTATCACTTTACAGAAAAAGTTGATCAACTCCTGATCTATATACTCTGTTTTTTCAAGGTCAATTTTCATCTTAAATCCTGTGTTTGAGTTCGAATTTTAACTATCCTTCAGAACACAACCAATAAATAATTTATAGAATGCACTATATGTTAAACACCATGATATGTATTGAAGATGATTTAAAAATACACATGACATGTAAACAAATTATAATTTTATATAATAACAGAATTAATCTCAAAAAAATAAAATCATTATATTTGCCCAAACGCAGAGTTGACAATGCAAAGAAGAAGTTTTCCAGATGATAAAACCCATTTGTTACCTAGAAAACAGCAATGTATTACATTAATTTTCAATAGTATCTGGACTCACTACCAACTAATGGAGTAAATATTAGCATCCTAAAAAAAAAATCTTGAAAGTTACTAAATTATAACATAATGGAAATCAAAGAATAGTTGCAAGCACACACTTGCATGACTTAGAAAACTGAGGACAAGTATAAAGATATTGATTATTGCACAACACTGATTCAGAATTCCAAATTCCATCTAAAAAGATATAATTCACACTTCACAAAAACACTTGAAATTAACTCATCATTTTTTCCTCTGGGAACATTCTTTAATTCAGTGATTTCTCTGAAAACAGGTCTTAAGAGAAAGAATAATTTAACTGAAGATTTGTAGCAAACTCAACCAATATAGAGTCTATGAGTAATGAGAAAAAAATCATATGAGAGGCATTCATAAAAATCATTTCAAGTCTAACTCTTTTTCAGTGCATCCATGTTGGACAGACAATGTAGCTGTCACCCACAGACACAGGCATAGCGCCTCATGCCACCCAACAGGTTCGTCCTCCACCTTCCTGCCCGTCCTGTGCTCCTGCTGCTCCAGGGAATCTGCAAGAGCTCAGAGCAGCAGCAGAGAAAGAGGAGAGGCAGAATGGGCAGAAGGTGGGTGTGTGCACGTGTCCCTGTGGATGAGTGTTTGTCTATGTATGTGTCTATTCCTTCCCCAAAGAATTTGAAGGGATTTGTAAAATAACACCTCACCTAACAAAGTTCAAGATAAGAAAAAGAGAGTCAGGATCTCCATGAATACTACAAAGTGGTGATTTAGGAACAAGTAGACAAGATAAGCATCAATCTCATTATTTAGTATGTGTGTCATTTGATAAACTAATTATATATATAAATGTCTCTGAGATATTAGCAACAGCCTTCAAGCACTTTTTTGGGCAATTAGTCTTCAATTTACCAAGTGGTCACAAGGAGGAACTCTACCAAAGACTTTTCTGTCCTTTCCTTTTTAGGGCCACAGGACTTTTTTACATATCCAGGGCCATATTGAAGTCTTATTTTAAAATATGAATATGCTAAAATGTGCTAGTATTTTTCACAATAAAAAAAATCAAAGGCCCATGAATGACGTTGATTCTTAAAGATATTCTTATTTTTTGAGACTGAGTTTTAAAAACTTTTGATGAATTATAGTCCCTTATGCACAGAAGCATTCATTTAAAAAGTCCTAAGTATTACTGAAAAATCAAATATTCTGAAAAAACAAAAGGTTATCCTCACTTTTTACTAGTAGCTCAAATACACACATTTACCTACCCACACAGTCCTCTGACTCAGTTTATCCTTTTGACAAGTGATGATACAAAAATGAATCAAGCAGGAAATACCAGCATTTAGAGCACCAATCATCCTAACCCATCAATCATAAATAAATATCAAGATGCCATGTAGGGCTTACCTACCTACATAGAGAACACCCTCTTTTGTCTTTCCTGCTGCTTCTGCCACACCCTGTTTGGTTTTTTCGGCAGCAGCCACGACTCCCTCCTTGGCCTTTGAAAGCCCTTTCATGAATACATCCATGGCTAATGAATTCCTTTACACCACACTAGAGAACACAAAATATAATTTCAATGAGAACTTTTGGGTAGAATAAAATAAAATTAGAACCATCCAAAATAAAAAACCACTGAAAGATCAGTACAACTCCCAAAAGTGCAAGACTCTTTTATTTACACTCTTATTTCAACCACTGGACCAAAAAAAAAAAAAAGCCTTTTTTTTTTTTTAAACCAACTTTTGCATTAAAAATTTAGCATCCCTCATCCATCTTGGCTAGTAAAAGTCTAGCTGCCTAAACATGGATCAGGATGAATCATCTGGGTTGTTCTTACTGTTTTTTCGAAGTGTAGTTACATGAAAAGATGGACCCCTCTTTCAACTTCCCAGAGTCCAAACGGTGACAAGGTAAGTTAGAAGTACGTTTAAAAGACAGCACAGGAAAAGAAAGGGAGCTGAAGGCATGGGGTCAGGGACAGTCTTAAACTGAATCCCAGAAGAAGACTAACTGGTGGATCACCCAGAGGGGAAGGAAGAGAACTACTCACTCTGGGTGTGGCTACACGTCAGGCCCACAGTGAGCCCACACACACCCGCCCTAATCCACCCCACCAGCCACCCCCGCCGCCAGCTATCCACTCTGAGCAGGCGCCTGTGCACAGCCGGGAGCGGTCTCCTGACTCGCGCCGGCCACCCGAGGGGGCGTTCTCCGCGCGCGTGAATTCGCTACCCAGCCGGCGCCCGCACCTGTTAACCCCTTACCACCTGTTGACTTGCCCTCCCCGCACTTCCACTTAATGATCTACCAAACACGGCTTGCTTACTTCACCGAGAAAACGAGAGGGCGGACTGGGGCTTTAAGGTAAAAGAGAAATAAAAGTTGGCAGCTCACGCTCCATCGAGCATCCTCGCGTTTCCCAGGGGAAAAGCGTATCCCAGAGAAGCAACGTAACCTCTCAGCCTTTGGGGACGAGAAGAACGGAATGTCGGATGCCAGAGGAAAGCCAGATTAACTTACTTTCCTCAAGCTCGCTGACGAGATAAGCACCCACCTCGAGAGACTCGACACAGCGGGTCCTTATTGCAGCAACAACCTCCCTCCCAGAAGTCCACGACTCCTCTCCTCCCGTTTTTCCTCCAGTATTGCCAAAGCTGCCCGATTAGATACATAGGTACTTACCTGGGATCCCTCTGATCCTCACAACTACAATTCCTCTCAACCACCCCCTTATAAAAATTTTTTTTTAAACAATTCCCAATTATTATTTAAATGGAAAGAGGGAGAATAAGAAGCGCACAGGAAGGGAGGAGGCGGCACCACGAGAGGGATGGTCCCCAGAGGAGGCTGCTGTCAGCACAACCCGGTGATGAGAGAGGCTGGGGGAGTGGGAGGCAAACCCACGAACCTGTCGTCGAATTGCCACTCCCCGTCCCCCGCACAATTGGATCCGAGAGAAAGAGACAGAGGGTCGGAAGGGAAGGCAGGGAGAGAGCGCGAAGGACGCTAAGGGCCAGGCTCGGTCCTCGGGTCAGTCTAAAGCCAGCACACACCTCGCCCCACGCTGCCGCGCACGGTCTCTCACCCCCTCTCTCGGGTCCCCTTCTCGTGGTCGTGGTCTTCCTCCTCTTCCTCTTTCTCCTCCTCCTTCTCCTCCGCTCACCGCCCCCGCAGCTGATTTGTCAGCGCCTCTCCCCGCCCCTCTCCCGGCGCTCGCCGCTTTCCCAGCCGCGTGCACTTCACTCCTCTACTCGAATGGGGATGGGGGCGGGGGAGGGGGGGCGGCTGTACCTCCAACTCCAGCAGCCAGCCTGGGCTTGGGGAGCGGGGAGGTGGGGGTATTCTGCGCTTCCCCTCAAGTTCAGAATCAAGGGGATTCTTGTGGCGATCTGGAGCTGTTAGGCTTAGGCTGATGTTTCTCCCTCTTCCCCATCCCCCCCCTCCTTCGCTGTCTCCGCCCTCCCCTCTGGTTCCTCACGGGACCCCCTTGTCGGAGCCACCCTAGTGGAGTGGAGGTCTGAGGGATCGACCACCAAAGATAGAGCCATCCTCTTGGGAGGCTACTGAAGGAGGCAGGCAGCTCAGGAAGGATGTTCAACCAGTACTACCAAGAGCACGTTTCCCTCGGATCGCTGAAATTTTGATTAACGGTGGTCGGACACAATGTTAAGGATGTTTTTGTTCAAATATTACTCAGATTTTCGTTTGCTCTTAACCTCTTAACCTCGGATGAGCCCGAAAGGGTCCCGCGGATGGAGAGGAGACTAGTAAGGAAGAGTTACAGGTTGAGGCAGGAGGAGCCTCTTCGAATCCTCTTCCCACCCCACTATCACCATTTTCTTGTCCACCAATCAGCTGCTGCCAGACGCCGATTTTTCCCATCAGTGGAACACGGAATAAATATTCCCCAGCCGTCGATACCAAGCGGTCTTAAGGTTTTTCGTTCTCGAAATGGAATTTACTTTCCACACTCAACTGCCTGATGGAGGAGACGAATCCAGCGTGCCTTATTCTCCTGAACCATCACATCTAATTTCTTCGTCCCTTCTACACACTACTCACCTTTCTCATTTGATTCACGTTGCCCTCGGAGCTGACACCCCACACATCCCTTCCCACACACAGACACGCAGCCATACGCGCGGACTTGAAGACAATTTTTGCATTGCTTAACACATTTCACCTCTTGCAGAGCTGGAGGGAAAACAGCTGTTCCTGGATCACACCAGAATGGAGAACCAAGCTCCTCCCTCTAACAGAATGCATTTGCTGTTTTTGCCTGAATTGGGAGGATGATTTTAGCACTGGAAGGGAAAAACAAGTCTTTGCTGTATGTTTTTTGTTTTGTTTGATGTTTTTTTTGTGTGTGTGTAGAAAAAATGCTTTCTATAACTCCTTTCGGTTCTGAAATCCGAGTAAAATACAATTTAAATCTACAAAACAACCCTCTGAAACCAAAACCAAAAACAAAAACAAAACAGGAACCAGGGAACCAGAATATATGTGTGTGTACACACACACACACACACACACACACACACACATACACTGCTTAAACAAGTCTTTGCACTATTGGTCTGCCTTTTGTAAAAGCAACCTTTTCAAATGCTCATATTTTGTTTCCTTGGGATCAGAAAAAGGTTAAACTTAGGAGCTGGTTTGTTGTCTGGCTTTGAGACTTTGAACAAGTTATGTCCTCTGTTCACAGTTTTCTTTTGTAAATGAGATGAACACAGATGAACCCTCTCTTTTCAACTTTTTGCTATGAAAAAAGTTTAGCATAAACAAAAGCTGAAAGAATGAAGGACTCCGTGTGAATATCACCCAGCTGTCACCATTTTTTAATATATGGCTAATCATGTTTCATCTATATGCTCACCCACTCTCCATTTTTTATCACCACCCTTCATGTTTTACTAAATCCCAAGAATTACATATATCCTTTCATCCGCCAATATTTCAGCCTGTATGCATAAAATATAAGAACTGTTTAAAATAACCACAATAACACTTAGATGATCTTTTAAAAAATTGAAATGTAATATACATATAGTGAAATCATCGATCTTAAGTATTCCTTTAAATTAGTTTTGAAAAATATATGCATTAGTGTAACCCACACCATTTTGAAAACAGAACATTTCATCACCCCAGAAAATTCTCTTTTGCTCTTTTTAGTTGTACATATTTCAGAATTGCACAAAAATGAAACCAGTATGAAATTTTTTCCCTTTCACTCAAAATATTTGTGAAGTTCATTTACATTGTAACATGTTTCAGTAGTTTGTTTCTTTTTAATACTTTTGCTTTTTTTCCTTTTATTACCACAATAATATATCTTTTCCACTGTGATCTATCACTTCAAGTTACCTTGATAGACTATTCTGACAATATTTAATGTATCATATGACATATTTATAATTTAACAGGGACCTCCTTGAAACCTAGTGTTTAAATCAAAGGGGCATATTCTTAGGTCCCATGACAGACCAATGAGAGAATTATTTTGGAGTGGTTGTTACATTTTTGTGCTTCTTATAGCATAGCATGATACTGTAACACCTTTATATGATACTTTATGCTTCACAAAAGACTAATGTACTGTAATATAATCACAACAGGTGGGTAAATTAAGTTTTATTATGTACCTTTTACAGTCAGGGAATCCGAAGCTCAAAGAATTTTAGTAAAAGGCTGAAGTTGCCTAGCTTTTAAGTGGCAGAGCTGAGATACACCAGCAGGAACCATTCCAAAAGGCACAATTGTCTCCTGAGTTGTGAGTTTCTCTCTAAAACCTTACAGACTGGGTGTGGTATAGAGTGGGAGGAAGAGGGTGAGACCCAGTTCTGTTAGAAATAGCCTTTGGATTTAGATTTGACTGTAGAAATCAAGAAGAACTTCAGATATTATAAAACAGAGCATTCATATTTGGAATTTTGTCTTTTCTATGTTGATAATTCTTAATAGGAGAAGATGATTCCTTATCACCCATAAAAAGAGGGAGAGAGAAAGAAAAAGAGAAAGAAAATTATAAGCCATTTTTTGGTCATTTAGAGTTATAGTTGTAATTCTATATTCTACTCCTTTCTCCCCTCAAAGTGTCTTGGACACAGTGATCATTCAATAAACTTTTAATTACTAGTGATATCAAGAGTGACATTGCTTACATTCTACTTATAGTCTCAGCTCTGTATTCTTAAGGAAATGGAATTACTCTAAGGACAAAAAAAAGAAACTGGAAGTTAATAAAGATTTTTTTTTATTTTCATCATTGATTGACAGCATAGCCTTAAGTAAATTTTTAACTGTGTAAATATAACTTGAAAATTTAAACTTGAATAAAATTTGACTCATTGAGGGGCACCTGGGTGGCACAGTGGTTAAAAGTCTGCCTTCAGCTCAGGGCGTGATCCTGGTGTTGTGGGATCAAGCCCCACATCAGGCTCTTCCGCTATGAGCCTGCTTCTTCCTCTCCCACTCCCCCTGCTTGTGTTCCCTCTCTCGCTGGCTGTCTCCATCTCTGTCAAATAAATAAAATCTTTAAAAAAAATTTTTTTGACTCATTGAATGACCTGTACTCCTAAAGAATATGGAAGAATAACCTATTGGGAGACATCGCTGATGTGCACATTTTGTTAATAACTACTACATATGTGTTTGATTTTCTCTTTGATAACTGTAATCTAAATACTTAGCAATTCTTCAATAAGATTGTTTTATCTGAATTTAATACAGTAATTTAGCTAGAGATTAACATTCTATGAGCTGAATGGTTAACCTAGACTCTCTTTGTCTTCCCCTTACAACAACTAATTTCCTAAGTGTGCCATGTGGTAATCTTGTGCTGAAAAGTGGAATGGCATGAAAAATAAGGACGGTTCTTGTGACCAAGTATTAAAGAGTGGATAGGAATTGATTTAATATGTTTAAGTGAGAAAAATACAATCTTTACTATCTTTGGGTAATATTCCAGATTTGTTGTGAACACAAGGGGTAATGTAATGTTGATTCTTGGGCCACCTGTATCTTATTCTCTGTCTGTACCTTTCTTTCATTTTCTGCAGATGTATGAAAAGCATGGGGTAGTGACATCTTGGTGGTCTTCTCTTGTAATTTCATAGTGACCATAGAAGGGAAAGCTTAATGGATACAGTTTGAATGATAATTGTATACGATTTTTAAAAGAGGTTGTGCTTGAGACAAGACAATAGAGTTACTCCAAAAAGATATAAAAAACAATGAAGAGGGAGTATAGCGTCCAGAGGAGATTCTCTAATTTGACCCCATGAACAACTTCATATTTTTTCTACAATACCATAGGCAGCAAAAAATAATGGACATTTATTGTATCACAATGTAACTTATCATATCGACTAACATTGTAGTATATCCTCAAAAATGTAGAATGATTGTAAATCATGACCACAAGAAAATACCATGTGAAACAGGTAAAATTCAATTGCAAATCATTTTAAATGTCCCTGTGGTTTTTGTGGTGCTAAGGATACAAAGACACACACGATTCTAAGATTAAAGACTTTAAAGCTAGTTAGAAAAGATATTTAAATATTTTAGGATTTTAAAAGTTCAAATACTTTTGTATTAGAAGAAAAAAAACCATATTTATGAGCTCAAGAAATGCACTAACTCCTGGTAAGCCTGGTAGATTTCTGAGAATAAGGGTACCAGGTAGAAATTAAACACAGGGACTTAGCAAATTTCTTCCACTTAGTAGCAGTGACTGAGAGCAAGTATCCAACCTCTCTAATCTCGAACTTTCTATGAACTGAGGATGATATCTCACTTGTGTGATCATTATAAGGAATAAATAACCTGGTTCTTAGCAAGGATCTAAGCACAATGGCATCTCTCAGGATAAGTAGGCGTTATAATTACCTAGTCCCCCTGTTTTAGGGTGCCTTTGGGAACACTTTCGCATTAGAGCAGTTTGAACCTTATTCCCAGCCCTCCCCGACGTCCTGTTGCACTCACAACATATCTGAGGTATTTGATGACTCCTATCAATAGCTTCGGCTTATTATGGTAAATAAAACATTTCCAACCAGGTATGGAAGTTGTGGGAAGACAGAGAGGGGAGAGACAAGGAGGATGGATAGGGATCATTAATTAAAAATCTGCTAATATCACTTTTCTCTCTTTAGGGTATGGATTACAATAACAGCATCACTCATATCAATTTGCTTCAGCAGCTTGAAGAAATAATAGTGATCGTGATAGAATTAATGTTTACTATCTTTATTGGCAGTTTTGCCTTCTTGAAACCTGGTTTCTTTAAAGAGGTGGTGGCAGAGCTCTGTATGAATTATGTTGATTTGCCATGGGAGAAAAATAAAATGACACCACAAATGGTTTCCAAATTTGCCAGACTCGTTGAGACAGCAGCTCTGAAAGGCTTCAGAATGAATATCCAATTCAGAGATAAACTCAGCCTCTAATGTTCCAGGTGAGTGAAAAATGGACAGACTGACAAGAGAGTGACAGATCTACTTTTCAACAGCATTTAGGTTCAGAGGGGAGAAAATAAATGGATGAAAAATTTTTCAGGAGAAATTATAATGTTTTGTGTAGCGTTTTGAACTGAAGTTATAATGCCTTTGTAAACAGAAATCAAAGCAAATTAATAAAATGAGCTTGCTTTTCTTATAATATCAAAATTGTCCAAACATCTAATATGTTTCCCTCTGTAGATAATTTGACAGTATTAAGTGGTATTTAAGAAATTTTCTTCAACTGTAAATAAAAAATAATACTTTGAAAGCTTGTTATTGTACCTAAAATCGAAAATTTACATTATTAAAAAATTAAGAAAAAGAAATTACTCAGAGAAGAAATTCTTTCTTCCTTCCTTTCTTTCTTCCTTTCTTTCTTTTTTAAAGTAAGCTCCACACCCAGGGTAGAGCCCAACAAGGGACTTGAACTCACAATCCTGAGATCAAGTCCTGAGCTGAGATCAAGAGTCTGACGCTTAACTGACTGAGCCACCCAGGTGCCCCATGAAGAAATTATTTCTTAATTGCTACTTGATAAACAGATTAGCATTAAAACATAACCACACCAATAAATATGTATTTGCAAAATCATTTTTACTAGAAAAATTATATCTTGTAATCAATCTTCTTTTTAAAATCATTTTTAATTTTTTAATTTTTATAAACATCACTTGAGTTCAATTTCTCTTCTACTATATTCCCAAAAAGGGGACAAGAGCTTGTCTATATATTCAGCCTAATAATTGTTCATATATATTTATGTATTACGAATGAGCTCCTTCTCTGGTGAGCAATGATTGCTCTTTAAGTCTCACAGATTCTTTTCTGAGTCAATTTCTGTTTAATTCCCCTTCACTTTCCTCATTAAAATATTAGACTAAAAGCTGCTTTTTGTTTCTGTTTTGTTTTTTATTTCCAGATAGGAAGAAATTTCAAGTAATCAGGTTGTCACAAAGATTTTTTTTTTTTCGAAAGCAGTGGATATTAAACACTTGAGAATAGTTAAAAAATAAAGCTGTATATTCTTATTTTACATTATCAAAATGTACAGGGCAGAAATAAATCTGCTTAAATATGTAAATCTTCAATTCCTACAGGAAATCTAACTAAAGGTTTCACAAATATGTCTTCAAATTCATGTATAACAAAAGAAGTAACAAACATCTTCACATAATGTAATCATCACATAAAAAATTCTCAATGACATTACTGAAATGTGTGCAGCTGATTTTCAAGTAAGGAAGTCGTATATACCTACAAGATCATTAAGATATAGACAAAGGAATATAATGCACACACATTCACATAATGTAGGTGTTAGTTAAGAAAGAATAGCAGTGAAATGAGTTGCCAAGTATTTTCAGATGTAAAAGCAACCCATGTTTAATGGCTTAATTTATCTCTTTGTGTCTATAAAAACAATCAATTAAATGAGAATTCAATCTCCTTAATCATCTTGGATTATGATCTTAACCTGTAGGGAACATTTAAATGGCTAAAATAACACTCTCACACATGTTAAAAATCAAAGTGGATTTCCATGACAGGACTGACTGAAAAGATATATAAAGCACTTACATTTTTTGTTTTTATATAAATAATGCATGCACATTAGAAATACATGCATACAAGAAAAAGGAAAAACAAAGTATCAGTGCGTCTAGCAACATGAAATAACATGTCGACTCTCCTATTAAGAATTACCTATTCTGAAAAGATCACTTAAAAATATGTACCAATGGGGCGCCTGGGTGGCACAGTGGTTAAGCATCTGCCTTCGGCTCAGGGCGTGATCCTGGCGTTCTGGGATCGAGCCCCACATCAGGCTCCTCTGCTATGAGCCTGCTTCTTCCTCTCCCACTCCCCCTACTTGTGTTCCCTCTCTTGCTGGCTGTCTCTATCTCTGTCGAATAAATAAATAAAATCTTAAAAAAAAAATATGTACCAAAAGCATTCACTATCTTTGCACAATTTCACTTAAATACATTGCTTTTTTCTAAAGATTTTATTTATTTTTTGCAAGGCGGGGAGAGAGAACGAGCACGTGAGGGAGGGGCAGAGGGAGAAGCAGACTCTCCACTGAGCAGGGAGACTGATGTGGGACAGAGAGAGAAAGAGAGAGAGCACAAGAAGGCAGAGCAGCAGGCAGAGGAAGAGGGAGAAGCAGGCTTCCTGCTCCGGGAGCCTGACGTGGGACTAGATCCCGACCTGAGCTGAAGGCAGACACTTAAATGACTGAGCCACCCAGGAGCCAAAGCAATTTCACTCTAGAGATATATACTAAGAAAATAATGTCATATACTCCAAGGAAGGCATTTATGGTGCTTTATACAATTGTAAGAATACTCCTGCATTTTTCATAAAAAGTTTTTAGGCAATGCAATTTTCCAAGTTAAGTTTCTTTTTTTTTCTTTTTTAAGATTTTTCATTTATTTATTTGACAGAAGGAGACAGCCAACGAGAGAGGGAACACAAGCAGGGGGAGTGGGAGAGGAAGAAGCAGGCTCCCAGCGGAGGAGCCTGATGTGGGGCTCGATCCCAGAACGCTGGGATCACACCCTGAGCTGAAGGCAGATGTTTAAAGACTGAGCCACCCAGGAACCCCATCAAGTTAAGTTTCTGATTAGGTATTTCTCTAGGACCACTTACTCTTTATGTGATATGTGACATAACTAGTAAGTGATGAAGTCTGTTGTCTCCATCTTCTTTCTTCTTAAGTGGGACACAATGCAGCTTGAAATATTTGCAGGTGACCTTTTCCTCCACTTGCCTTCTGCTCTTTAAGAGAGGTTAGCTATATTTACCTAATAAACTTGTGAAAATGGATAGAGCTAACATATATCAATTACTACTATGATGGCGTGTGAAACAGTTAATTCTACTTATAAAGCATACTTGGAGGGGAAGAAAGGGATAGTTGCTTTACTGCTTTTCTCCTAAGATGAATGCCGCCTGTGATGAAATAATGCTTGTGGAAGTAAAGGATAATTTTAGTTCTGGACGTGGAAGAGCTACTAATTGAATGAAAAGGGAGCGAGGATGTAAGTACTTTCCAATTAGGCAGAAAAACACCACAACAAGTGTCCAGCAATCAAAAAGAGTCTACCTAGAAGCAAAGGCGAATTTGCCCATGTGTATCTTGTTTTTATTACAAATTTCTCAGAATAACTTGTTTAAAACCATTCGATTTTATCGTCTATAAAATTAAAACTCCTGGAGCGCCTGGGTGGTTCAGTCGGTTAAGCGACCAACTCTTGATTTCCACTCAGGTCATAATCTCAGGGTTGTGAGATTGAGCCTTGGATTGGGCTCCGCACTAGGTGTGGAGCCTGCTTGAGATTCTCTCTCTCTCCTGGTGCACCTGGGTGGCTCAGTTGGTTAAGCGTCAGACTTTAGCTCAGGTCATAATCTCAGGGTCCTAGGATCAAGCCCCCCTTGAGCTGTGCATTGAGCCCCCCTCCTTTGGCTCCACGCTTAGTGGGGAGTCTACTTGTCCTTCTCTCTCTGCCCCTCCCACTGTTTGTGCTCTGTCTCTCTCTCAAATAAATACACAAAATCTTTAAAGAAAAAGACTCTCTCTCTCCCACCACCCCTCAAAAAAATAAAAAAGAAATAAAAAAGAAAATTAAAATTCCTTAAGAAACGATTGGCATCAGGCTGTGAACTGAAGGAGGTAGAGTTCCGCCATTTGCAACAAACCGTGTACACTATCGGATTTTAAACTAGAAATCTCAGCAAGTGTGAAAATTTGAAACACTTTAGAAGAGCCAAAAAGTTACATCTGAGATGAAAATATTTGAAAACGTTGAACTTTCTCTGTCTACAACAATTCTCTTCCTGCCCTATCATTAAGGCCAGCTCTGCTAGAGTAAGTTCCACAAAATCTGTCAGAGTGCGTCTGTACTGCCAGGCACATCTTGGGTCTCACCAGCTCAAACAGAGGAAGAGCTTTCAACTTTGTTTTTATATATACAATATTTAGTTAAAAAATCACATATATGTATGTATTAAAAGAGTTGTTTAGCATAAGTATATTTAAAATACACTATTTTTCTTCAGGAATTTTCAAACTTGGAGAATATTACAAGCAGGAGTTTGCCCAATCTCTGTTACAAAGTTGAGGATGCGTCCGGCAGTGGTCCACATCAGTCTCCACAGAGACTCATGTGAAGATGAGAAGAGGCTCACCAGCATCCTGTGTTATCATGGCCCAAAACAACCTAGCACAGTGGCAGAGAAGGGGAGAAGTAATGAAACAGGGCACATGCTCAAATCCATGGTGGAAAGGATGAATTTCAGAGACTGCTCTCTAAAGAGAAACATCTACATGGAGTCACTTGTCCCTGTGGCAGAAAGGAACATGCTCTTGAATTCCTACGCAAACAAGACAACATTGCAGAACTTGTGTTCTCTCAACTTCTGCTCATAGTCCTTAGCTAGCATCATCCATGGAATTATTTTTATGTGATATTTTTCTCCATTAAAGCTTTAATTACTTGATCTACATGATTTATACTCTCACGATAACTATAGCTCTACTTCTCAAGATTTCTTCCACATTTTTCTTTTCCCCACGAAATAAAATGCATTTAACACCTTTCTGAATAGAGCTTAGTTGCATAGAAAGAATGTTATACATTTTAGAGTGCTAATTAGAGCCAGCAACAATATAAGTCTCATCTAAAACTCTTCTGAATCATTCTGTCAGTGTTGGAATGGTGTTCAGCTTTCGCGCACTCACCAAACACGCAAATTAATTTTTGCTATGGATTTAGAGAAAGCAATTTGAGGAAATTTCTCATATGGGAATTGTATATTCTGATTGACATATTGAGACTTTTAGTGACGGTAAAGAGAGATACAACATTTCTCTGAATACTCAGATGGTAGAATTTAGAAGCTTCACATAATTAGGGGCCTCTCAGTTAGCCAGGATTTTTCTTTCCTCTTTACCTTATCTTTTTTTTCAGTCTTTTCCTTTTATTTCTCATGATTTGCCCTTTCCAAAGTATTGGTCTTTGGTTTTTTTGTTGTTGTTGTTGTTTAGGCTTTTTAATATTTTTTCTAAAATATTGGTCTTGATTTAAGTAGTAGAAATTCGTTTATCAAAGCACCAACAGCCAATCGAGTTAACATCCCAAGTGTTATGGGTTGAATTGTGTCCTTCTCAAATTCAGATGTTGAAGTCCTAACCTCCAGCACCTCAGAATATGACTGTATTTGGAGATATGATCTTTAAAGACGTAAGTAAATTTAAATGAGGTCATCAGGGCGGGCCTAATCCAATATGACTGACTGGAGAGGAGATTAGGACACACACACACACACACACACACACACACACACACAGGAGGCAATGTGAAGACACTGGAGGAAGATGCCCATCCACAAGCCAAGAGACCAATGCTGCTGACACATTAGACCTCTAGTCCCAGGATAATCAGAAATAAATTTCTGTCGTTCAAGCTGCCCAGTCTGTAGCACTTTGTTATGGTAGCCCTAGAAAGATAATACATCAGGGTAATAGTTATATTTTGAAATAAAAATTGTGTAGCTACATGACGAGCCTAGTACTTTGGACAGGGAATCTGAAATTTGTAGAAGCCATGGGACTGGCCCAAGATTAACCAACAGACATTATAGCAGTGGATAATGCAGAGGCCATATTTTTGCCATGGACACTAATCCCTTTGCCCACTCACAAGCAAATATGCCAGAGGATAAAATACATAGAATTAGCATCATCCCATCCTCTCCTTTTCAAGTGCTTGTTTTGTACTCTGTAGGCTTCAGAGAGTGGAGAACAAAATCTGGGGGTAGAGAACAAAAGCTAGCACTATAAATATGTTGAAATAAATATGCTCAACTAAAAATAAATTTAAGGCTTTGATTTTTTTTTAATCTAAGGCTTTAAAACCAGCTTCACCAATATCATTTGGTTATTACCATTTCAGCTTGTCATTCTTTAAAAAGAATGGGGTTGAGGAGATTCACTTAAAATATCATTTGTATAATAAACAAAGTTTAGGACTGTGAATTTAAAGAACTGAACTATAATCGGGTTATAAAGAATGTGTTTTCCGATTTTACCTTTCTTATAACCAGCTAGAAGATCAAAAGCACCCATTATTCGTTTTTGAACTTTCTACCTTGTAGGACTTTCCATTCTACGCTGCCCACACAATTCGGTAGAAATTACACATGTTGATGGATGAACAGGGTATATACAATAGAGAACATCACTTATATTCTAAGGAATTGACTTTTTAAATGTATTTTCCTGGGCTTTGAATCTGATTGTGGTCCAGTTGTTCCTAAATATTTAGTTCAAATTAATGGCTATTTATTAAACAACCGAGGACCTCACATTTTTTTACATCTCCAGTGCCCCTAGAAAGCACCCAGAAGGTTCCCCAAGCACCTCTTCTTCTTCTTCTTCTTTTAAAGATTTATTTATTTATTTATTTGAAAGAGAAAGAGACAGAGCACGAGCATAACTGGGGAGAGGAGCAGAGGGAGAGGGAGAAAGAATTTCCAGCAGACTTCCTGCTGAGTGCAAAACCCTACAGGAGACTTGACCTCACCACTCCGAGATCATGACGTGAGCTGAAATCAAGAGTCAGCCGCTTAACCGACTGAGCCATGCTTAAGGTACCCTGCTTAAGCACTTCTTTACCCACTAATCTCTCTGCTGCTTCTTTGGTTCCACTGTTTCCTATTATAGGAAACTGGCTACTTACCCAAGGGACCCCTGTGGGGACTAGGGTCCTGCTTTGACTTTGACAGTACTTATCTTTAGAACCTTGTAATCTCCAAAGCTTCTTAAATATCCACTGTGTACATGAAAAAATTCAAATAGAAAGATGGCAAAGAGGCTATTTTGATTTGGATTCAAAATATTATTCAAAAATATTATTGTACCATTCTCGTTTGATTACTTGGTATTTTTTTTTAAGATTTTTTTTTTTTTATTTATTTGACAGAGATAGAGACAGCCAGCAAGAGAGGGAACACAAGCAGGGGGAGTGGGAGAGGAAGAAGCAGGCTCACAGCAGAAGAGCCTGATGTGGGGCTCGATCCCAGAACGCCGGGATCACACCCTGAGCCGAAGGCAGACGCTTAACCGCTGTGCCACCCAGGCGCCCCAAGATTACTTGGTATTTTCACTAGAATTAGGTTGATTCAAGCATTTTAATTCTTTCTCTTTCTTACCCATAGTTTCCACTTTACTGATTTTATTGTTCTTAATCTCCTGTGAATGAAACAAATTGATCTAGACAGTAGAATTATTTATTTTTGTAGGGTGAAGAAATTTATCGGAATGAAGAAGAACAAATTTGAAAAATGTATTCATCTTTCTCCATTCTTTTTACCTGAATGTTGGATTGTTTGCTTCCCAGACTCAGCTCTGAGATTATCAATCTTGGCAGAAACACTTTCAAAGACAGAACTATTGGAGACTGCAGAGAATATGAAAACTTGAGAGGTGCCATCCAGTGAGCTGTAGATTCATGGATCCTTTGGGAAACATTAGACTAATCTGGTCACTGTGTTGGTTTTATACTATAGTCCTCACATTTCCTATCCTTCCAACTGCAATAGAATGTGCTTTGTGTCCTGCTGTATACCGCATGATAAAATTATGATTCCAGAGGAACTTTCAAATAAATGCAGGCTCAGAGGTGTTGAAAAGGAGCACCAAGATTAGAGATAATCACACAGGTAGGAAAAATTTGGGCAACATGAAAGGTTAGTCTACTTTGTATACTAAAAACAAATATATATGTGCCTAGCAAATCACTGTCACATTTTCTTCCATTGGACACAGTAAATAGAGAAGCCGGACTTCAACATGGGGCAGATTCAGGATACAGGATACTGTTGTTTGAATAAGGACTGTCACAGGGTACTTATGCAGTAGATATGATGATGATGACGATGATGATGATGACAATAATAAACTATTACTCAATTTTTAAAGTCCTAAAGTAGAAAATATATCCTATTAATGAATATTTAAAGTGTTGATAAAAAAGTAATAATTTACCAGAATTCAGTTTTGCAACTGGATTCTCATATTTGGGTAAGCAGCTGAACAGATGATGATAACTCAACAGTTCTCTGATTGTATTTAAATCAATACATCTAACATTGGACTAAAAATTGTACTAAGACATTAATTTGCTTTTCATAAACACGAAGTACTCAATTCTTTATTGATTGATTATCACAAAACAAACACACATTGAGTCTGTGAATTTGCTGAACAAAACTGATGATGAGCAAGATTTTGCTAAGCCTACAAAACATCACTGAGCCAGTTACAAAGCTCCTGCTCCTCGGTCCAGGTCAATTTTCCCTTTCTTTCTTCACTGGTGCTGAGGCTAGGATCCACAAACTGTGTTCCTTTGCTGGCTGTTAGATGCTACCAATTGAGGACTTTAAAGGCGCGGTGGAAGATGGGGGAGAAAGGACTTGACCCTTATTTGCTGGCGGTTGTTGTTGATATCCCTGGACTCCAACCATCTCCCTTCATGCCAGCAGCATCAATTGATTCCCTCCTCTAGCTGCTTTCTACACTTCCAGTAACAACCTTGTTGCTGCCTTCCTGGTTCCTAGGACCAGGAGGGCCACCGTGTTCTCTCCTCGGATGTCTGAGGCCAACCACGTGATCAGCACGAGCCATCCAGGCAGTGCCCCTCCCTCTTGGGTCAGATTTCCTCAGGGCTGTGATTGCTGCTCTGAGCTCCTGAGATGCCAGCTCGAGCCTGGTGGCACTGTCCCTCGGAAGTGAGAATGCCAACAGGACAGCAGTCCTGCTTTGATATTTTAGGTTCTGATAATCTAAACTTTGACCTTCATTGCCCCAGTCGAACAGGTGCCACCTGTTTCTTGTACTTAGTTATCCCATTATGTCCTTGTTCAGTCCTTTGATACAATGTAACCAATTCTTATGTTATCTCTATTGAAAAATCTATTATTGTTCCTGTACTCCTAACTAAATCTTTATTGATATACTCAGTGATTTTAATAAAAGAAAGTTAAGACTATTCTGAGCTAATGAAAGTAAAATTATAGAATAGTTCATAAAAAATTACCTTAAAAACATAAAAAACAGGGTGCCTGGGGGGCTCAGTCAGTTAAGCATCTGCCTTGGCTCAAGTCATGATCCCCGGGTCCTGGGATTGAGCCCCACATCAGGCTCCTTGCTCATCGGGGAGACTGCTTCTCCCTCTCCCTCTACATGCTGCTCCCTCTGCTTGTGCTCTCTCTTTCTGTCAAATAAATAAATAAAATCTTTTTAAGAAGCATAAAAAACAGATTGAACGAAGTTTTCAGACTATTAGGCTTATTTAATACCTAAAATATTAATAATAAACATATTAATTAATCAAATGTACAATAATATTTCTAGTACATTTTTTCAATGTTATTTTTATAGTTTTTCAATAGGCCAAAAAAAGTAAAATTTAGTCTGTACCTCAGTAACTAATTTAAACATTTAAATTAGGAAGATATGAACAAACAAAGTTTAATTCTTTTAAAATTCCACAGTGGAAATTCTGCTTAAATTTACAGATGTATGAAATTTCGTTTTACTCTTACCACACCAAATTCCACAAACCAACACTCTCACTAGTATAGCACACTCAATGGACAAAGATGATTTGATTGGGGGCGCCTGGGTAGCGCAGTCGTTAAGCGTCTGCCTTCAGCTCAGGGCGTGATCCCGGCGTTCTGGGATCGAGCCCCACATCAGGTTTCTCCGCTATGAGCCTGCTTCTTCCTCTCCCACTCCCCCTGCTTGTGTTCCCTCTCTCACTGGCTGTCTCTCTGTCAAATAAATAAATAAAATCTTTTAAAAAACTGATTTGATTGAAAACATGTTTTCTCTAAGTCGCAAATTTCCAAATAGCTCATGATAGTGTCTTGCCTTCCCTTACCTGTATGTAAAACAAACAAGAAAATGTACAAAGATTAAGAACCCACTACCTCCCACAGTGAAAAAGAAAGGGGATAATATTTCTTGAACGCTAACCCAAAGCATGTAATATGCTCATGGCTTCATAGAGCATTTAATCCTCACATTGATGTTTGAGATATGAATGATTAGTCACTTTCTACTTTTTACTTGGAGCATGAAGAAACAGAGTCTTTAGAGCTTTGAGTGTTGGTCCCAGATTTTAACCAGATCTCCCTCCGTCAATTCCTGTGCTTTTTCTCATAATGTAACCCTAGCCTAGTTGGTACTCAATACAGTCATTAAACTAAAGAACAAGTCAAGGGGCACATGGGTAGCACAGTTGGTTAAGCGTCTGACTCTTGGTTTGGGCTCAGGTCATGATCTCGGGGTCATGAGATTGAGTCCTGCATCAGCCTCTGGGCTCAGCATGGAGTCTGCTTAAGACACTCTCTTCCTCTCCTTCTGCCCCTCCCCCTGCACTCTCTTTCTAAGATAAATAAATGAATCTTTTACCGAAGAAGAAGAAGAAGAAGAAGAAGAAGAAGAAGAAGAAGAAGAAGAAAAAGAAGAAGAAGAAAAAGAAGAAGAAGAAGAAAGACAGAAAAAAACAAGTCAAACCTCTAGCAGCCAGCAAGTGTCACTTCTTTATTACAGGACATTTTCAGAATGCACCAACTTATCACGCTGTTTATCCATGGGGTACTTTCCATATCCCTTCTCCCCTTCCTCCCTTTCTTCCATCTCCAGCTCCTCTCCACCTCTAGCTTCTCCTCTTCACTCATTTCACAAATGGTTCACTTGAAATCCATGAAAAGTTTGAGTTTCTTTCCTTCTAATGCATAGTTATATTTTTAATTCAGTCAGCATATAGCATTCATTATATATGAATACGTACATATGTATGTATGTACATGTATTTATAGTCAACTTGGCAATCATTAGGAATTCATAGCAACAGCCATAATTTTCATCACCCATATTAGTTCCTAAAATGGCCAATCTCACAGTAGATCCATTTGATTTTTTAATTGGCTGTCTAAATTGGAATACATGATTTTAATTAAAAACACCAAATTAAATTCTCATTTGTGTTTGAACATTTTGTTTAGTATCAATTGTTGAGTAATTTTTGACTCATCCCCTTTTCAGAAACAGCCAAGTATATTAATATGTATATCTTACGTTTTTTGAACTCATTTCAGTAGTTTAATAGAGCCATTGCTTGAATAATTCAATTGTCTCACACATTCTTTGTTGTTCTTTAAACAACAAATTACTCTTTATTATTTATGGGCAACGCATTTGAACTTTTAAAATTCTTAAACTAGGTCTTTAATGCTCTGAGATTTCAATTTTTAATTTATTGCAGTGTTTTTCACCTGATTTAACATTTTAACTTTCCGAGTTAGCAGGTGTTAAAAATCTCAAAATGGCAAGACGAGATTTGACATGCATTAACACTGTTTACTTAAAATATAAGGGATTCCCACAGGACAAAGTGCCAGACAGTTTCTACCCAGGGAGTATGCTGAATTCAGAGGAACTAGCAGTAAAGTACTGAATTCATAATGTTAGATTTTAAGTGATCAAAATGACAAATGGCCACTTCAGCAACTTTCTTGGTAAATATGGAATGTTCACAAAAAAGAACGATATTTCAAGTGGTTAAAGTAGGATTTTTCTCCCCAGAGTAGTGAGTCCATGTAAGACTACTACTGGCTCAAGACTTTCATGATGGTGGGGCGCCTGGGAGGCTCAGTCATTAAGTGTCTGCCTTCGACTCAGGGCCTGATCCCAGGGTCCTGGGATTGAGCCCCTCATCGGGCTCCCTGCTCCGCTGGAGCCTGCTTCTTCCTCTCCCACTCCCCCTGCTTGTGTTCCCTCTCTCGCTGGCTGTCTCTCTCTGTCAAATAAATAGATAAAATCTTAAAAAAAAAAGAATAGAAATAATAAAAAAAAAAAAGACTTTCATGATGGTGTCATCACTCAGGCTGAAGAAGTAGCTCTTCCCCCACCTCCAAACACTTTTTTTTCAAGCCCTGTATCCAATTGACATTGACTCTCCAGTATATTATGCTTTTAGAACTTGGAGCACTACAGTCCAGTTTATCAACCAGCCTTAAAAATTTACACACCATAGGAAAGTTTTATTATGCTTTAGGTAGCATAAACCTGCCCATGTTTAGAATAGCTAAACTATTGGGGCGCCTGAGTGGTTCACTCAGTTAAGCATCTGACTCTTGATTTTGGCTAAGTCATGATCTCAGGGTTATGAGATCAAGCCCCTCATCCAGCTCCCTGATGAGCATGAAGCCTGCTTAAGATTCTCTCCTTCCTCTTCTGACCCCACCCCCCATCCCTGGCTCATTTTCTCTCAATCTCTCTCTTTCTTCCAAAAAAAGAGCATTTAGAATAGCTAAATTGTTGCTACTATAGTTAAATTCAATATTATCACCCACTGTGGCCGTCAGAAAGTTCTTACAGAACCTGAAATGAGAGTATTTATAAATATTCCATCTTTTCACCTCAGGTTTTGAGTCACAGGTGTGGCATACCGTGGAGGAAGAGGACGTTTTGAATTGGTTATGGTCTTGAAGCTTAAACATCTCCTGGACTGAATAATGGAATAAATGAAATTTGTCAGAAAAATATTCTTTCTACCCAGATGCTATTAAGGGAGGAAATGAACATCATATGGCTAAGGGCAATAGAGAAAAGAAAAGCTTCACATTTATATTCAGACAAGGTGAGGTCGGTCAATAAAGTGGCCACCTTGGCTTGCATGTTTGACTTGTCCTGTGGACCCTGAGTCCTGGAGGCAGAGCTTGGTCCTATTCATTTCAGGATTCATGGATCCTAGTTTAGAACCTGAAACTTCAGAAGAACTGAATAAATGTGTGTGTAACGGAATAAAATTTTACACATTATACCATGATTTTGCCAAAGGCATTATTAAACTCAGGTATCTATATCTGAATATATTTCTTATTCCCTTCAGTCTTCACAATCCTAGGCTCGTCTGTAGCCTTGCTTACTGTTGATAATCTCCATAGTTTAGAATCATACAACCCTAGATTTCTACGATGTGGTTCTTTTCTGATTATTTTCCTACTTCTCCATTTCTTCATAGTCTTCTTTTTAGACCCTTTTTTCCCTATTCATTACTCCTCGAAAACTCACTTCTCATTCTGATGTTCTTATGTTGGCAAATGGCAGCACCAAACACTAAATTAACCAAAACAGAAAGCTATAATTTATCCTTTGGTCACATCTTCCTTTTCCCTTCCTGTCCAGTCAACGAGCCCTTCAAATCTGCCTCCTTAATATTTTGCCCATCATTGATCTCCTTCTATTTTCTATAATGGAGTCTAAATTCACACACTAGGGGAGCCTGAGTGGCTCAGGTCATGATCTCGGGGTCCTGGGATCAAGCCCCACATCAGGCTCCCTGCTCCGTGGGAAGCCTGCTTCTCCCTCTGCCTCTCCCTCATGTTTGCTCTCTCTCTCTCAAATAAATAAATAAAAATCTTTAAACACTTTTAAATAAATTCACACACTGTTTTTCTTTTCTGGGCATCTGAAATAACCTCTGGTATCTAAGGGCAAGTACCTCCCTCCTTCAATACTTGCAATAATCAGGCTGAGCTTTCTGATTTTCTGCACTGCTCAGGCCCTTTCCTCATCTGATATCCGTGAGAGACTCATCCTTGTTTACAGGGACTGGCCAATAATCCTCCCTGGGCTCGGTCTCTGTGTACCTGTCTAGCCTCATCCATGGCTCCTCTTATGTCTTATTCCAGTTCTGCTAAATAGTAGCACCTCCCTGACTGTGCGTACTTACTTCACATCTTCATGGCCAGGCCTGGAATCGCCTCCCCCAAATGGTCTGTCATAGAAACAACTGCTCATCCTCCAGGACTCAGCTCAAGAGTCATTTCTCTCGATCATGTCCTCTTTTGTGCCTTCACAGTACGTGGAATCTAATTCCAGCATCTTCTTATAACACTTGTGCCCTTATTTGGTTACATTTATTGTTTTCAGTTTCTCTGGTTCCCAGTATGGTCAGGACATTGCTCAACTAGTACATGCTAGGTGGTCAATAATAGTTTGTTGAAGGAGTAAGTGAACATGTTAAAAAAGAATATAAAACACCATATGTCTGGACCTAGTAATCCAAGTATGGTACCCACAGAATATCATTAGTAACAAAGACTTTAATTTAAAATGCAACTATTCAAAATCCAAAGGTCATCATGAAGTGCCTATTCAATGGCAGACGTGGTGCTGAATATTAGAGGTACAGACATGATTAAGACACAGTCCATGATGTTGATGCACTCAGATGGTACAGCAGGGAAATCAGGGTGCGGGATCAATCTTGCCTCCCTTAGTAGCAGGACATAACATGAATGAAGACTTTGTATGTAAATGATAGAATTCAAATTAAGTAATAAAGGCAATGAAAAGAATAACCATATAAGTTATTATTCAAACCAGGCACTTGGAAGAGCGAAGGAGGGCACTACGAATAATCACAGCTGGACAGCAGGAGTAGCCGCTGGACTGTCTACATTTGGACAAACTTGGCTGTATGTTTATTCAAGTGATAGGAAGAGTGATAAAAGTTTAAGAAAGAGAAAAATGTCATCTGATTCTTTTTGCTTCAAGAGCACACACTGATGTTATCCTGTAGATGTTTGAAGGGAATGAAAACGACATTCAGGGAAAGCAATTAGGATGTTGTTATAATTACATAGAAAGGAATTATGAGAGCTGATGAGAAGGCACTGGCAATGAGAATGGAAAGGGAGGAAATATGTTTGGCAAACATAAGAGGTGTGACAGATATAATTTAAAGAGAACGTGCATGTCAGAACTGAAGGAGAAGAAGTCCGAAGGCTTTCTGGTTTCTGTGTTGGAAGTTTGTGAGGATGTTAAAGGATTCTGAGTAGAAGACGGCTCCATGACATATTTGGGAATACTTTTAACTCAAGGAAACTTTTATTTAAAACAAAGAATAAATGAGACGAATGTATTTTGGTCTTGAAAATGTGATCTGAACAAATTTGAAGAAAGCATGCTATTTTTAATACTGATAGAATGTGTAAATGTTTATTGCCTTTTGAAATCATATTTATCAGTTTTAAAATAGATTCAGGTTTTATCCTTTTCTCTTAAAAAATCTCCCCTGATCTGTGAAGTTGGCCTTCGCATTCCCATGCCGCTGTGTATGCTCTTCTGTTACTATACCAGTGACCATTTGGGTGCACTCTTCCAAGGCAGGGAGCATATCCTATTATTCTTTCTACCCAGTGCTTTGCCAAATGCCTGGTAGGCATTAATGCAGAAAATGGCATTGCAGAGTTTTAAATTTGAATGCTGGTGGTGTTCACTGTGTGCCTGTGAGGTGGCATGTACTGTTTTGGAGAAAAGACTTGCTTACAATCTAATGACCAAGGCAGTCAATAAAAAATATTATATAATATAGAGACAATTAATTTAAAAATAAATAAAACAAAGGGATGGGTTGGAAATTTCCTGAAGGGAAAGGAGTGGCTTTTTATAATGGAGCGGTCAGAGAAGGACTCCTGGAGAAATGATATCCGAGCAGAAACTCTACTGAAGAGACGGAGTGAAGATATGAAAATATGAAGAAACAATGGTCTGGGCAGAAGGCACATCATGGACACAGAACCACCATTCCTAAGCTAAAGAATCTCTCATTCCTCATGGAGACTTCATCTCTGGGAGCTTCTCTGGGCTCTCTGGTAGAAATGAAGGCTCCGGCAGTTGGGACTGGGAAAGAGAAGAGGACTGCATTGGTCAGCATATTTGGATATGAATAGGCTGAGGGCTCCGGGGAAAAGAGTTCTGTGAGGCAGGGGGGGAGACTAGGGGTCCAGGGAGAAGGGGGCTGAGGAGAGAGATATATAAGTAGAAAACAGGCTGATCCTGTGTTTATATCTGGGTCCAGGGACGAGCATTTCCCTAAACAAAGATCACAATACAGGAAACCTATTGTGAAAAAAACCTTGCAACTTTATTGGTGACTATATAGTTAGATCTGGTTTCTACAAGAAGAAACATTTAAAGGTGAAGAAAGTACTTATCAATATCAGATTTCTTTTTTTTCCCCTGAATGACGCTAAATAAAGTGCTTTGGTTGGTTTCCTCCTAAATACATTACATCAGTGGTTCTCGGTGGGCCTGGAATGGGTGCCTAGAATGTGCATTTCTAACTCATGACCCAGGTGATACTGCTGCTATTGGCCCAGGAACCATACTTGGAAAAGCCCTGAATTAAACTGACGGAAATAGCCACTTGACTGATGTCAAATAAACACAGGTTAAAGTAAGTGACAATTTTACTACTTTGTTTTCAATTTCTTTAGCACCTTATTCTAGAATAGTTTTTCTTAATATTAATCCTGTGAATATACAAGTTATAAATATATTATCATTCCATCATCCAAGCAAAGTGAAGATTGCTAACACCAATGCTAAGTGTTTGTTTTTTTATCTTTTTTTAAGATTTTATTTATTTATTTGACGGAAAGAGAAAGAGAGCACAAGCAGGGAGAGCCGTAGGCAGAGGGAGAGGGAGAAGCAGGCTCCCCGCTAAGCAGGGAGCCTGATGTGGGCCTCCATCCCAGGACCCCGGGATCATGACCTGAGCCAAAGACAGACGCTTAACTGATTGAGCCACCCAGGTGCCCCTGCTAAGTGTTTATTGATACCTTATAATGGCTCAAGCTGTGACATAAGTGCTTTAAATTAATTAACCTCATTCAACCCTCTGAATTGTGCTGGGTATTAATAATGATGTGCACTTGCCTATGAGAAAACAGAATCACAAAGGTCATACCTTGGGGCAAAGGACCTAGGTTGGGCTAATCCAGAATTTTGTTCTTTTTGACATGTTTTTTTGTTCTGCTTTAGGCAGTGAAGCAGACAACATATTCACAAAGGAATCATGGACATAACCTGCTCCTCTTTTCTGAGCACTAATGTTTCCTGCTTTGAAATATCCGGTCCTTCCGGCAGCATCGTGGTTTAACAACATGTTGGTAATCCTGTGGAAAGCACACTGAGCTGCTGTGCATATTTATATATTTAAATAGTATCAGGAATTTCACTTTCATGGTCCATGATTTGTTCCCTAGAAAGTAACAGAACCCTGTGCAAATCCCTAGTTATGGGTTCTGTGGCACAGATCCCAAACAGGGAGGGAGAGGCTGGGCATCAAGAATGTATGACCATGCTCCAAACTTCAGTTTGAAGGCTACCCTCCTCTCACAAGTCAGCGGACGTTTATGGCTGAAATCAGTCATCGGACCGAAGTTACTCGAAGCAGGGAAGAAGGAGGATTTAGCCTTGTCCAGGTGGGTTTTAAGTAGCTACCTTTCATGTGAACCACACTCTCTGTTGACATAGAAGGTGACCATGCACAACTGAGGTACTCGTACCTTCAAACCCGAGTAAGAGAATTAAAGATTACAATTTAAGTAAGCTGGTTTCTTAGGCATTATTTATAAGATGATCAGAAAAGAGCAAGGATTAAAAAGGCAGCTATTTCTACTGGAGGGTCAAACAGTTTCCTCACGTTTCTTGGGCTTACATAAAGACAGATTTTCCCTAAATTCTCCTCAATTCTTCCCCCAACCTTCACTCTGCCCCAGGGAAGATGAGATCATTTCAACAATGGGTAAAAATAGAAAGGATACACTATTAGGCTTGGCTCAACTTCTTCTGTTACCACTTGGGGAAAAGCTGCTTTCCTCTTATTTCTTCATCGCACTGACGCTGCCCGTACTTTGGAGTGCCTTCCTCAAAATTCTCCAAGTCCCTCTCCCTTCAGTACTAGAATCTACCGGGTCACCGGAGCTTTCCAGAAGGGGCACCCCCAGCATAGAACAGGATTTCCATGGGCTAGTCCCTTCTCCCTCTTGAGGTTTCACTCTCTGACTCTCTAGCCCTGGTCAACCAGATGTCCTGAAGAACCCTGGAGCTCGCATCTATAGATTCTTTCTGGGGCCCTGTGGTCAGAACAGGTCCATGAATCACTTCCTACTGGCTAGAAAAGTGTTTCTTTAGTACGAAAGATTCAGTCAGAATGGTGTTGATGTGTGTCTTTCAGGGTGACCCACTCATGTTAGACACAGGACGAGTTTAGGGCTCTGGGCTACCTACAGACGCTCACTTACCCTAAGACTTTGAGCCCTATGTCTGTGTTCTTGCGTGCAGTGTCACCTATCCGTGTTTCCCTCAGGGTACCACCTCTGGTCCACAGCACACAAGAGGCGGAAGTGCTGGAAGGCATCCTCCGCCCCATAGCCCTTGTGCCACTTACTCTGCAGGCCCCAGACAACCCATCAGGCAAACCTTCAGGGAGAGCGGCACCTATCTGCTCTGAGGGCTTTCAAGACAATTGCTCTACATTGCCTGTGGATCTTTCTGATGAATGTCCTCTCTTGCTTCTCAATGGCGTAAAGCCCAAGGTCATATTCTCAGGAAGTTCATCTTAAACGGAGCTGGAGATGGAAATAGATATTTTTGTGCAAATGTGACTGCTATAATCTCTCTGTTCCCAGCTCCTCCCTTGTCCTCCTCCTTGGTGGTGATGTGTGAGAGGCAAGGTGAGGTCGACATTGAAAGAGATCACATTCTAGGAAGGCAGTGATTATATGATGTGGAGTTCAAGAGAGACATGGACAATGAGCTCTTCTAGGCTTACAATATTAAATTCCCAAGAGTAAACTTATTTATTTTTTAGGTTTTTTTTTATTATATGTTTATCACTGACAGGAAAATTAACATGAGGGGAGAAAGAGTTGTTCACGTTTTCCTACATACTGTACGACTTGTATGTGTGGTCGTCATTAACAAAGCATAGTAATAACTCTTGAGAGTCTTCAGAAGCCAGTATTCACAGGCAACATGGTGGATGAGGCTGTAAGCAGCATTAAATAAATACTATTAGGCAACTGCAGAGGCAAGACGACCCATATCATTTCAACACAAATGGATTCTGAAGAGCCAAGGCCTTGTGAATAATACGTTATTACCTTTTTCTCAAAGCGGGAGAGAGAAAATTTACTGGGAACCATGCCTTTGACAATAAACATAGAGACATAGTTCCTGGATCTGAACAGGAAAAACGACGTCTGATACTATGAAGAATCTTCACCTGTACTAAATATACAATAAGAAAAAAATCATATACCTCTTCTCTGCTCTAAACTTTATCAATAAATCACTAGACCCCACAGAGACCCATGTATTGTGTCATACATTTCTAAAGGAATTTTTCTATAGATAAGCCCAGCACACCCTAGGGCCCTGTCCTAAATCTTACCTGTACAGGCCCTGTGAGGAGGGTTTCAGTTCAGTGCTGCTGAGGAATGAGAGAGTCAATTTACCAATTCTTTGATTCAGTTAGTCGGCCTTTCTGTTTCTGAAATTAAGCTACGTTTTCTAACTTAGCGTCAATACTAATACAAGTAATATTTTTTTTTTTTTTACTCTCGGCTTTCTTCTCTTTTGCCTTATTCTCGGTAGGTTTAAAATCTAGGTGAAGAGGGGCGCCTGGGTGGCACAGCGGTTAAGCGTCTGCCTTCGGCTCAGGGCGTGATCCCGGCGTTCTGGGATCGAGCCCCACATCAGGCTCCTCCGCTATGAGCCTGCTTCTTCCTCTCCCACTCCCCCTGCTTGTGTTCCCTCTCTCGCTGGCTGTCTCTATCTCTGTCAAAATAAATAAATAAAATCTTTAAAAAAAAAAATCTAGGTAAAGAAAAACATTATTATATATCCGGCCATCTTAGGCACAAAACCTGCCTTAATGTGCATTCTTTTTATATGTGAAGATTTAAAAAAAAAAAAAAAAAACCTGAAAGCTAAAGGAATACAAAAAACTTCCAGTCAACTTATTTTTTTAAATGTATTTCTCTGCCCATCTGCTTCATTCCTTTTTTTGCCCCACTCAAGAGAATTAATCTATTATTTAAATGTGTAGCTTGGAGGCATATATCTTACCTCGAGACTGATTCCCATAAGAATGTTAAGAGGAAACAATGTCCAGTACTTTTCAAACACTGTCATATAAATTATGTTGCCAACCTATCTCAAAAACCTGTGGGAAGGGTAGTTAGATTAATTTATTAGGGCTGTCATAACAAAGTACACAAACTGGGTGGCTTGAAGCAACAGAAATTTATTGTCTCACGGTTCCAGAGGGCAGAAGTCTGATTGAGGTGTCCACAAGGCTCTGCTCCCTTTGAAAGCTCTGGGGAAGAATTCTTTCTTGTGCTCTCCTACCTTCTGGTGGTTGCCAGCAACCCTTGCCATCCCTCAGCTTGTGGACGCCTCACTCCAGTTACTGCTTCTGTCTCCACATAGTCATTTTTCCTCTGCATGTGTCCACATCTTTGCAACCAATCTCCTGTCCTTTCTTTGGTGAAGATGCGAGTTATTGGATTTAGTGCCCACTTGAATACAGCATAACTTCATCATAACTTGATTTCATCACAAAAACCCTATTTCCAAATAAGGTCATATTCTGAGGTTCTGTGGAGACATGAATTTGGGGAGACACCATCCAATCCAGCACAGTATTATTTTTATTATCATCATTCCTTTTATAATTAGGAGACCTGAGGCTCAAAATGATAAAAAGGTGAAGTGACTTGTTCAAATTCACCTAGTGAATGCAAGTCGTTCAGCCTTGTGATTCTGTGTACAGCTGCAGTTTAAACGTTTTACATGAAGCATAATATACATGTAGATAAAGTGAACATATCATAAGTGTGTCACTTGATACATTTTCACAGACCTAACATACCCATGAGACCAGCACTCAGATCAAGAGACAATTATCATGACCCTCACCAGGTGTGCTCACCCCCGAGGGCACCCACTTTCCTGACTTGAAGAGCATAGATTCCTTTTACCATTTCTATTTTTTTTGTTATATAAGTGTAATCATGCACATACACTGTTCATATATATACACATTTCTTTAGGGTATTACCTTAGTTTTATTGCTGATGTAATAAGTTAATTCAGTTAACACAAATTTGCTGTTATAGTTCTGTGGGTTAGGAGTCCAGTGCAGATTTCACAGAGCAAAAATTAAGGGGTTGGTCAGCTGGATTCCTTTCTGGAGGCTCTAGAGGAGAATCTGTTTTCTTGCCTCTCGCATATTCTGAGTGTAACTACAGCCCTTGGCTTATGGCCTCCTCCGCTATCCTCAAAGCTAACAATGCTGCGTCACTCTGATCGTGATTCCATATAGGTACATGTCACTCTCGCTGCAGCCAGGAAAGACTCTACATTATTAAGGACTTGTGCAATTACATTAGGCCCACCTGGATAATCCAAGATATGCTTCCTGTCTCAAGGTCTTTACCCTTAATCATATCTATAATTCCCTTTTGCCACATAAGGTAATATGAGTGGTATGTCTAATGGAGAGGAAGTGAGCATCTTCAGGGGCCCTTATTTTGGGATGGAAGTGTTGATTATAAGGTATGCATATATTCAGATTTAGTAGATATTGCTGGTTTTTCAAAGTGGTGATATCAAATTGCACTCTTACCAACTGTGGATAAGAATTGTCAATACTCGATGTATTTGTCCTTCTTGGTTTTTCCTATGCTGAAGAAGAGGACCATGATGTGTACCTCAGTTCTCCTAATTCCAATTTTCTAAATTTTTTAAAACAGAGTTAAGAACTATGAAGGGTCTGAGATTTTACCCTACTTGGAACCGATAAGTTAGCCTGCCACAGTTCATAAATGCTGCAGAAGACTCAAGATTCCTCAGTCAGAGCCCAAAAAGAATTCCTTATTCATAGTAACAGCAGGGCCCAGACCATACACCCCAATTCCCACAGGACAACACGATGTTGCCTGTGCGTGCAGGAGTTTGCATACAGGGGCAAAACCTTTATATTAAGACACCCCAAATATTTTAAATGGAGAATATACATGTCTGCTTTTGCCCTAGAATAAAACACTATGACTATTTTCCAGAGCTGTCATAAAACCTACCCTTGTTCTGGAGAAAGACCTTATCAACATAGTCTAAGGCCATTCCCCGTACCAATATCCCTGGAAATATATTCCGAAACAAAGGCAGTGAATGTATCTGCTTCCAAGATAGGCAGAAAGGTAAGAGACCTATGGAGAATTATCTGTCAGCATGTTGCCTACCTTTAATTTATTATTGGGTTTGGTAAGTAGATTATGATATATTCAACAAATAAAATTCATCATATGGCTGTGTGGAGTATAACAGAAAGTAGTACGAAAAAAGAAAATTAAAAGACATCCTTGCTTTCTCAAGAAACTTACAAACTAGTAGAGGATAAAGAATACAGATGAGGATTATATTAGTATTAAATAGAATCTGCTAAGAATGGACCAGAAGGCTTTCTCCATGTCTAAACAATTCCAAAATTTACTATTATTAAACTTTGTTTCTGCAAGCTTTGATTTGTAGAAATTGAAATTGTTATATAATAAAATCTCTTCATTTTTTTAATGTTTCATGTCCTTGAACTCGTGTAACTAAGAATTCTTTAAAAGCAAATGGGGAGATCATTTGTTGCTGTATGGTTTAGAAAAAAAATTGCAATGAAGATCCTTCAAATAGATCTTTATGGATAACTGGAAAGAAAGAAATGGGGAAAGGGTGGGTATTTTAAGTGAAGAGAGAAGAGGTGTGCAGAACAGATCTAGAGAGCTCAGAGTCCATTTTTCCTAAAATAGACTAAATTTGGACAGTAGGAACGAGTACAATGCTGGATGGTCAATTCCCCCACTGTTTTCACAAGTGCAGGCATTTGGCCTTAATTCTTTGTGAATAAAAATGTTTAATCCACAGCCTGTAGTAAAATATGCTTTTCATTTATTGAACTGAATAGAACGAATACTGGAGCTAAGTATTAAGCCTCAAAATCTTTGACTATGTTGGGGGGAGAGCACATCAGGGCAGCTCCGAGATATTGACATGCACTAGAAAAAGCTGATGGTGTTTCACGGAATGAATTCTGTAATTATAAAAGGTAGAGACTATGGGGGAGCAGGCACTAGGCAGTTCAGATCAAGAGCTGAATTGGAAGGTTTGATGGAGAGAAGGGCTTGAATATAAATACAGACCTGTATTTCAGCAACAAAAATCATACATTTCTATGTTAATTTAATTTTTTCTCTTGGGCACCTGGAAAAATGGTGATAGCTTTAATTGTGAAAAAGAAGATAGGAAAGAAACTTGCATTATGAGGAAAGCTGAATAAGGGTTTTGATTTTTTTTTTTCACCATTTTGATGAATCACCAGGGTCAATACTTCTTTCACACTTGCCTTTCAAAGCTGTAGACCACTGCTCATGAATGCAGGTTATGCTTTCTCTAAGGCAGCCTGGCATAGGTGGAATTTTAGCATTTCCTGATACATAGTGAATCCTTGGTATCTCAATGCTTCTGCTGTTTGCTTTAAATATCCACTGTAACCTAACCGTGTGTCTGGGCTGGGAGGTGAAACGGATCAACCTGAGGTAAAGTAGATAAAGCTGAATGTGAATGACTTAAAACAACAGTCATATTCAAACTAACTTTTTCACTCTCTGTCTTTCTATATATAATATTATTAATATATTAGCCATAAGACCGATAAAACTTTGAATGAGCATTTCTAATGTATTTTAAGACTGAACATTTTAAAAACATGTTTTATTTTGAAATAATATGAGATTTGCCAAAGTCTATCAAGTACAGAGAGTTCCTGTATATCTCTCACTCTGATGTTAACATTTTATATAACCATGGTGCATTTGTCAAAAACTTGATATTTGAAAGTTTCCACTGTGGTCAGAAGTTTAAAACTTGCCCTATCTTTTACAGCTTTATATGCACCTATCCATAGGCACATCTCGTACACTCACATGTCATAAGCAAAAGGTTGACTTTCCAAATATGGGGCTGTAACATTTTGTGGACTCGAAGAACATAATCTGTAGGTTACTTTAAATCCCTAGTGACACTGCAATTGGCCATGTTCTCTTTGAGATGGTTCATATCGAGTAAAATTACTTATTCATTCTCTTAGTAAATCGCAAATGAAAATTTTAAGTGTTCATCCAATAAATTCAAATTTAATTTTCTTCTGTTTAGACCTTTCAATTTTATTCCTATTACTCATTGTGAAAACAAGATGACAATTTAATTAAATCAAATACATTACAGAACTGTTAAAAATGTGTCAAATTAGTCAAAACTGTGATTTTTGCCAACTAAGAAACAAATATTCCTTTGTACTCTAGCTATTAGGCAAATACTGCAGCAATTTGTTTTAAAATACATGGTTAGAACTGTATCATTTATGCTGTGAAAATAATGAGTGCATTTCAACCATTCTAGTTACCATAACAACAGAGTATAATGCATTTTCTTTTATTTTAGTTTCAATCAAATTCATTTGGATTTGATAGTCACAACCAAAAATGAGAGAGACAATTAACACAGCATTTGTACTTCTACTCAAAGTTAAAGGACCAGGTTTGTGTCTACACTGACTTTTTGGTATTGGTTACATAGATCTCTGTGTTGAGAAATATTCAGGGATAACTATCCAGGTAGAATGGAGAAAGGCACATTTTCTCGTGGATACGAGACCATGTTCTGGCCAAGTAAATGTTAGCGTAAGTGTCATATGACAGCTACTGGAACCTTCCTTTAAAGACAGCTGCTGCACAGATTTTCCTTCCTTTCTTTTCCCAATAATACTTCATTCTACTTCCTGAAATACAGAGACGATGGGGAAAGCTCTTACTGCCATTTTGGATCCTGAGGACACAGGACATACACTGAGGCTTGCAGAGTAGTAAGATGTAGCTTTGGTCTTTGAAAACCTTCTGGAACAGAGTTGCCATCCCAGCACCTGACTATCTCTGCATTTCTCCACAAGAGAGAAATTACTTTTATTTATTTAAGCGATTGTTATTTTTCATTTTTCTGGCTTTTTTGCAACTGAAACTAATCCTAACATACCACATCTCTGGAAAGTAGAAATAGGAAAGACAGCACTACATAGTTTTCAAGAAAAATTCATCTTCCTTCATAGATGTATTATTTGTCACCTGTGAATACTTGAGTTTACTATTTTTGTCCCCCTTCTTATTCTCTCGGTGGAATCCAGACGGTGAAGAGGACCCCAGCAGCTATTTCAGTGATGTCAGTCCTACCCTCACTGAACTCCAGACACCATTGAGTTTTGTCTTGGTTTATTCAAGTGTTTGTCTTTTAAAACATCATGACACCCAAAGGTAATAACACTCTGGAGTTCTGCCCAACAGGAATGGAGAGGGATTTACTTAAGGCCTTTGTTTTTAAATCCTGGGGAAATAGATAAAGGCAATTAAATCTTACTCTTGATGTTACTAAATCAGTAGAGCAAATGCACACTGTTTATGGTATAGTGGAAATAACTGAACAAGCCATTTATACAAATTCAGTAGAGAAGTGACAATAGTGAATGCAGAAACCATAGTGGGGGTCTCTTCTAAGTTACACATGAGGGATATTCTGAAACAGAAAAAAGCATATGTTAAATGGGATTAAAACAGTTATGTTCAAAATCTATTTTCTCAAGCATAATAAGAAGTTGAAAAGAATGAGGAAACATGGAAAAAGCTAAATCATTAATATTTTGCTAAGTGATACATAATTCACTTTTGATTGACAAAGAAAACAGAGGAAAAGTACGTTTTTCTTTAAAAAAAAAAAGGTGTAAACAAGAGAAATGGGATAATGATAGATCAAGAGAATATTTTAGGCTAAATTTCCAAAATGTTGCTCTAAGAAAATCACTTGGCACAACAGAATGATATATCACTGGCATTGCTGAAAGCAGGACAAAATAGAACACATAAACAGATGAGCACTTGAAGTTGGCAACTTTACCTCTGGCCCGACTTGGCAGCTCTGGGATGGACCAGAATAAGATAAGGGAGTCATCAGGAGAAAGTTGCTGACTAAACTCTTCTACCAGAGAATTTGTGTTTACGGCATAATTCCACAATAAATAAATCTGTTCTTCCTATACCAGACTGGAATATCTCTCTTCTGTGAGCATGAACCTATTTTTTTTTTCCATCTTTCTTCCTTCTCCTCAGCCATTGCCCCATATGTTCTACCCTAGACTACAGTTCTTGAGGGAAAGAAAAGAACAGTTTGGCACATTTTATTGTTTTATTTTGTAGTTTTTATTTTATCTTTAGAATCTCTGTGACCATCAGGACTTGGGCTTCCCAGTGGCTACCTTCTTCTGATGTACTTTGATTCAGGCTTTGCGCTCACCGGCCCTACTAATCTCTGCTGATGTCAGAAGAGATTAGCCTAGGGGATTTTTTGTTTGTTTGTGTTTTTGTTTTAAGAGAGGGAGGAGCACAGCAGGGACAGAGGGAGAGGCAGGGAGAGAATCTTAAACAGGCTCCACACCTGGGGAGCCCAACTCGGGCTCAATCCCATGACCCTGAGATCATGACCCCAATCGAAATCAAGAGTCCCTCGCTTAAACAACTGAGCCGCTCAGGCGCCCCCAGATTATCCGAGTTTTAAAGTGGAGTGTTCCAGGGCTATTAGTGTAATCGATTGGATTAAGAGTTTGATTTCATTTGTTTTGATGTTAATGCCTCTAAAATTTGATCAGTTGGCTTTTCAACTACTGTCAGATATTAATTCTGAAAAAAGTGTTTTGTTCTAGATATTGCAAACATTTTTTTTCAGGAATTAATGCCAGTAAAACTGTATTTCCTGAATTAAAGCTAATTGTGTTTCTGAGGTTAAGCCAAGCATTGCATTACGAACTTTAAAAAAAAAAAAAAAAGTTTAAGGAAAAAAATAGAAAAAAAATTGTGAAGTGAATCTAGAATTTGATACTGCCATCTTCTGTTTAGAAACAAAATTGCATGTGCTTTAAAGCTAAAATTTGTTAGTTTTCAAGAAAAAATAGTATAAGATTAATTTATCCTATGCTACAATACATTAAAAAGAGAGAAATACATGGTGTTTTACTCATTCTATATTTCTAAATTTGGATTTAAGGGCTCGTGTCGTTTCTTTTATATTGTGTAACATGTATTATAGCTTTGAAATTTTATAAATACAAATATTACATAAATATCTACTTAAAAGTTAGCAACTACTTAAAAAGATGCCTAATTCAGATTATGCTTAAAAATGAAAAGTAAAATAGCAGATATAGGAAACAATAAGAATACTTTCAGTTTCAAAAGATAATGGATCTCAATTTGTACATAAATTTTAAAGATCAGAATGGCTTTTCTGAACAATGAAGATAATCAGCTATGAATGAACATGTAGCTATGGCAACATAGATATATGTTATACATGGAAGAATAAATATTTTAAAATACTAAACTTGCTTAATAATGGAAATTGTATTATTTAAAGACAAGTATCAGAAATCTTCCAATACTTGTGCTCACTTCAGCAGCACATATACTAGAATTGGAAAGATACAAAAACGAGATCCTTGGCCCCTGCACAAGGATGACACCCAAATTCGTGAATTGTTCCTTATTTTTGTGGTATATATATATACACCACAGCCCTAAAAAAGAATGAAGAGGCACCTGGGTAGCTCAGTTAAGCAGCTGCTTTCTGCTCCAGGTTCCCAGGATTAAGCCCACAACATCCGGGCTCTGTGCTCAGCGGGGAGACTGCTTTCCCCTCTGCCTGCTGCTCTCCCTACTCATGCACGCTCTCTCTCTCTCTCTCTCTGACAAATCAAAAAAAAAAAAAAAGAAAGAAAGAAATCTTGCCATTTGCAATGACATGGATGGAGCTAGAGAGTATAATGCTAAGCAAAGTAAGTCAGAGAAAGACAAATACCATGTGATTTCACTCATATGTAGAATTTAAAAAAACAAAACAAAAAGCAAAGGGAAAAAAAAAGAGATAGATAGAAAGAGAGAGACAAATTAAGAAACAGACTCTTAACTATAGAGAATAAATTGCTACCAGTGGGGAGGGGCATGGGGGGTGGGTCAAATAGGTGATGTATGGAGTGGTGGATTACTGTATTGTACAGCTGAAACTAATACAACACTGTGTTAAATAACTGGAATTAAAAACTTAAAAGAAATCTTCAAATAACTTTAATCTTGTGAATATTCATAAAACTAAGAATGCCTTTACAGATGCACTGAAAGTATTTGGAGCTTTTTATGTAAAATAATTTTTATAAGAAATATGTAAATATATTCTTGGTTATTTGAATGATACAAAAATATTTTTATTTGATTATCTTTAATTGCTATAGTTTTTGTTTTTACTCTGCCAGATGATCTTAAGTATTGATAATAGCAAATCAACTAATTAAATAAATGTTGCTATTCAAGGAGAAAAAAATTCAAATCATACATGATTATTGACTATGATTATTTGTTACTAAAAATCCTGAGTTTATTCAATATGTTAAAACATAAAACAATTCTAGGATAGGGTCTATATTTTGGATAAATAGAAGCAAAATCCCGAAGAAATGTATTAAATTCTCTGTTTCATTTTCCCTTTCATAATTAGCCAATATTCTGCATATGTAAATTATCTAGTGCTCAAACCTTGTCACATTCATCTCCCCATTTAGTCAAAAGGGTTTGTTGATATAATGAATTTGTTGACATACTAACAGATAAAAGAAAATTCAGGAAAGTTCTGAATAATTTAGGTTTGTGATATTACAAAAGGATCATTTGGGCTGCATTTCAAATCACTTTATGTTGTTCTCAGAGGTAGTTTAACACTTCCATGCTAGGTCATTTCAACTTAGTTTGAGTCAGGGTCTTTTCTAATGTTATTAAATTTGCAAATGGAGTTGTAAAACTACTTTTAGATTATATTTTAATAGTTACTCTAAGAGTACTCTAGAATAGTGAAAAACAAAAAAAGATTCCCAATTTTTCCAGAATGAAGAAACACACTCATGTCCTTGACATTACTAATAGCTTACATAAAGAAAGATTTCATGAAGATTATTTTCTTCTCTTATGTTTGATTCTGTATGAGATTCATTACTAATAACCTAGTCACAGGAATAAATTGATTTTAGAGTGTTGTAATATATGAATCCAAATGTTTAAAAAAAGTCTTCAGTCTTACATCTCTCCAGCAGATATAAACCCCAAAGGAAATTGAATTAGCAAACTTCCGTTTCCAGCCAACATGGAGTAACAGGGATTGACTCTATCCTCTTGCTTGATACAGCTACAAAAAAACAGAAAAATATGTGAAACAATGGCTTTCTGGGCATTGGATATCAGGCAACGGTGATTGCTAACACAAGAGCAATGACCAAGGGGAGCCTTGTGGTTGTCCAGATTACTGCCTGGAGAAAGGGCCCAGGCCGTGGCACAGAGAGAGGACCCTAAACAGAACTGTGCATTTTTGGAGTTTGGTAGATGGACTTGGGAAATTAGGAAACCAAAGATGTATGGAGTTAACAGGACAGAGTACTGGAAAAAGGGAGTAGCGCTCTACAGAGAGAAAACAGCAGAGCTGTGCGGAGGGCCATCCTCAACTATGTAGTTGGGTACTGCTGAGTATAAACGTATGAGGAAACAGTCTGACACCAGGAAAAGGACCACAGAGAAGATGTAGAGGGGATGCAAAGGCATAGGACCAGGAACAGTGCCTGTTCCTCATACCCGGAAGAGAAAACTACATATTTCACAAGGCATCCGAATAATAGAAATCATCTTGCCTCAATAGTCAAGAAAAACTAGGCCTTAACTAATGCTTCTCTGATTCTGCCTGACAAAGATTAAAAGCAAAAATTGAAATGAAAGCACTATTTCCAAGTAATTTAACCGTACCCCAGAACAACACTTAATATTTAAAGGAATACGAATATATCTAATACTCAGCAGGACAAATTTGCAATGTCTGGCATACTATTGGAATTTACCAGGCATGCAAAGACAAAGGAAAATACAACTCATAATGAGAAGAAAAACAAATCAAAAGTAACCCTGAAATGACGCAGAAGATAGTTTAGTAGACAAAGATATTGAGCACTTTTAACTGTATTCCATATGGTCAATAAGGTAGAAGTAAGATTAAGCATGGTAAGTGTGGACAAAGAAGACATAAAAAACACTCAAACAATATCTGAGACGGAAAATACCCTGGGCAGGATACTGATAGCAGATAAAACATCGCAGGAGAAGATTAGTCACCGTGAAGACCTAGTAATCGAAATTACCCATGATGAAACCTAGAGTGAAAAATAACAAAAAAACAACAAAAACAAACAAAACAAAACAAATCATCAGTGAACTGTGGGATAGCTTCAAGGGCCCAAATATATATGTAACTGGAACCCTCAAAGGCAGAGGAAGAAATAATGGTCATTGCCCCCAAATCTGGTGAAAACTTTAAACTCACAGATCCAAGAGCCACAAGCACAGGGAACATAGAAAACACACCAGGGCACGTTGCTGTCACATTGCTTAAGACTAGTGATAAAGAAAACTCGTAGAAGCAGCCAGAGAAAAAAGATACATTGTATAGAGGGGAGCAAAGAACAAAGATAAGGATGTCAGCACTTTTTTTTTTTTCCAGAAACAATGCAAGCTAGGAGACTTTGGAATAACATCTTTATAGTACTGAATGAAAAAGACTATTAGAATTCTTCGCCCAGCCAAAATACCTTTCAAAAGTAATAGTGATTCATTAAATTGCAAAATAATAATAATAATAGTAAAATAAGGCTTTGTCAGACATGAAAACTGAAAAAAGTCACCAGGAGCAGACCTACACAATAGGAAATGTTAAAGGAAGTTCTTTAAGCAGAAGGAAAATGATACCAGATGAATATGCATTCTTAGGCAAAGGAATGAAGAGCACCAGGGATGATAACTACATGAATAAATATGAAGGTTCTTTGTCTTATTATTTAAATCTCTTGAAAAGATAATTTTTTTTTTAAGATTTTTTTTTTTTTGAGACAGAAAGCGAGCACAAGCAGGGGGAGGGGCAGAGGGAGAAGCAGACTCCCCACTGAGCAGGGAGACCAACGCCGGACTAGACCCAGGACTCCCAGGACTCTGGGATCATGACCTGAGCCGAAGGCAGATGCTTAACCAACTGAGCCACCCAGGCGCCCTAAAAGAGAATTATTAATTCAAAAATTAATGATGACATATTGTGTAGTTTATAACATATGTAGAAGAAAAATATATAGCAGAAAAATAGCACAAATTCTGGAAGAGCAGAAAAGGGAAAATACTTTTGTAAGCTTCTTACACTTTACAAGAAGTAGTATAATATCCCTTAAAGGTAAGTAGTGATAAGTTCAAAATGGATACTATTAACACTACAGAAACTAAACTGATAATATAAAGAGTTATTGCTAATAAGCCAACAAAGAAAAATCATAAAGTGTATCATAAAACATAATTAATTCAAAAGAAGGCAGGATAAGGAAAAAAGCCGGGGGTGGGGGAAGTGGTGGCAAGGAACAGACAGGATGAATAGAAGACAGACAGCAAGATGATAAATTTAAATCCAAATATGTAATAATCAAGTATAATGATGAGTCTAAACATCCCAATTAAAAGGCAGACAACGTCAGATTAAACAGTAACTATATGCTGTCCATGGTAAATCCAAATTAAATATAAAACACAGAGTCCTGGGATCTAGCGCACTCAGGCTACCTGTTCAGCAGGGAGTCTACTTTTCCCTCCCTCTCTTTGTGCCCCTCCCCTCCCTAGCTTGCACTCAGTCTCTCTCTCAAAAATAACAATAACAATAATAATGATGATGATGATAATGAAAATAATTATGCCAAGCTTAAGAAGCCAGATATAATAGTGTTCCAATAGTAGAATTTCACTCATGAAAGTCTAGAAAATGCAAAGTTATCTGCAGTGACAGAAATACCATCAGTGTCTGCATGAAGATGGGGTATGGCGAGAGGGAGAGGGAACACTTACAAAGGGTATGTAGAAAGTTTTGGGGGTGATAGATATGTTCATCAGCTTGATTTAAAGTGATGGTTTCATGTTCTGCACATATATGTAAAACTTACTAAATTATATATCTCAAGCATGTGCAATTTATTGTGTGGTAATTATGTCTCAATTAACAAGTGAAAGCAAATAAATTGAATTTGCCTTTTTTTAGTGTTATTAAAATGACTTGGACCCCATGGCCTGGAGTTCTCAAGCATATTTCTAAATTCATGAATATATAGGCATACTCTAGATTCTACCTTAAAAAAATTAACTCCCAATTAAATTTAAAGAGCAGAGCTATACATGCAGCAAAATTATTGTATAAATGAGTCTAAAATACTTTGATTATATTTAGTATTCATTTAAAGAGTTCAAAGGGAAAGGTACCATTAAGGGAATCAATAAATCAGAAAGTTGAGGTATTGTTGAAGTTTGGGGATATATCCATATTCATGTAGTCTCGAGCCACATAATTTAGATTTGGAGAGAACCCCAGTGGTGTGCTGGAGCCAGCTCACACCAGTTTATGAAAAGCAAATTTGCATTCAGTAACTTCATACTGGTATCTTGATACTTACACCAAGGTAGTTATGGCAGGAGTGTTCATGAGACAAAAGTGGCAAATGATAGAAATCAAGTCTCCTCCTCACCCTCTAAAGAACCAGTGGTTAGACATTTGACCATCACTAACTTTAGGGATCATTAGTTGAACTCCTTTAGTTTATACCTAAGTTGAACTCCTTTAGTTATACCTAAGGAAACGGAGACCAATTACTTGCTCAAAGCATACTGCCAACTAGTGCAAAAACGGTTTAGAAAATCAAAATAAGAAGGGTGCCTGGGTGGCTCTTTCGGTTGACCATCCGACTCTTCATTTTGGCTCAGGTCATGATCTCAGGGTCGAGGGATGGAGCCCCACCTCAGGCTCTGTGCTCAGCAGGGGATCTGCTGGAGATTCTCTTTCTCCCCTTCCCCCTCTGCCCCTCCCCTCCTCATGCTCTCACTCTCTCTCTCTCTCAAATAAATAAATCTTTTAAAAAATCAAAATAAGAGAACCCTTTAAATGATTATCATTGTGTTCCTCTAATCAATTTTTCCTTATCTTTTTGCTTTCTCCCTTTCTCCTCTATACTCTTTTGATATTAAACTTCTCTTATTTAGTATCTGTTTCAGTATCTCTGATATTTGTTGAAATGGGTACCTGACAAGATGATGTAATATTATATATGATGAAAATCTTGTCTCAGCATTTAGGAGCAAGACAATTTAAGCATATATTCAGGTGAAATTTCAGAAAATATGAAAAACCACAAGGAAATAAGGATATTTCAAAGAATACTTCTGTGAAGTACAAGATCATACGTTTATTAAATATATTCAATCACACTTTAAAAATAGGATAAAGATTCTGGTTTCAGATTTTTTTACCCCCTTTTTTTTTATACTGATGCAATAATTCCATAGATTACCTGGTGCTCATCACAAGGGCTCTCCTTATCCCCATCACTTATTTCCCCCCATCGCCCTCCCCCCCACTCTGATAAACATCAGTTTGTTCTCTATAGTTAAAAGCCTGTTGTTTGATTTCTCTCTCTTTCTTCCCCTTTGCTTGTTTGTTTAGTTCCTTAAATTCCGCATATGAGTGAAATCATATGGCATTTGTCTTTCTCTTACTGACTTAATTCATTTTGCATTATACTCTCTAGCTCCATCCATGTCATTGCAAATGGCAAGATTTCATTCTTTTTTATGGCTGAATAATATTCCATTGTTTAATATGTATATATACACACACATACATACGTATATGTAAGAATATGTATAAGTATATATATGTGTGTGTGTGTGTGTGTATATATATATATGTATATATATATACACACATACCACTTCTTTATCCATTCACCAGTTGATGGACACTTGGTGTCCACTCCATGTCTAGCCTATTGTAAATAATACTGCTATAAATATAGGGGTGCATGTATCACTTTGAATTAATGTTTTTGTATTCTTTGGGTAAATACCCAATAGTGTGATTGCTGGATCATGAAGAAGGTCTACTTTAAATTTTTGAGGAAACTCCATACTGTTTTCCACAGTGGCTGCACTAATTTTCATTCCCACCAACAGCGCCCAAGGGTGTACCTTTTTCTCCACATCCTTGCCAACATCTGTTGTTACTTGCATTGTCGATTTTAGCTATTTTGATAGGTGTGAGGTGATATCACATCGTAGTTTTGATTTGCATTTCCCTGATGATAAGTGACTTTGAGCATTTTTCCATGTGTCTGTTGGCCATCTGGATATCTTCTTTGGTGAAATATCCATTCATGCCTTCTGCCCACTTTTTAATTGGATTATTTGGGGATTTTTGGTGTTGAGTTTGACAAGTTCTTTTTTTTTTTTTTTTTTTTTAAAGATTTTTTTTTTTTTAAAAGAGAAGGAAAAACCAGTGAGAAAGGGAACACAAGCAGGGGAAGTGGGAGAGGAAGAAGCAGGCTCATAGCAGAGGAGCCTGATGTGGGGCTCGATCCCATAACCGGGATCACGCCCTGAGCCAAAGGCAGACGCTTAACTGCTGTGCCACCCAGGTGCCCCGAGTTTGACAAGTTCTTTATATATTTTGGATACTAACTCTTTATTGGATATGTCATTTGCAAATATCTTCTCCTATTCTGTGGGTTGCCTTTTAGCTTTGCTCATTCGGTTCCAGATTTTAGATATATCTTTTAAGCTATCAATTTCATAGCCATAGAATTTTGTTATAAAAGTTTATATATTAATATTTATAGATATTATGTTTATATTGTTTTATTTCATAATTAATATATTATTATATTTTATGGAACATATATAATATATACTTGTATGTTATATTTATGGATATATTTTATATTTATAGGTTACATTTATAGATAAAATAAAATTGATTAAAGTGCCAGTATTTTACGTACTTGGGGGCCCACTTCCATTTTGTCCTCTCTGTCTCCCGCAGGCCTACATGTCGGAGTGCTCCATCCTGTCTTGTATATTCTCCAAAATGTCTCCATCATTGACCCTTTTCACATGAAAATATTTGTCATTTCTTGATTGTCAAGGATATCTTATCTAAGAAATTCATCATAAAGTATGAAAATATAAAAGATTTAATGTTCCAAAGAGGTTATTTTAAAATGTAACTTTTGACCCAAATGGGATCTTACGGTGTGGAACGTTTCTGAGATATATGCCATGTGTTTGCACCAATACCTAAATTCAATGGCGCTTCCTAAAGAGTAAAGACAATTTTACTGTCCATGTAGTCTGTCTTGAATCACCGGTTTTTTGGTTTTTTTTTAAAAGATTTTATTTATTTTTTTGGCAGAGAGAGTACATGCAGGGGGAGCGGCAGGGAGAAGGAGAAGCAGGCTCCCCACTGAGCAAGTACCCCGATGTGGGGCTCGATCCCAGGACCCTGGGCTTATGACCTGAGCTGAAGGCAGATGCTTAACCGACTGAGCCACCCATGCACCCACACCTTGAATCATCTTATTAAAATTTTTTCATCTTCTTGAGTACTAAATTAAAGAATTAAGCAGTTAATTATAGTTACAAGCATCTTAAATTCTATACTGTATGCGACTTTAAATGAAGATGCCCCAAATTAATGCATTAGTATTATTTTTATTGTTGTTATTAGTAACACACTAATTCATTATACTATTACCTAAATCATAGATCTGTTGTTTTATTATTTTTTTTAATCATAGAGGGCTTAGCTTACATACATATACCTTAGATACATTTAAACTTTATGTGAAATCACTTCAGAAAAGAAAATAGGAAAAGCAACCCGGGTGATAACAGCATAGAAAATGAAAATGGTCCCAGCAGGGATAAGTGGAGGCCCAGTGTCCTTTCAAATAACCATTTATTTTGCATATTACAATTAGGAATGTTAGGTCCTAGTTCCAACATTATTGTAATGACTTTACAAAGCAGCACTTGATTTAGGTCATAGGAACACTTAGCAGGATTTTTACAAAGCCTTCAATTTTCCCTTCATATATTTCCCTGAAGCTTACACATGCATTTTTATAAAAATTAAGTTTCTCTCCTTTTTTAGTTCAAAATCAATGACAGCACCTCTCATTTGTCTCATGTATATATTGAGTTTGGCCTTCCTTTATTAACTATTCTTCAATAGCAAACCCCTTGGTGTAGAAAATGATTTGATGCTGATGGCCCCATTTATCAACTACCAGAAAAACAGAATTTAGTGTCTTCCTCCAGTATACATTATTGAAACTGAACTGAGCAAAGGAGACAACTTTAATTAATCCTCCTCTCCTTTTCCAAAAATCATATGCTGACTGATGCTAAACTTTCCCATGTCCTTCAAGTTTGAGGGAGAAGGGATTTAAAAGTTCTAACATATTCAAGTCACACATGTAAACTTTTCATAATGTAGATTGATCTCCGGCTGACATTGAGAATCATAACATCAACTCCCCACAACTGCAATTAATTTTCCACCTTCACAGATATGCTTTAAATGTAAAATATTATGTGTGTTTTCATTGGAGTTTGGGAATACAAAGTTGAAAAGATGGGTTATGCCAACCTCATTATTTTTCAAATAAGTAGTATGATCTCAAGAATTAGGAAAAACTGAAAGATCCAAGTCAACTTATTATAGGGTTGATATGTAAAGAAAAAATATGTATTATGTACATCCCATTTAAGAGAATTGAGATATAGGAACTTGAAGAACCTCACCAACATCATACAGCAAATAGATGCTACTGTCAGGATTTGAACTCAGATTTGACTGAGTTCCAGCTTCAGAGTCAACACCTGGGACTATTTTTTCTTCCCTTGTATAATGACATATTTTATCACAATGAAATTTCTAATATAAATGAAATCATGCTGTGGTATCAAATTTTCTTTTTCTTCTATTGGCAGATGAAAATTTATATTTGAGTTCTATTTAACTAGGACACTAGTTTCTTAGAAATCAATTGTTTTTCACCAAGTGCAGAGAGAAATATCAACTTTTTTGGCATGATTTATTCTTTTCAAAGTTTAATCATTTTAATAGTATTGCTCTTAGAGGATTGTATAAAATACCCTGTTTTTTTAGGCCTTACCAAATATATCTTAGGAGGTATAAAATCATGTTTATGGTAGAGATTCAAGCGAAGAGGGAAATTAGGGAACTGTGAAGAGAATACATTTTTTTAATAGACTTATTCAAGGTCATTTAAATCAAAGTATAACATTTTCTATTGTCTTTTTTTTTCAGTCTTCGAATATAAATTGTTAAGGTGCCATTCATGGAATAGTCCCATTGTTAAGATTTCTTTGCTGCCTTCTGCTCTCCCGTTGTCTCTCTCTCTTTTTTTTTTTATTTTGTTATATTAGTCACTATACAGTACATCCCCAGTTTTTGATGCAATGTTCCATGATTCATTATTTGCATATAACACCCAGTGCACCATGCAATTGTGCCATCCTTAATACCCATCACCGGCCTATCCCAATCCCCCACCCCCCTCCCCCTGAAGCCCTCAGTTTGTTTCCCAGAGTCCACAGTCTCTCATGGTTCATTCCCCCTTCTGTTTACCCCCCCTTCATTCTTCCCTTCCTTCTCCTACTGATCTTCCTATTTCTTATGTTCCATAAATGAGTGAAACCATATGATAATTGTCTTTCTCTGCTTGACTTATTTCACTTAGCATAATCTCCTCCAGTCCCATCCATGGCTGTAACCTCTTTGACATTGGCCACAGCAAGTTTTTTCATGACGCTTCTCCAAAGGCAAGAGAAACAAAAGAAAAAATGAACTTGTGGGACTTCATCAAGATTAAAAGCTTCTGCACAGCCAAGGAAACAGTCAAAAAAACTAAGAGGCAGCCCACAGAATGGGAGAAGATATTTGCAAATGACATTACAGATAAAAGACTGGTATCCAAGATCTACAAAGAACTTCTCAAACTCAATACACGTGAAACAAATAATCAAATCAAAAAATGGGCAGAGGATATGAACAGACACTTTTCCAATGAAGACATACAAATGGCTAACAGACACATGAAAAAATGTTCAAAATCATTAGCCATCGGGGAAATTCAAATCCCATTGTCTCTTAATCATATTCACAGTGAAAATTTGCCTAAAAGTGGTAACTCTCCTGTAATTATATATTCATTTATTAATTCAACTTTCAAACCAATATTTGAAGCTCTGTGTCACTCTCTATGTTATTTAGCATTTAGGTTGGATGCCAATCACTGGAATTGCCTATTAACTGTGGCTTAAACTGGATAGAAGTTTATTGTTCTCTCTATTCGGGAAGTCTGGACATGCCCAGTCCAGCATCGGAGTCCAGCATCACTATGTCCAGGACCCAGGCTCTTCCATGCCAAAGCTTTGCCCCAAGTGGATTTTGTTTCCAAGTTATTCTCATGATTCAAGGTGATTGCCAGAACTCCAGATAGTCTATGCTGTAAGGAGGAAGGAGCAAAGAAAGATGCAAATACAATATTTTAAGAACATTTTCTGACAGGTGGACACACAATTGCTCTTATAACCCGCTAAATTTAGTCACATGGCCACAACTGACTGCAGGGAACAGTAGGACATGTGGCCTTCTTTCAGCTAAAAATAAAGGGTCCTATTACTATGGAAAAGGGGGAAATAAGTATTTGCAGATGTTACAGTTCAACATCTCCTGGAAACAGATTATAAGATGGAGATTACTTCCAAGGAAGTTTATTAGAGAGTGTTCCTGAGATCAATACTTACAGAAGGTTGAGGGAGTAGTTGTGGGCTGAGGGACAAGTTGAGCTGTTCTTTAGTCCCACTAAAGACCTGGGTCAATCCCATTCAGAATTATCCCTAGTCATGTGAGGAAGCTGAGTCTTCATATTTCAACTTTGGTCACGTGTTGAGGGAGACCGCTGGAAGGAGGTCCGGCACTGAGGAAGACAGTTCCTTTCAGCTGAGATCATTCCCAGAGAAAGCCGACGGTTGCAGCCCTCTTCCACCAGTCGGGGGAATGAATTCATTATTTCTGAAGAGGAACCTTGGTAGCATATCACGGCATCTTCCACAGCAGACTGCAGAACTGTGCTATGGACAATAAAAAAGGAAATAAAGAGCACACCTTGCCCTGGACACTTGAAGACTTTAGGTTCCAGTTAAATTCCAAATAGCTCTAACACGAGTAGCAAGGATTAAATCTTTAAAGAGAAATACAAATAAAGAACTATGGGTGTGCAGAAATTACTTTTCATCTCAGTTACAATTCTTATTCAAAACCTACTGTTATGTTGGATTCCATGCTAGGCAATGAAGATAAAACAAATGTGATTGACATGTTCCTTTGCCATCATGGAATTTAGTGGCTCATTTGGGGGAGAATGATTGAAAACAAATAAATAAATGAAATAACAGCTAGTTGTGATATGTGATAGGAAGGAAATGAACAGTAAATGAACAACTAATTGTGAAATACATATTTGAAGGAGATACTTGTAGGGGAGAAGGAACTATACAAGTTGAGAATTAATGATAAGAAGAAAACAACCTTAGGAAGACAGATTTCTAGGCAAGGGGCTCCCAAATGTTCAATGACAAAATGACAAATTTAAGAACTGAAGGAACATCAGCATGACTGGGACAGAGTAAGCAAAGAAGAGAGTGATGTCAGGTGAGACTAAAATAAGATCATTAGGGTCTGAGAATCTGGGTTGCATTTTAGGCATAATGGGAAAGACAAGAATTTAACAAACGCAGGAACACACATAATCTGATTAGCATTTTACATAAATCACCCCTGGCTGCAGTAGACAAAGTGATTTTTAGGGATTGAGAAGGCTTCAGTAAACTTGACATTACTTTTTTTTTTTTAAGATTATTTATTTATTTATTTGAGAGAGAGAGAGAGCATGAGTGGGGGGTGGGGGGAAGGTAGGAACAGAGGGAGAGGGAGAAACACACTCCCTGCTGGGCAGGGAGCCCAACAGAGGGCTTGATCCCAGGACCCCGAGATCATGACCCCAGCAGAAGGCAGACGCTTAACCCACCGAGCTACCCAGGTGCCCTAAATTGACATTACTTTTGCAAATTGATTTCAACAATTATTCTAGAAATCCAGTGATGAGATAAAAAGAGAAAAAATTTAACTCATGAAGTTACTTTACCACAAGGAGATTCTCTGACTCTCTCCATACACACACACACATGCACATAAATTTATGAAAATGAATATAGAAGAGAAGTAACCTCTGAATGACTCCCATGTCTCTTTATTTCCTTCTGGCTCTTTAAAATGCTTATTCCTTGGGGTGCCTGGGTGGCTAAGTCAGTTAAGTGTCTGATTTAGGCTTAGGTCACGGTCTTGCTACCTGGGATCTATCCTGGCCTGTCACCTGTCTGGCTCTGCACTCAGCTGGGAGTTTGCTTCTCTCTTTCCCTCCCACTCTGCCCCTCCCGCTGCTCATGCGCTCGCTCTTTCTCTCTCTCAAATAAATAACTAAATATATATATTTATTAAATGAAAGGCTTATTCTTTACCTTGTATTCGAGTTATTTGGGATATATATACACACACAAAAAAAATTATTTATATAGTCTCTAGGCTATACATGTAGCTTATACATGTATCCATGTCTATATTACGCACAGATACGATGTAGTATATACATTATACCACATAGACATTACATAAAATACACTGTATACTAAATTACGTAAAAATATTGTGTTGTCATGTTTTTTAAAAATTTGAGTAAGATACTAACTTTACTAGAATAGTTTGAACAGTAGGTTCTCAATTCTGTCATGCCCAATACTAAGCAACAGGCTCACACAATATTTTTTGTTGAATTCGCATACTTCTGTTTATATATTTCTATGAAAATAATTCTATATTTTTCTTGTAATGAACAATTGATTTAAATATCTTTGCCTCACGTATTGCATGGTGCACTGGGTGTTATACGCAACTAATGAATCATCGAACTTTACATCAGAAACCAGGGATGTACTGTATGGTGACTAACATAATATAATAAAAAAATTAAAATAAAAATAAACAAATAAATAAATATCTTTGCCTCTTTTTCAATTTTATGTGAAATTACATCCATCCAAGCATAATTTTTTTATTTTACAATATAATGTTTAAGGCAGACATTAGTGTCAAAGCAAAAATATTTTTATTTACTTATGACTCATGATCTAATTCATTCTATTTGTGATGTGATAATATATTTATAAAGTAATTCAGAAGTTTTCTACCCAGACCCTAAATAGGACCGGCCAATGGGGCACAGAGGAGAGCTGGATGCAATGCTCTTCATGACATTGTATTTTTATAGAATTCTGTGATAGAATTTTGAATTACTTTATGTGAGAGATTAACGATAGTATGTTCTGGTTCTACCTACTTCCTAAAAGCTGGGTAACTAATGGAATACATGCTTCAAAAGCAGACACTAAAAACTCACTGAAATTTAGTTACAATGACATTTCTACCCATATGCATCTAAACTTTCAAAAACGTTTCACACAGACGTGTCCGAATGCGGTAAAATCTGGAGACTGTATTTCAACAATGAACAATGTGCTTAGTTGGGGAGTCTCGGCTGATTGGAGTGAAAAATCTCTAAGGGAGCGAATTATACGTGAGGAAGAACGCAAACTTACACCAAAGCTTCCACTACTTCTCGCTACAGAGGCAGGCACCATATAGTTATTGATCACCTACCCTGTGCAAGGCAAGTCCTGAAGCATTTAAAAGACAACAAAGCAGACGTCCTCCCACTGGCTTGCAGAAAAAGATTTGTTTACTCAACAAAAAAAGGTGACAAATGCTAAAACAGGCAGAAGCTGAGTGAAGGGATTCAGCTGACTGAAATCTATGTTCTAGAAAAATTCTGTCTAAGATGCAGACTTCCAAGAACTCATTTTCCACACACCTGAAGGAGCTGTACAAGAACCTATAGAACGCTCTAGCAAAGAATTCGAACAGATTTATCAGTAAGGTGTGGCTGACTATGAAATGCTCTCAGGAGTGCAGCCCAGGGCTGCAGTAATGGTGTGAATCAAAAAGCCAGAGCAGTTTACCCTAGTTTCCATTTCTGTTTTTCTTGTTTCTGAATGGGATAGAATTAAAAGTCTCACTCTTAATACCTACGATTACAGACTATGCCTGCTTTCATGCAGGCTTAAATATTACTAATTAACAAAATATATTGCCGTCAAGAATTTTGAGAAAAGTCTTAGCCCTGCATTATTTGGAATATGTTAATCACGATGGTGACTAAACCTTAGCTTGGATAACACTTTTTAGTAAGAATCTAGGATCAAATGCGACACTGAAAGGACAGGAGGCGGGCCGGGGTCAGTGCCCTCAGGCATCTTAGTTTCTTGGTCTCTGGGCTTCCGTTGCTAGGCATTCACAGAGAGAATAATGGCAGGGCCGTTGTAAGGGTGCTGTCCCCCTGCCCCTCTTAAGCTCCTGTTTCTCTGCTTCTGCAAGTAAGTGAATATTTGGAGACAGCCTAAAGAGAGACCCACAGAGGTTTCCACAAGTTAGCATCTACTATACATCACGTGCAAAGGATATTAAGGTAAGAGTGACCCATGGATTTATTTTTAATTAACATTCTGCTTGAAAGGAAAAAAAACCCCGTAAAGATAGAGAACTTTGCCCTTATTGCTTCTAATGAGCTTATAGGTCTATTTTGAGTATTAATAGTGTTAGTTATTACTTTGTGTAACATACAATGACAAAGAATTTTGAAACATTTACTTTCCTTTAAAATGTGTGACACATCACAATCCAGTAGGAATGTGGGGGGGGGGGAATCTTCTGGCAGAATTTAACAATATTTATGAAAATAGCCTGAAGAAAAGCATTATATTGGAAACTGTTGTAATGTTATTATCACTCATGGTACAGTCAATTGTTAAGCTATTCTTGTAGTTGATAGACTAAATCATCTATGAAATCAACAGACTTCGTTTTGTGAAACTGTTATTTTTTGGACGTAGTCTATTGCTGTTTTAACTTTACAGATACTCTGATTGCTCCGGGTACAGAGGCCGCAGGGTAAGACAATCCGTGCATTTGTAAATACAGCAGCTTTCTTTGGAAACCAAGCTCTGTGTTGGCTGTTTCTACTAGTTTCCTAATGTAACAGAAGTTGACCTCTATTGTTAACAAAAATTAAGAATCTAAATCAATATGTGAGATCAGGTTAACCTGGGGGAGAGGGTTTAGTTGAAGCTGTAGACTTAAAGGATCTGGATTCAAACGGCAGTTCTGTCATCTTTCAGTGACCATACCTTGGCCAGTTACTCGATTTCCTGGTAAAATGGGGACCGTGAGTCACAACATCACAGGTTGTTAGAGAAATTAAATAGGATTCATATAGTTTATGTGCCACTCAATGCAATGCTTAGCACAGAGTCAGTGCAAAATGAGCTAACAATCATTATAATTGTCAGGGGAAGGCAAATCAGTGTGAATCTGTCCTTCTATTGGCCTAAGATCTGTCCATTGAGAGTTTCTAGAACAGAGGAGCCACACAGAAGGCTTTCTAGTGCGTTGAGTAAGAATAAGGATTAAAGACATGCAAGGATAGGTGGGTCCAGGCTCTTGCCTTGGCAAGAAGAGAGGAAATGTAATGGAAATTAAGCATAGGATTGGTAAAGAATAGCTCTGGTTTCCTGAGATAATAATATTCCAACTTTTACCAGTATTTGACTTTACATTGTATAGAACGGTCCCACATGCCCTGAGCCATGGAATCATTGAACCAAGAATACAGAGGAGGTAGTGGAATCTTGGTGAGATCAAGAGACATGTCTAAAACCATACGAGCGGTACATGACAAAACGGGATGAGAAAAAAGATCTCAGGTTCAAACCTGCAGCCATTGGACATGCTGCCCCCTTTCTATGCTACCCTGCCTATGGTTCTCAAAAGAATAGTTAAAGGATTCAGAAGAAAGTGGTCCATGAAAATAAGAGAGAAACTTTGTGTTTACTAGGCTAGACGTATTCAGGAAAGAATCTCTTGGGATTTGGAGGCAGAAGCATTGATAAAATTAAGGGAAGGTTATTTGTTGGCTTTTTCAATGAAAATCTGGAGAGTTTCTTTGCCTATATTCATAGGAATGTTTTAAGCAGGTAAATTCCTTTTCTGTTTCTTTAACTTAACCAGTGATACACAGATTTTCAAACAGTAAGATAAGCAACAAACTGTAACTACCGATGGAGGTAACTTCTTAATTTTATTGGTGTGTTGTTAGCATCCAGTTAAATTTAAATTAAATGTGAATTCTAATCTGGCAAATACATACTTCAAAACTAAAATTTCATTTGTAAATTTGAAGCAAACACATTTATAACATTTTTCTTAAATTTAGGAACCGCTTATTGTAAGTTATTAAAGGAGCCCAAGGGAATGTGTCTCTGTCGTGACATACAACATTTCTAAAAATTGAGAATTCATGTTGGGTGTACTTGTTTTGTAAAAGTGAGTTCTTCTAACCATAAAAGCGAGTGTTCTCATTTTGTGTGAATGATAATACATGAATAAATTATACGCCTTTTCTTTCCTTTTTTTTTTAATGAAGGGCTGAGAAAAGAATATTAATGAAAGGTGTTTTATGTCTGTCAGAGTTGCCCAGGGCGACTGTAAGATGTCATTCTAATCAGTACTGTTACTACAACTTTAGTAATGGTGTATCTAGCGTTGATTCATGTTCCTACCCAGTTAAGTATTGTATACCTTCTTCGATCTACTGATGTATTGTTGCAAATTATACATTGAATCCATTTCCACAGGGCTACCTTTCAATTTATTATTTAGCTTTTGAGAACTGGACAATAATGATACAACTGATGAAGGAATTGGGCATAATAAGTTATGCATCAAAGTTACTAAGAATACTTCAGACGAAAGTGTAGTGTTTTGTGAGCTATTTTTGTTCTAATTATAACACTTGTTTACGACATCTGGCTCTTTCCTAAATTTATTACTAATCAGAGTTTGTCAGCAGCTGATATGTCTCTATATTTAAGCTACATTTTTTTAAATCGGGGTGTTATCTGAACCATTTCCTGCTGCTTAGGAAAAGTAACCCTTGCAGAAAGATTACTTTCATATTTTGATGATATCTATATGTTACAATGGCATTTCAGTAGAATGAGCGTTCTTCTTTAATTTAATTCTATTAGATGGGTGAAATATTATTGGCTTTTCATTTTTCTACAGTAAGTGTGTTTTGTCATGGCAAAAAAATAATAATAGTTGGATTGCTTTTCGTTTACGTTTTTGTTGTTGCTATTTTTTTTAATAAATCCATGTTCTTGATATTTAAGTATTTTTACCAATATTTTGGCTTAAAAGTAAATATGTATATAGACATATGTAATTACATATATATGTGTACATATATACATATTTTATGTACGTGTGTGTAAATATATCTATTGTTGAAACAGTACTTTAACATTTTCCCCCATTAATAAAATTAGAACAAGTCTAAGCTCTAAATTTAATTGGGTTTAGGTGGTTTTAAGACAATGTATTATGAGGACAAAGTTAAGTATAGAAAGACTACTGACTTGGTTTTAGAAAACCTAAATTTTAGTCCTGATTCTAACAGTGAAGTTTTCTCAGTGTCCCACTGTATTCTTACCCTCTGTTTCATGTTCCAAGCATATGAAATTTTTGGTAACTATCAAGCCAGCTTAAGTTGACTTTCTGTCCTACAGATCATCTCTGCTTCACAGATGAATGTAAGAATTAGATTTGTTCTATTTTGAAAAGGAAAGATTGTACACTTGATTTAAGAAAGATCAACTCACTGCTAGAAAGGGGCAAACGTTCTTGATTTCAAGCTTATTAAGTTCTTTTTCTTACACTTAAAAAAATAATGTGTAAATTGCATACAACGATATGCTCAGTTAAGTGTTCAGTTCCCTGATTTTGACAATTGTATATACCCAGTACCCATAACCCAAAGCAAAATGTAAAGTATTTCCATCATCCCAGAAAGATCTTTTGCTTCCGTTGCTAATAAATCCTCCTACTCCCAGAGGAAGCTACTTTCTGATTTGTACCATAAATCAGTATTTCCTGATCTTGGACATTACATACATAGAACTATAACATAGGTACTCTCTTCTGCTTCAAATCTCTCACATAACATATTGATTTTGAGATTCATTCATGTTCTTACATATATCAGCATTTTATTCTTTTTTATTGTGGAGTTGTATGCCATTGTATGGATATTTCATTCTTCATTTATATCTTCTTCTCCTGATGGACATTTGGGTTGTTCCCAGTTTGGGGCTACTACTGTGAATAAGACTTTTCTAAATCCTCTTGAACAAGTCTTTTTGTGGACACGTTTTTATTTCTCTTGGGTAAATATGTCAGTGTAAAATTCCTCTGTCAGGGGTGAGGGTCATGTACTTTTGTTGCAGGATCGCATGGTTCTTGTCTCATGGAGTCAAAGAATGAATCCCGGGGACGCAAAAGGGTGAAGTGAAGAGAAAGTCTATTAAGTGAAGGTGAGAGCAGAAGGGAAAGAAGAAGCTCTCGAGAGGGAGAAGGGTCCCGAATGGATGCCACTGAGGTATTTAGTGGCAGTCTTTTATTGAGAACTGACTGGGAAGCTTGTGGCCTTCAGCCTCTTGTGCCATCTTGGTTTGTTCTCTTATCTCTATCTCAGCTTCTCCACCTGCCAGGAATAGTTTGGGAGCCCAGTCAGGGGAGTCAGGGACCTCCTATCTCTCCTGCCTAGAACTTAACCCCTTCCCTACTCACGGGGCAGGGCCTGTGGGCAGAAAGAGCACTGGGATTGTGAGGAGTGACTGCTGGTATACTTTTTAGTTAGTGAGGATTAGGGATAGCGCAAGTCTCCGAAGAATCTGGAAGCAAGGCTTTTAGGACCTTGAGGGGCCAGCTGCTACCAAGATGAAGTGACTTTTAAACATTAAGGCACTTAGGCGGCCATGAGTTCCTTGAGGAAGGTCACGCTTTGCATGTTGCAGTGAGCAGCAAGCTGTAAGGAGATTTTAACTGAAGCTACATTTCTTTTGCCTTTGTTTCCCACATCACTTGCAACTTCATAATTGCCACACTGTTCTCCAAAGAGGTGGTACCATTTTACATTTCTACTAGAAATATGTGAGAGTTCTGATTGCCTTACTCCCTTCCAGCACTTAGTGTTGCTTTTGTTTTTTGTTTTTTGTTTTACTTTTAGTTCTTCTAATGTCTGAGAAATGGTATTTAATTATAGTTTTATTTGCTTTGCTCTGATAACTGAATATGTCAGGCACCTTTTCATGTGTATGTTGGCTGTTTGTATATATTCTTTTGTTATGTGTCTGTTCAAGGGGATTTGCCAATTTATTAATTGGATTATTTGTCTTTTTATAATTGATTTATAGGAATTCATTTTATATTCTGGATGGGTAATTTGTTCAAATATCTAAATTCCTATTATTTTTATCCAGTGTAGGGATTGCTCTTCATTTTCTTAATTTTAAATAGCTGAAGCTTTTAATTTTGAAGAGGTTCAATGTATCACCTGTTTATGGTGCATGCATTCTGTGTTACATCAAAGAAATCTTTTTTAAGATCATGAAGCTATTCTGTTTGCTACTTGAAGGTTATGGTTTAGTTTTTATTTAGTACTTAGTGTACGATCCATCTTAAATTAATTTTAAGTTTAGAGTGTATTACAGGTGAAATTTCACTTTTAAAATTTATATATTTATTTGCTCCAGTATCTTTTTCTAATAAGATTTTTTTTATTATTATTATTAGCATTGAGTTGACAGTGCTTTTGCCCAAAATCAGTGTGGATTGATTGCTGGGCCTACTCTTTTCTTCAAGTGTTCTATTTTTGGAGAAAACTCTTACCCTTACATTATTTGGAACTAATATTCTACTGTTCTGACTACTGCAGATTAAAACTTAAAATCAGATAGTGTGAGCAATTCACTTTAGTTCTGTTAAAAATTGCTTGACTATTTTGCACCCATTATATTGTGAACTTGCCTAAATTCACTGATTAGTAGGGTTCTTTTTTTTTTTTTTTTGAAGATTACATGGAGTTTCTATGTGCGTAGTCACGCCACCTCTATATAAGAGCATTTCACTTTCCTCTCGTCACTTTGCTTCTTGTTCCTTTTGGTTGCCTTGTGATGGCCAAGACTTCCAACACAATAGTGAGCCAAAGTTGTAAGAGCAAACATTTTTGTTTGTTTGTTTTTTATATTGGGAGAAAAGCATTTAAAGTTTCATGATCAATAAAGATGTTATCAGCACGTGCTTTGTTGATACTTTTGTATTTCTAATGTGCAGAAGTATTTTAATATAAACCAGTATTTAATTTTGTTCAATGCTTTTGCTGTACTTATTTGGACATATGCACAGACTTTTTAAAAATTAATTTATTTTCTTTTGATAATATGGTGAATTACATTGTTTGATTTCTAAATGTAAACCAACCTTGAATTCTTGGAACAATCTCCATGTTGTCATGATATATTAGCCTTTTACATAGTGCTATTTAGGTACAGTTTTTGTTTTTATGTCTGTGAAGGATACTGGTCAGTGTTTTAATTTTTCTTAAAATATTTGGTATTGTACTATTTGGTATTAATCTTTTTTGCCTTTCAGTTTGGATAATTTTTTTTGGCCTGTCTTCAAATTAGCTGATTGCTGTCTTTGATATTTCCACTGTGCTATTAAGCTTATCAAATGAGTACTTTATTGCTGGTGTCATATTTTTTATATCAAGCATTTCTATTTAATTTTTTTAACAGCTTTTGTCTCTACTGAAATTCTCTTTGTGGTCAGACATATTGCCTGCATTCTCTACCACCTCCCGTCATAGTTATGTTAAATTGTCTTTCGAATACATCTAATATCTCGGCCTTTCCTGAATTTTTTCTATGGATGTTTTCTTTCCTAACTATGGGTCACATTTTCTTATTTCTTCATTTGTCTCATGATTTTTGAGAAGCATTATGTGTAAAAGAACTGTAGTAAATAACCTTTGCCTCAGAAAAGGGCATGTCCTTAGTCCTGTCAGGCCTCTAGTGTGGGGGCTGAGTCATACCAATTTGCATTTGAGCTAGGTCTGATCTAAAGTTGTTTCAGGGCACCTGGATGGATCAGTTGGTTAAGTGTCCACCTTCAGCTCAGGTCATGATCCCAGAGTCCTGGGATTAAGCCCTGCATTGGGCTCCCTGCTCAGTGGGGATCCTGCTTCTCCCTCTCCCTCTGCTGCTCACTCCTCCTGCTTGTGTGCTCTCTCACTGTCTGTCTCTCTCTCTCTCAAATAAGTAAAAAAATTTCTAAAAAATAAACTAAAGATGTTTCATCTTTTATTGGTTTTAACTCAACACAATCTTTAAATACTTTGACAACATGATCAGGATTGTATTTCCAACTAAGCTTTCTGAGCACAAACAAAACTCCAGAAAGTTCTTACCCTTTACAACACAGAAAAAGGACTCTCTGAACTTTATGTGGTACGAGGTCTAAAATTAAGGTGCAATATCATGTGCTGCCTTGCCATGTGAAGCCCGGAAGGCCTCAGTTGGCCTAACCACAAGCTGCCTTCCCCACTTTGCCGTGGTGGATAAGGTCCCCTGGTCAAACAATCCTTCTTATCGAAGGGACCAGGCACACTTCCTGCTTGTCCCTAAGTGGTGGGTTTCAATTCCCAGTCAGTACATGGAATTATTTAAACAAGCCAAGTGCATCCTCCCATGGGAGCCAGGAGGCAGCCCACACCCTCATTATTATAAAGCCTACTTCATGTAGCCCCTAGTTGTTCACTCTGTTCCTGAGAGCTTCTTCTGTGTGGCCCTGTGTGGTATGTGATGTTGTCCTCCTCAGTGTGAGTATATGTATGAACTGCTACCAGTCTCATCCATCCAGTGTCTGGTATCACGTGTTCAGCCATCCCCATAACCCTAGGGTGGGAATTCCTCCTCCTCAGTGGGGTAAAGAGGAGGTGATTACAACACTGCGGGGAGGCCTCCTACTTTACAGTAAGAAATCATTTTTCTTTTTTTTTTAATCTCTGGGGAGTTCTCTTATTTTTCCAGATCCACCTGTGAATTTCTACACCATGAAGATATCTCTCTGAACTTTTGCCTTCTATCCAGCTTTTTGGGGACCATTGGAGTGTACTCAGTGAAGACCTGGCATGCCTCAAAGCTATTTTTATTTTCCAGTTCTCTTGCCCTTTACCCAGCCTTTAGAGGGTTAGAGCAGTGACTCAGTGGAGCTCCCTTGATGATGAAATTTCTGGCTTCTCTATTGGCCTTTTTCCAGCAGCCAGGGGAGAGATGGGGGGCTGATACCCTGTCGCAACCTTGAGAAGGTGGAAGTCTAAGGCCCTCCATTCAGCCTTTGCGTCAAGGGTGGGCATGGGATCACATGTTTTCTGTAGCTTTGGTGGGGGTAGTGCAGCAATTGACTAGATGCCTGTCTTTCTGAGCTGGCCATTTTTTAGTCCTTTCTGGGAACTTTTATTGTTTGTGCTGTTGGTGCTCCTAGTTTGCCAAATTCTCTAGCACTAGGATCTGAGACAAAAAGAAAATCCAGAGAACTCAATGTTATGTTGTTCCTTGGGTCCTCCTAGCCAGTCTGCCTTGTTTGTCTCTATCTTTCAGAGTCTTCTTATGTTCATTTGATATATACTGTGCAGGATTTTCAGAGGTGCTTAGCAGGAGGAAAAGGGGAAAATTGCATCTATTCCATATTTTCAGGAGAAGTCACTCAAAGGCCAAAAATAAATTGGGAAATGAAATATTGTTATTTCTAAAATTTTCAAAAGAAATAAATCTTAATTTCATTTGAAGTATACTGTTCTACTACAATGGGAAATATAAATTAAGCACTAAGATAAACTATCAATATAGACTTTTGCTTATGTGGGATATTTTGTCTTGTGTTATCAAGTGTTCTCTATGTTCTTAATTGTAAAGTTAAAAATTTAATATTAAGACTAACAATGTTGTGTTTTCTTTCCTGACAAACTAATATGCTTTTCTCACTTAATATTAAGAATGATATAATTCATTATACTTCCATATTCCCTTTCCTACCAGCCCACAAAGACTTAAATTTTGTTCTTAATTTTAATTTGCATACCTTAGATTTTTTTCTGCCATTACTACTGCTTCATTGTCCTTCATTACACAGCTCTTAGTCTTTGCTTTGATTCTCATGTGCCTGTGGTGGTTTCAAAATAACCTATTTAAGATACATTTTGAAAACAGGTGAGGTAGAAATAATGGGCTTTCTAAATTTTATTTTGGAAAGATTTACAAGAGGCAATCTGGTTGAAGGGGTGGTCATAAAGTGAGTATATTGTGTTTATTTAGATTGTTTTTTGTTTCTTTTGTGTGGTTATGAGTTGGAAAAATAGATACCCTTTTTAGCCCTCTGACAGATGCTGTTACTGAAGTACATTCACAGTTTCATCCATTTATTCATTTATTTAACAATAAATATTTATTGAATACCAACTAGGCACTGTTCTAGGTGATGGGAAAGTAGCAGTTTTCTGCTGTCTTGGAGGTTCCATTCTAGGAAATGAAAGAAGCTAATTATTGTGCTGTCAAAAATAAGGCAATGTCATCCCTTACAATACAGCACAGAAATTGAAAAAGGCACCCAGCCAAAGGGAAAAAAAAACCACAAAAGTTTATACTAAAAGCAAACTTAAAAAAACACAAATTTTCTCCTCTAATTCCATAAACTCAAAGTAACTGAAGTCATTAAATTATTAGTGTATCTCCATATATGTTTTAGCTCTGAGATAAAAGCAAAAAATAAAGAAGTTAAAAACCATTGAGAAAATGAATTTAAGACAATTCGACAGTTATTTTCCTCAAATTTCCATAAATTTAGAAGTTTACTACCTCTTTTATGGGGTATATTATTAGATGGTGGAAAGACTCAGAATAGGACATAAATATCTGTTCTGTCAATTACCAGTGTGTTACTCTAGGACATTATTTAACTTCCTTAAGCTTAATTTTTTTATCAGCAAAATGAGAGTAGAATACTTACCTAGCATGACTGGGAGAATTAAATAATATGCCAAATTTAACTTATCTAGCACATTTTATGGCTCATGAAATTCTTGCTTAAATCTGTTTTTTTCCCTTTCCCTCCCCTTCCCAGCCCTTTGACTGTATGCTTACAACTCCCTTTGTCTGTATATATATTCAAAAGGTTTTCATTACTTTCAAGAAACATAAAATTGAAAAAGGCTTAGAACTTTTTCTTTTTTTTCTTTTTCTTTTTTTTTTTAAGATTTTATTTATTTATTTATTTGACAGAAAGAGAGAGAGACAGCCAGCGAGAGAGGGAACACAAGCAGGGGGAGTGGGAGAGGAAGAAGCAGGCTCCCAGCGGAGGAGCCTGATGCGGGTCTCGATCCCAGAACACCGGGATCACGCCCTGAGCCAAAGGCAGACACCTAACGACTGAGCCACCCAGGTGCCCCTAGAACTTTGTTTTCTGTGATTATTTTTTGGCAGTGACCATTTATGGAGGAGGGTTATAATGAAATATTATTTTTAATGTTTTAGGGCACCTGGGTAGCTCAGTCAGTTAAGTATCTGCCTGCGCTCAGGTCATGATCCCAAAGTCCTGGAATCAGTCCTGCATCAGGTTCCCTGCTCATCAGGGAGTCTGTTTCTCCCTTACCCTCTGCCCCTCCCCTCCGCTCATGCTCTTTCTCTCCCAAAATAAATAAATAAAATATTTAAAATAAAAAAAAAATAAATGTTTTAACCTATTTTTTAAAAATAAGAATTTCTCATGTGAAAAGGAAAGAAAGAAGTGGCTAAGAAATTCTATTAATCTAGTAAAAGTTACTTACACCTCAACGTTCTACAAAGAATAATACTCTTACAGCCATAGAAATTGTTTTAAATAATACATAGCACCATCTACAAACAAGGAAATCCTCAATCTAAGATTCTCTTTTAACTCATTTATATTTTTATTTCAACTTAATAAGCATTTTTTCTAGTGATTAGAAAATCGATCCATGCATATTATAAGGGAAAAAAGAAAAATAGAATGAACCCATTATCTCATTACCTAAAGAGAACTCAATTTGCAATATGTATTCAATCCTATATTTATGATACAATGAAAAATGACCCAAAAAACCTCCTGATAGCACATAATATAATGAGTTTCATAGTTCCTTGCTTATAAAATTACTCAAAACGAATACACGGCAATAGGGTAAAACATAAGGTAAACATCTAGTGAGCAATATGGGGTATAGCAAAATGATGGCATACATGTATATGAAACTCTGATGGTATGGCGTGATCCACAGATAGTATTTAAAGCAGTTAGAAGAATGGATTGAGTATCTTTAGACAGTAATCCCAGGAATATTATTTTTCTTAATTGTTATTTGGTGAGTATCAGTGGGTCTGAGAAAGCAGAAGTTGAGGTTAGGCCTCTGACAGTTTCTGGAGTACAGATATTTTATGTCTCTAATTACAGGATGACCCGTACATCTAAAACCGCCATATGAGCTGGGGATTCTCTGGGGAGTTAGATGGAAAGATGGCTTGGTGGGTTGATAATGAGATGCAGAACCTGTAGCCTTTTGATCACAAGGTCATTTGTAAGCTAGGAGGAGGGTAACCAAAAGTCGTTATTGGTCAATACCTTACAAGAGCAAAACAAATTGCATAGCTCAGTTCAGTGTTTATTACCATTTGAGAGCAATTTGTTACCAGTTATAGATCCAATGAGAGACCCTTTACCACTAAAGTTCACTGTCCTGAACAGGATCAAGATGTATTTTACAAACCATGGAAGCAAAAAAAAAAAAAAAGAAAAGAAAAAAGAAAAAGAAAAAAAGAAAGAAAGAAAAGAAAAGAAAAAAAAGAAAAATCTATGTGTGCCATCGTTCTGGTTGTTTCTTAAACTTTCAGGACAGTCTTTTCATCTGCTTTTACTAAATCTAAGAAAATGGATTTAAAATTGTACACCAAACAAAATTTTTTCTTGGGTTTTTCCCAATTACTCGTTTGCTCAAAGCCAAGACTAGTTGTTCGTGTCTTTTACAGATAAAGATGCTGTAATGTCTTTTTCTTACTAGTGAAGAAACCAGGTTTGTGTTGTGAAAATTATGCCCTTTTCAGTGATGAATTGTTGCCTGGATTTTCTGTGCTAGACCTATTTGTTCTTTTACTAATGCAAGGTTTGTAGGATTGTTCCATGGTGTATCCAAGAAACAGATGCTTTGTACTTCATATTAAAGTTAATTAGAGTTGCTACTGGTTAATATGTGTCTTAGTTTAAATAATCTCATATTATATATCTCTAATTTGTCAACAATATACTTGTAGAAATAAATGGCAAAAATTAAGGGGAGAAAAAAGTATTATGACCGAGTAGTTAGTAGAACAGAGAAAAATTAGGCCTTGTCTCAAATCCTGGTGCTCTGTATACATGATTAGGGACAGGAGTGTATATCTGCGGTAATAGATAACCCAACAGGCACGAGGTTTCCGGTTATCCAATTCTGAAAGAAAAAAAAAAATTCTATGACTGAATATTCAGCAAGAGCCCAATGCCTGGGGCGCCTGGGTGGCACAGCGGTTAAGCGCCTTCGGCTCAGGGCATGATCCCGGTGTTATGGGATCGAGCCCCACATCAGGCTCCTCTGCTATGAGCCTGCTTCTTCCTCTCCCACTCCCCCTGCTTGTGTTCCCTCTCTCGCTGGCTGTCTCTATCTCTGTCAAATAAATAAATAAAAAATCTTTAAAAAAAAAAAAAAGAGCCCAATGCCTGGCACAAAAATTAGCAGAAAGATTAATTACACATAGATCTGGCTTTCAGATAACATAATAGACCATAAGCAGGTGGAGAGCCAAGAATATTCTTGCTTTATAATCTCAGCACCTAAAAGAGTGCCTGACTGAAGCTGACTGAGGGTTTGGGTAATTACTGAATAATGAATGAATGGATGAACTGTTATAATGTGTTATTTATATGTCCAAAGAGTCTGTTGTGGAGTTTTTTTACAGATGAGAGAGCTTAATTGAAGCCTGAAAATCAGAGATTTGCTGTAGTAGTGAAATCATAAATCCTATGAAGCATCTCTACTAGGAAAACAACCACAGAAAAGTCTTTAATTGATTTAGTTCTCTATTATCTGCAGCTAATATACTTTTGCACCACAGTAAAAGTACAAAAGCATTATATATGATTCCATTTTAATTTATTTCATGTGACTTCATTCTTTCTTCATCCGTTATTATCCAAAATCTTGATTATTCATTCCATAAACAGTTCTGGTAGAAGTTCTGAGAGCAAAATTTAAAGTAAGTTCCATATCTACCTGTATAATTCAGTAATTTTTACTTTTCTGTTTTGTTATTACTTACCATCATTGAGATTAACTTCAAGTAATGCTTTGGCTGAAGTGTATTTATAAAAATAGGGAGATATATATATGTATGTATCATAATTCAGCCTGTGATGTGTAAAAGGTTAGAGGCTCTGTCAATGAGTTTTTGCTTGTTGTATGTGCATGAGTATAAGCATTTGAACAAAATGTGATTCTCTGGATGGGGCACAGTGGAAAAGAAATGTCATACTTTTTTTTCTCTCAGTTTCCCTGTGTAGTAGAACAAAATGTTAAACTCCTTGATTCAGTTCATCCAAACAAAATTCCATACTCCCTATCATCAATGTGAAATTTCTCTTCAAAATTGGCAACCAATGAAACATGAGTGGACATAGTAGAGGAAAGTTACTTCATGTTTTTCTCATGGGTTTTCCTGATAATAATTGCCTGTATTTTGCCATTTACCCTTAGCTTCATCAGACACCCTTCACCACCTCCACAGATCCATCCCACCAGAGGTCACAGATCACACAAAACCTACAGAAACAGGAAATCAAACTTCCTGAGTCCACTACAAAACACAGAAACCTATTTCCTCTACACATCTCAAATTGGCAAAGCTCTGTCTCAGCAGATCCAGTGTGGAAGCAGCTGTTGAAAACACTTGAAGGACTGTATCTCCCAATTTCACATGAGCTTTCTTGCTTCAAACTACTGAGATGAAGAGAGCAAGGCTATTTATCCTGCTTTCTAGTTTATGGAATGGGGGCTTTGGGCTTATCAACACCACGCATACTTGGACTACTGCTGAGGATGCAGGCTCCCGGGAGAACATGGCCTCTGCTACGGTTTCTCTAAATAAAATGCTGCCGACCCCTCAGATCATGTCAGCTGAGATTGTCACAGTTCCTGAGGCAAGAACCTCTGAAGAGAGTCTGCTAAAATCAACTCTGCCTCCCTCAGAGACAGGCTCACCTCCTGGGAATGTGAGAAACCCAACTCTCACACCCCCAGGGAAGACAGAAGGGGTGCTGAAGTTACAGCCTCTCGCCCTCCCAACCAAACCTAGCCTCAAGTTCAGCCCAAGAGCAGAGTCAGTGGTCCTTTCCAACTCTACAATGAAATTTCTTCAGAGCTTTGCCAGAAAGACAAGTCAACAAGCCATCTCTCCCAACGCAGTGGCAGGCGGCCCGGGAAATCGATCCCCACGGGAAACATACCTCAGCAGAGGTGACAGCGGTGGAAGCCAGAAAACCAACGATCAAAAATCAAGTTTTGAAACAACGAGAGGAAAGTAAGAAACATTCTTTTCTTTTTTTTTCCCTCTCCCCAACTATAAAGTCTTTAAGATTGCAAGCTAACAGTTTCTCACTCTCAGAAAATGTTTTCATGTTCAGGGTGAAATTGGATCACATTTCAGTTAGATAGGTAATTAAGCATTACTTTATCTAATGGAGAAAAGATGAACCAAAAAAATGCAGCAATTTTGTTTTAATTGAACCTCTCAAAGTCACGAAGGGGCTTTTATTGGAGATATTCACTAACAAACAATGTAACACCACAGTGATTGTTAGTTGCTTATTCAACTCAAGGGTATGTTGATGGTGCTCAGAAGGACACCCACAACATGAAAGAAAAAATGACAATACGGTTGGGATGTGAACAGATTTAAAAATTGACAGAGCCTGGTGCTATGGAAGGTAGAGTTCTCAAGATCGAACCAGGCAGAGCTGGGGTGGAATCCTGGCTTCAGTACTGTCTTGGGGACTTTGAGCAAGTTCATTGAGCTCCCCGAGACTGAGTTTTTTCATATGTAAAATATAGATATGGTATAGGGGATACAGATAAAAATACCAACTTCACAGGGTGAATCCTGCAAGATTCATATTAATCAAATATACTTAGATGCATGCTTCTCACAGAACAGGTGCTATGAAACATATTTTACGAGTCCTGTTATATTGAGTTAATGCCATTATCATGAATGTGATGAATAGAAAAGTCAAATTTTCAAATTGATTTCGATTCAAAATTTGAGCAAATCCTATGTGAATTGTTAAAGTAAAAAAATAAAACTTTTAAGTATTGTTAATGAAGACTTTCAAAGGGGCCAAAAAAAAAAAATACTAAAACAAAGAAACAAGCAAACAAAATAGCTGTGAAAAATGCAGGCCAATGTTTTTATTTGTTTAATGTTCAGAGTGATCTGTTTGAAATACTAGTAGTTTAGTGTTATGAAATTAAACTTTCAAATACCTTTCACCTACAATAAAATAATTTCAAGACATCAAATAATGCCTTGGGATCTTAGTTGAGTTAAACATCTTACTATGTAACATGGTTTAAGTTAATGATAGGAGCTTACACCTGCTCTGTGATAGGCATCGTGTCAAAGCTGTTGTTGATATAAAGATGAGGAGACACTGGGAAGAATATAAGCCAATAGATTCATATTTATGTATTCTTCATTATTTAAATCCATTATTTCCCTGTATTTCAGAGGTTATAGAATTTTTTAGAATATGTAAGTAAATCTAACTCTAACTAGATACTTTTTTACTTAGTGGAATCTAGAACAATCCCAATTTACTGTAAAACAAATGCTACAGATGACAAAATGTTCAACTTAGGTTGGGTAAACTTTGCCTATAATAAACATTTTCACATACACATTAAACTTTTTCATGTTTCATGACCACAGAATGTGGTCTATTAAATAGCGATAGCAAATGCCATGTCACTTACACAATCACTTCTATTAGTCATATTTTATTAGACTCTATAATTTTATTTTTTAAACCAATTATATAGAACTCTTAGGCACTCATTAAAAATGATTATGAACTTTCTAAAGATGCTGACATCAAAAGATTTTTCAGTAGAATATGAAATATAATCAAAACAGGAAGGGGAAAATGCACATTAAAATGTCACTTAAATTTTATATTGCATTGTTTCATAATTAGAACTAGTAATTGATCTTTTGAGAAATACTAGTTTTTATATAAATGCTAGTTGTTTTATTACATGCCTAACACTATTCTAGTTTCTTAGGATACATAGAATTTTTAAAATAAGAATGATTCTGCCTGCAGGGATATGTCTTATAAAAAGTAAGCAATAACGTATCTGTCAGATTTCTAAAAACTCAATGTGTTAGGAAGAAGCACGATATTAAAAGTGTAACCTGCCGAATAGAACATCGTCCCATGGAATTTCCAATGAAAATAATTTTAAATTATTTCTAGAGAAAAGTACTGACTGTACTTAGAGATTCTGTAGCCTGAGGTCCTGGAAAGCCTGAGGTTTTCTTTTGGTGATCCTTTCCATCAAATCTAAGACTTCTTACTCATGATGCCATGGGATAGATAATGATAGATAATGGTGCTAGAGAAAACAGTTCCGTGCCTTATGGACACAATGCTGATACAAGGAAGCCTTGATAAAGTCTTCCATATTTTCATTTGATCAGCAAGTTATAACAATAGCAAACCCTTTATGACATCTCTTCCTAGCACTCTATTGCTTTGAGTGAATATATGTGTGTGTGTATATATATATATATTTTTTCTTCAATCATTTGATTACTACCATAACTTCATGAAGAAGATTCTGTTATTATTTCTTTCAGAGAGATTAAGTAATTTAACTAAGGTCACTTAAAAGTAAATCTCGGTATTAAGGAGGGCACGTATTGCATGGAGCATTGGGTGTTACACGCAAACAATGAATCATGGAACACTACATCAAAAACTAATGATGTACTGACTAACATAACATAACAACAACAACAAAAAAGTAAACCTTGGGGCAGAGATTCAAACGGGGTTGGCTGGCTTCGGAGACAGGCTTCGAACTCCTACATTATACTCCTTTAGCAAGTGCAGTCTGATCTCCCAAGTGGGTGAATGAGGGTGAACAGTTTATTTCCCAGCGTATGAGCCCTCAGAGGCTATTCTTTGCTTCCAGAATAAAGCCCAGATCCTTACCCAGTTCCCTATACAATGCCATCCTTGATCTGGCTTCTGCCTCCTCCCCAGCCTCATTTTCTGGGACTTCCTGGCCAGTAAAATTTGAAAATCTCTCCTCCATAATATGCTATTCATTAAACCTGTCTTTGTGCCCTGTTCATCTCTTTGGCTAACATGGTCTTTTCCCATCAACTACTTCCGTTACGCCCAATAATAATAGCTCCAGGAAGCCTCCTCAGGTTGTGAGGTGGCCCTTCTAACTTTCACAGAGCTCTCCTTGAATTCTTCTATCACTGCGTTTACATTAATAGTGCATTATAATTATGGTGAACTTTGTGAGCTCCTTTCTTATGGAGACATATTTGAATGCTAGCAAAGTCTCTGAGTTATAATAGGTACACAATAAATATTTAATAAGCTGAATGTAAAATTTATAGATTAATATTTGAATATAAAGAGGAATCTTTTCCAAAGAAATATCCCTTTTTTCCTCTGTGATGAAATCTAGATGATTAATTTTAGGTTTCCATTGTTGTTGTGCTTGTTTTGTTTTTCCTTACTGCTTTTGGAATATTATAGTGATTTTAGGTAAAAGGAATACCTCTGTCTATAGGATTTTTCTGGCGTAATTTTTGTCTCATTTTGTACTTTCTCTGGTCTTAGCAGTGCAGAAACTCCTGGCTACCCCAGAGCTGTGGTTTCTTATCTGGTAGAGTGGTTGTTGGTCAATGACCAAGTACTCTGAAATAGGCAGGATGAAAAGAAGAAATTAGAATTAACTTCTTTATGCATTGAACAATTATTTGCTGAAGATCTAATCTGTCCCCAGCATTGTGTTTGTGCTGGGGGTAAAATAGTGAACAAAAACTGCCACCTCTTCTGCCCTCGTAGAGTCTATAGTCCAGTGGGAAGGACATGAGGAGGAAAAACAGTGAATCCCAAATGCTGATGTTGAATCCGAATGGTGGTAAACATGCTGAATGAAGCTTACGAGAGTATGTAACAGAGTGAATGGCCTGCCTTGAAGGTGGGTAAGCCTCCCCTGAGAGGACACTAGGTAAAATGAGGTATTGATAGACATCAATTGCCTACTTAACTTCTCCCAGAATCCCAACCCCTGCACACACGTACGTGAATCTTCACCATCTCAGTAAATGTCTAGCTCCATAACTAGAAACCCCTGATATATTCATGACATTTTTCTTTCCCTCCTAACTTTTATCTAATCTATCAAGAAGTCTTCTTGGTACTCCTTCCAGTGTATCTTAAATCCCTCTCTATCTTCACTATACCGTCCTTTCCTAGCCTCCATTATCTACCACTAGACTCAGCTTTTCCACATGTTACCACTCTTGCCCCATGTAATCCATGTTCCACACAAGTGAGAGATGCTTTTAACTTAAAAAAAAATAGACATATATAACTGTGTAAATCTAAGGTGCTTAAACTTTTAAATCAGACTAATGAGTTTCATTGGATGTAAGACTTCATCTTTTGAGACACATTGTTTTACACACTACAAGAAAGAAAAGTATGACATCAATATTTCTTAGAATTTTTAAACTTAATTATCTTGTAGACATTATTTTGTGTATACATATACATGTCACTCTTTTGCATACTTAAAATGAAAATGTAAATGAAACTGGCTAAGGTGTCTTTAAGGCAATGGCAATAACTACCGTCTGACAATAGTGACTGAAAGATACCATTGATTTTAAAATATATTCTTGATTTCAGAGATGTTGTCTTAAAATCTGTGGAATTTAACATTTTGCTCACATTCTAAAAATCACTCAGTAGCTTTCCATTCCATTTAGAATAAAATCCCAAATCCTCACCATGGCCCACAGGGTCTTGCTTGATAGGACTCCTGACTATCTCTATGATCTCATCTTCATCACACTCCGAGTTCATTCAACTTCTTTTCCTCTGGCCACACTGACCTTTTCTCTGGCCTTTTCTCTGGGTACTGAACTTGTGAAGTTTATACGCATCTCAGGGAACCTTCCTGTTTGCTCTTGCTAGAATGCTCTTCTTTCAGTATATGGAAAAAGAGAATTCTTTTCCTCATGCAACTTCAGCTTAAAGTCCCTCCTCAATGAAAATTCTGATTACCCAGTATGAATTTGCCATTTTTATTCTAGCACCCTTATTTTTTTCTTCATGGCACTGACATGAAATTATTGGGTTTATTTATGTTGACAGTTGTGTCTTTTCTGTTTTTCCACAAGACATCATACATCCCATGAAAACAGGAACCTTGCCTTTCTTTTTTGTTGTTGCTTCAAGAGTAAAATTCAGTGATCCATCACTTACATATAACACTCAGTGCTCATCACAAGTGGCCTCCTTAATACCCATCACCAATGTAGCCAATCCACCCTCCACCTCCTTTCCGGAAACCCTCAGGTTTCTCTATAGTTAAGAGTCTCTTATGGTTTTCTTCTCTCTCTTTCTCACTCTCTCTCTCTTTTTTTTCCCCCTATGTTTATCTGTTTTGTTTCTTACATTCCATATATGAGTGAAATTATATGGTGCTTGTCTTCCTCTGACTCACTGATTTCACTTGGCTAATACATTCTAGCTCCATCCTCATTGTTGCAAATGGCAAGTTTTCATTCTTTTTGATGGCCAAGTAATATTCCATTATATATATATACCACTTTTTTTGTACATTCATCAGTTGGTGGACATTTGGGCTCTTTCCATAGTTTGGCTATTGTTGATAATGCTGCTATAAATATCGGGATGCATGTATCCCTTCAAATCAATATTTTTGTTTCCTTTGGGTAAATACCTAGTACTGCAATTGCTGGGTCATAGGAAAGTTTAGTTTTTAACTTTTTGAGGAATCTTCATACTGTTTTCCAGGTTGGCTGCACCAGCTTGCATTCCCATTAACAGTGTAAGAGGGTCCCCCTTTCTGCACGTCCTCGCCAACATCTGTTGTTTCCTGTGTTGTTAATTTTAGCCATTCTGACAGGTGTGAGGTAGTATCTCGTTGTAGTTTTGATTTGCATTTCCCTGATGTTGAGTGATGTTGAGCATCTTTTCATGTGTCTGTTAGCCATTCTTATGTCTTCTTTGGAAAAATGTCTGTTCATGTCTTCTGCTTCTTTCTTAACTGGATTATTTATTTTTGGGGTGTTGAATTTGATAAATTCTTTATAGATTTTAGATATTAACCCTTTATCAGATATGTCATTTGCAAATATCTTCTCCCATTCTGTAGATTGCCTTTTAGTTTTGTTGATTGTTTCCTCCACTGTGCAGAAGCTTTGTACTTGATGAGGTCCCAATAGTTCATTTTTGCTTTTGTTTACTTTGCCTCCAGTGACATGTCTAGTAAGAAATAGCTATGGCTGAGGTCAGAGGTTACTGCCAGTGTTCTCCTCAAGGATTTTGATGGTTTCCTGTCTCACATTTAGGATATTATCCATTTTGAATTTATTTTTGTGTATGGGGTAATGAAGAGGTCCAGTTTCATTCTTCTGCATGTTGCTGTCCAGTTTTCCCAGCACCACTTCTTGAAGAGATTGTGTTCTTTCCACTGGATACTCTTTCCTGCTTTGTCAAAGATTAATTGACCATACAGTTGTGGGTCCATTTCTGGGTTCCCTATTCTGTTCCATTGGTCTATGTGTCTGTTTTTGTGCTAACATCATACTGTCTTGATGACTATAGCTGTGTAGTATAGCTTAAAGTCTGGACTTGTGGTACCTCCAGCTTTGCTTTTCTTTTTCAAGATTGTTTTGGCTATTCAGGGTCTTTTGTGGTTCCATACGAATTTTAGGATTGTTTGTTCTAGCTCTGTGAAAAATACTGGTGGTATTTTTTTAAATATTAATTTGAGAGGGGGAGACAGAGAGAGCATGAGCAGGGGGAGAGGTAGAGGGAGAGGGAGAAGCAGACTCCCCACTGAGCTGGGAGCCCAATGTGGAACTTGATCCCAGGACCCTGGGATCATGACCTGAGCTGAAGGCAGACGCTTAACTGACTGAGCCACCCAGGTTCCCCAGTACTGGTGGTATTTTGATAGGGATTGCATTAAATGTGTAGATTGTTTTGGGTAGTATAGACATTTTAACAATGCTTGTTCTTCCAGTCCATGAGCATGGAAGGCTTTTCCATTTCTTTGTGTCCTCTTTGATTTCTTTCATAAATGTTCTATAGTTTTCAGAGTACAAATCTTTTACCTCTTTAGTTAGGTTTATTCATAGGTATCTTACTGTTTTGGGTGCAATTACAAGTGGAATTGATTCCTTGATTTCTTTTTCTGGTGCTTCAATATTGATGTATAGAAATGCAACAGATTTCTGTATGTTGATTTTATATCCTGCAACTTTGCTGAATTCATGTATGAGTTCTAGCAATTTTTTTTTTTTTGATGGAGTTTTTGGGTTTTCTACATAGAGTTATCACGTTGTCTGCAAATCGTGAAAGTTTGACTTCTTCCTTGTTGACTTGGATGCCTTTTATTTTTTTGTTGTCTGATTGCTGAGGCGAGGACTTCTAATAGCATGTTAAGTAACAATGGTGAGTGGACACCTTTTTGTTGTTCCTGACTGTAGAGGAAAAGCTCTCAGTTTTTCCCCATTGAGGATGATATTAGCTGTAGGTTTTTCATGCATGGCCTTTGTGATGTTATGTTCCCTCTATCCCTACTTTGTTGAGGGCTTTTATCAAGAATGGATGCTGTATTTTGTCAAATGTTTTATCTGCATCTATCAACAGGATAGTATGGTTCTTATCTTCTCTTTTATTAATGTGGTATGTCATATTTATTGATTTGTGAATATTGAACCACCTAGGAACCTTGCCTTTCTTATTTATTATTCTATTTATTGCCCCCAACAGTGCCAGGCCCATAGAAAGAAAGCTCAACAAAACTCTGTGCGATAACTAATTATTGGATGAATTTGGAGTTCAGAGCAGAGATCAAGACTAGAGATATAAATTTGGAAAATATGAAAATATGGACACTTGACTAAGGAGAGTTTTTTGCTTGTTTTTATTTGTTTGTTTGCTTCTGTGGTTTGTTTGTTTGTTTTAATGAAAGGGAGGAGAGAATAGAGCAGAAACCAGGGCTGTCAGAGTTATCTACTTCTTTGTTTTTTATTTTATTTTGTATACACAATGGTTATAAATATGGTAAAATATTAATGAAAGATGCCAGAAGCAAAATAAAAGTTGAATACCAAATGAGATGAGCATTTAATTTGCTAAGTTCAATGACCTTTCTTTTAGAACTTCGTTTATTTATTGATTTTCTATAAGCTACATAACTTGCTGTATGCACAAATAGGTAGCTTACTTTAATGAATTATGACTTCTAATATAATGTCTAAAATGGTAAGTTCTCCAAATTTTCCACTGGACCATTTGCAAGTAAAAATTTTGAACACCACATTTTAAAAGATACTGTTTAAAATTTAAAAACTAACCATTAAATTAATTCTACTATTGTAATATTCATTTTTCTGCTTATTTCTGTGAATTATGAGTAGGTTTTGAGTGTGAAAAATCTGATCAATTAAATGTATACGTTGTCTCAGTTCCTTGAGGCTGATATATACCAAAATAACACAGACTGGGTTATAAACAGCAGAACTTCTCACAGTTTGGAAAGCTGGACATCTGAGAGTAGCATGGGCAGGAGAGAGCCCTCTTCTGAGTTTCCAGATTTCAAACATGACAGAAAGTATGAGGGATCTCTCTAGGGCCTCTTTAATAAGGGCACTAATCCCATCAAGAGGGCACTGCTATCTCCCAATGGCCCTAGTTCCAATATTATTATATTGGGCATTTGGATTTCAATGTATAAATTTCGGGGGGACACAAACACTCGATCTTTGTCATGTGTATTTTGCAAAGTTATTATCAGACCTAATAGCCTCCAAAGGGGATTACTCTCACAAGCTGTAAAATTGTCAAGAGAAACACACCATTATGTTAAAGAGTATTTTTTTTTAATTTCCTTGGGAAATAAATGCATCTACTAGATTATTGCCAGTGAAAACCAACACTCAGTGGAGTATATTCTGTGTCTTAATTTTTTTCTCATTAATCATTTCCTTTTATTTCATTCCTTTGATATTTCTCCTCCCTAAATTGCTACTGAATATATAAATACATACTATATTATATATGCTAGAATTTAATGAGTGCTTATATAATCCTAGATGATTAAATGAGAAATTTTTGTATTTCCACAGCTTTTGGCTTTTTCAATATGAAAATAGTATTTTAAACATTTATTATTTAAGACAAAATGCTGAAAGAGTCAGTTTACAGGAATAACTGGAGTAAGTATAGAACTAAGCATCATAGCACCTGTTAGCCTGCCTTTTCTGAAGCTTTCTGGTCTGCACTCTGGGAAAGCCTGACACCTACTGGAATAGAAACAGTTTACAATGTCCCTGAATAGGCTGAAGTCACAGCATGGGGGGAGGAAGCAAAAAATAAAATAAAATTAGGTAAAATGAAACAAATTTATGAAGAAGTATATTTAAGTAACTTTAAGAATTATTACCTATAAATATGTAAATAAATTACATATATAATATGTTATACATTTCTAATTCAATGTGTCTCTTAAAAATATACTGTCATTAGCTTTAAAATTTAAAAAATATGTTGGATCAAAAAGCAAACTCCATACATATCCCCTAGAATGGGGACACATTCAGCTCATTCTCCTAAAATTTTACACTGAAAATATTGTATATACACAATAATTTGTGACTCTGAGGCACTGTATAGCCATCTATCATCAAAAACTCAATTATTTACCATACAGTGCCCATGATGGAAGACAAATTAATGATGCCTGACAAAAGACTTTAATTGCAAAAGTTGGTATATAAAAGAAGAGTTTCTTCATAAAACCTAAATTAACCAGAAAATTAAAGTGTCAGAATATCAGAAATTCCCTATGATCTGAGCTTTGCATGATTGCCTTTCAAACTTTGTTTTAAATACTTTCTACATGATTCTTTTATAAAACTAATATTTCTAGCCAAGTTTAAATATGATGTAGAATTTTGAAAAACATGGACTATATAAAGGTACTTACACTAAAATATTAATGAATTACAAACATAAATTTTGTTTGAAAATAAGTTGTTTTCTTAAGGAGATTAGTATCTAGATGAACTCACCTTTGGACTATTAGCCAAACTAAATATAACAAGTCCAATGTTTTATTCATGTGTGATTTACGTATCAAGAATCTTTTTACTAAATCTAAGTACTTGCTTTCAATTTCTATTATTTCTTCTTTCATATTGTGTATGTGCATATTTCCTTTGAAGTACTTTCTCATTTATGACTGGTGAACTCAGGTAAATTCTAGTCTCTCAAATTAATAATTTGATATAGGCACTCTTGTTATACTTTGATTAAAAAATAAAGACTTGTATAAAATAAAGATTTCATAACATTTGGGAAGTGTTTATGTTGATAATTTTTTAAGACTACAGAAACATTTTGGGGCATCTGGGTGGCACAGTTGTTAAGCATCCCACTCTTGGTTTCAGCTCAGTTCAGGATCTCAGGATCCTGAGGTCAAGCCCCATGGTGGGCTCTGCTCTCAGCAGGGAGTCTGCTTGAAGATTCTCTCCCTCGGCCCCTCTTTCTGCTCATGCTATCTCTCTCTGTCTCTCAAATAAATAAATAAATCTTTTTTAAAAAGACTATAGAAACATTATATATATATATATATATATATATATATATATATATAT
>NW_024426996.1:11212092-11232705 GCF_017311325.1 Ursus maritimus | reverse complement strand
TATATATATATATATATATATATATATATTCTAAGAGCTAAGCTTCATCATGCGATCTGAACATAAAGGATGATAATATTCTGTAATGGTTTCCTGGAAATTATTTTTATTATTTTTTAAGATTGTATTTATTTATTTGAGAGAGAGTGTGAGTGGGGGGGGAGCAGTGGGGGAGGCATAGGGAAAGGGAGAAAAAAATTATATAAAACCAATTATGGTTGAGATAAATGTATCAGATCATTAAAGAAGCATAAAAGGAGCCATGTCTCTATTTGCATATATGGCAAAAATTGGGAGATATGTAAATATATAGGTAGATATACAGATTTCTATTCCCTTCATAAAAAATCCTACTAACTCTCTGAACCATGTAATCAGCAGCAAGTGTTTTATATATATCATATTAATTCATTTGGTCTCACACAACCCTGTGAGATAGGTTATATGATTATACTCACTGTGTAGAAGAGGAAGCCACAGTTAATGAACAAGCTGATGGCTAATAGTTGTGGAGTCAAAATCTCAAAGGAGGCAGTCTGCCTGGAGCTTAAGTCAACAACTATGTTACCTGCCTCTCTAGTCAGGGAAACTTTTCCTTGTTGTTTTGTTTGGTTTATGTAGGTATCCCGGTCTCTGCTCCTCCCCTTCTGCTTCGTTCAGGCAAAAATCAGAAGCAAAAACTCCAGACACAGAGATGCAATCTCTTCTTCATTTGCCCGCATGTGTGGAGTAAAAGAAGAGAATGAAAACCTTGTGCGGGAGTCAGCTCTTGCTCATCAGTAATGACCTTCGAAGTCTGATTAGAGAGGTGGGAAAAACAGTGTTTATGACATCTGTGAAGTGGAGAGAAACCCTCCTTTCCCTTCTCTTCCCTTTCCTTCTCTTTCCCTTTTCATTTATTCATACTGTAGCATGTGGCAGAATTCCTTTCCTTTTGAAGGCTGAATAATACTCCATCGTGGATAGATAGAGGACAGATAAATACTATAGATCACACTTTGTTTATCCAGTCATCTGTCCATAGGCACTTTGATTGCTTCCACCTTTTGGCTATTGTTATCCATGAAATTTGAATGATGTTCTGAAATTAGGATAGTGTGCTAGGGAGAACATTTACCCTGACTGGTAGTGTTATCTGAAAACTGTTCTTTTTTTTACAAACTTACGGCACACATTTATCCTTAGGAACTTAGTAATGGAACTGTTAAACCAAATAAGGCTTTATTTGATTGTTTTTCTCTCTTATTATTGACATCAACAAAATTGGGCTTGTTAGGATATATTCTTGCCTTTATCATTTATTTTCCTTTTAAAATGAATTACTTTTTACTGATTTATAGGAGAGAGAGAGGCACAAAGAGAGAGGAGAAATTGAACACATATGTTATTGAGTTGAGGAACGAGCAGGTTGGATTTACAAAAGTAGTAAACACTTGTCATTAAAAACACATGACTACTTTTGATGCGTTTAGAATATGTTTACCTCACTTATTATTGTTGAACTTGGTGGGGATTTAATTGCTATGTATTTGAGGGTTTTAGTGTACAATGATGTACGATATCATAATTTCATAATTTCTCTATTAGTGCTGGTCAGACTTAGCTCAGGTGGGTTTTGTTGGAATGTATTTCCATGCAATCATCATTTTGTAATTAAAACAAAAGTGTTCCTCATGAGATGAATGAGTGGCAACAGGAATGAACTACTTTTTGGGGGAGGATTAATTAATATTCTTATCTATAAATTAAATCCCATTGGAAACTTAGTCCTTTCCTTGAGGCAATTATGAATTCATTAATACATGTATATATTTTTATCATTTGTAGTTTGTTGTCACCTTTAGGTATAAGGTAAAGAATGATTCTCAAGTCAGGGAGGCATAGGTGGTTGTTAGGTGAGGTGTGGGAGGGTGATAGGAGAGCTTCAAAATGATCCTCTTTCTTTGAGAATGTTGTAATTTTTCAGTAGCCATGACTGTGTTTCATTTTCCTCTTGTTCTTCTTTGAATCCCTAAATTCATCTCAAAAAAGAGATGACAGGTAACAAAATTATAGAGGTCCTTCACTTCATACATTCCCCCCAGACACAAAATTTTCTCCAACTTCCTAGAAAAAAATGACATACCGTTGGCTAGTTTATGGTGGGGGGTTTGCTGGTTTACCTTGATGTCTACTGAATATCCACAGTTCCTATTCTTTTCATGCCATTGTGTCAATTCAAGCCACAGATTATCAGTATACAAGTTTAACATTCAGCCTTTTATGAATAGGCTGGCAAGCAATATTAATATGAGTTTTAAGGACTAGAATAGACAATGTTAATTGGTTGATTGTTGTCTTTTATTTCTTAAGGAAAATATTTATTGTGGTCGTTGTTTAAATGAATCCTTTTTGCTCAGTCTACTCTTGGTTCAGGATAAGAATGGATATGATTGGGTCATGCTTTGGTCAGGGTATGCTTCAAATGACAAATCAGTGATTAATGGAAGATTTTTTTTTTAATTTAGTCTTTTTACTAGGTCCCTGGAAAACTGGGTTTCTAAAATGTTTCAATCAGAAGTACAGTAGATTGTCTATTTACAATGCTTCTCTTAGTTCATTATCCACAACACTTCAAGTTGCGTAAGTCAAACTAGAATCCTTTTTCTACCTTCTCTTTTGCATGGTCTGCAAGCTAGGCTAGTGTTCGTAAATAACCAAAGCTGCCTGGTTTTCCCTAGAACAAACCTTTTACCTATTAACTTGGAAAATCCAAAGAATCAATACAAGTTTTTTCAGTACATGCTGCTGCACAAAAGAAACCGTGTTATTACCCTTAAAGAGAATCCCAAATGCAGTCTGCTGTTTGGAGGGTTACGACCCCATGGAAAGCTAAACACTTCAAAGTAACTGCTCTCCATCCGCCATAATCAGTCTGGAAAGGTACAAAGCATTTTTAGATTTCAGCAAAATGCTTGTCTGGGATCATTACATTTGCCTTTATACTGCCTGTCACCATTTTGCCATGCTTAATTTTCTATTTTTAAACTTATATTTTCCCACAATTTGGTTTTAAATTTTCTATTTACATTTTTAACATGCCTTAATGAGCTTATTTCATCAGTAGCATAAGCCTAATTACAAGTCACACCAGGGCTCTTTGGCTGTGGAGACTTCTAATTTACACTGGATCAAAGATTGCTGGGCCATGAGCAATCTGCTGGTCTGATTTTTGCCTACTCAACTCTTTCAGTCATGAGATTGTTTTAGTATTTAGGAATTTAAAAGATCTCTGCAGGTGACACTGTGATTTAGTCTCACAAACAATACCTATATCTATCTATCTACCTATGTATCCATCTATCCACCTAGTTATCACCTCTTATTCTAAAGCCCAGAGCATGTAGGGAGGGTGGTACTTCTCTCTGTCCTGCGTTGTACACCTCCCTCAACACTCATGTAGCCAAGTGAGGCGACAGACTATATAACTGCTTCTGTTGAAGCTGGTCATTCTCTATAATCAGGATAATCAGTGGATTTGCTTAAGAAATCCCATTCATATCTTAAAATATCCCTTTTGTGTGGTCCTCTCAATTTGAAATCTTTCGTATTTCTATTTCTTGCTTTTGCCAGTTCTTTGTTTCACAGTATTTTTGCAAGTCTCACCATGATTTTATAAAATGTGCCAAAAGGTCTTTTTATTTCTGTATGGAACTAACCATTCAAACTTCTTATCCAATACGATAATAAGCTGTATGGTGCTCAATGTATCTGCTATAGTTGGATGAATGACAGAATCCGTTTCATTTGTAGAAAAACATTCAGTCCCAAGAAGCCTAAATATTCCAAAGCAGATGTTTACTAACTTCAGTGGTTCTACCCTGGGGAAAAACTGTGTTCCCCCTTTGGTCTTTAACATTTAGATTGATTTTTTTTTTTAGGATTTTATTTATTTATTTGAGAAAGAGACAGAGAGAGTGAGATAGCACAAGCCAAGGGGAAAGGCAGAGGGAGAAGCGGGCTCCCTCAATGCAGGGCTTGATCCTGGGACCTTGGGATCATGACCTGAGCCCAAGGCAGCCGCTTAACTGACTGAGTGGCTCAGATGCCCCTAGATTGATTTTTGTATCATTTTAATTATTATTTGTATTTTTTGGCAAAATAGATTTCAAACGTTCTACTGATTTAGAGGCATATATCTCAGATTGATTTGAACTTGCAGTGATTAGATTATACAGTTATTTTTTTTTTTAAGATTTTATTTGTTTATTTGACAGAGAGAGACAGCCAGCGAGAGAGGGAACACAAGCAGGGGGAGTGGGAGAGGAAGAAGCAGGCTCCTAGTGGAGCAGGGAGCCCAATGTGGGGCTCGATCCCAGGACCCCGGGACCACACCCTGAGCCGAAGGCAGACGCTTAACGACAGAGCCACCCAGGTACCCCACAGATTATACAGTTATATAACATTTCTTTTAATACCATATTTTGTAAATCATCCCTGACCCCCCCCAAAAAAATCTCATCATAAGTAAGAGGGAAGAATATAAATTAAATGTAATAAGATGCATATTTACAATAGGAAAAAAAGTAAGAAGAAAAAGAAATCACGATATAATCTAATTCAATTAACCTACAGTTATTAAGAATTTCCCATAGTTTGGTGTGGGGTCTTTTATGATACAATAACTGGTATTGATTGCAACCAGAAGTGAAGCTGGTTTTCCTAAACAGTGTTTATATAAAGATTCTGCTGCCTACCTTTAAAAATTTTAGAGAAGTAATTTATATAACACATTACAAGCACAATAAAAACACTTTCCAGACTTCTACCTACAGCACCTACGTCTCACGCATGTGTGTTAGATAACTTACTTTCTCATGTAATTTGTTTAATAGCTTATTTTTATGCAACTGCAAGTAATTAATGTTTTGTATCTGCACTTATTTAATAGTGAACATTTACTTCTCTCTCCGTCCCCTAGGACTCCATTTGTAGCATTAATGTATATTTACAACTTCAAATTCCTTGAGGTAGGGAACATCTTTAAAAATCTTTATCTTTTGGGTGGCTTCTAATGTTAGAATGTCATCTAAAAATATGTACTTTAATAAAGGCTGTTTTTGTCTGATCATGACATTTTTGTGGCAAATGACTTTGATGCCATGAAAGCTTCTCAACTATTTCTGTACGATTTTATATGTTGAAGGGAATAAGCATACATGGATGGATTTAAAGAAAGTTTTTTAGAAACTGGTTTGAGAAAAGTTATGGATTCAATATGGTCTCATTGTTAAGACATGAGTATCAGAACAGCAAGTCAGCGAAGTCTTTCAATAAGACAGGATTTATTTATTTTATTTTTAATTATAATATTTTGAATTATGCCATATTTGATCCATACAAAAGAGGTATTACTAAATATAATTTTACCATATATACAGGTATCCCTAAACAATACATTATCCATCTTTTGTTTTAGCTTTATATAAGAAAAATGCATCATACTGTTTCTCCTGTAACTTACTTGTAACACACAGGTTTGTTATATAAGTTCAATTTGGGCTATTGGATAACATTATAGTTCATTTTTTAAGGGTGAATAATGTCCGCTGTGTAAATATTTCAGCACGTATTGCTCCATTACATGTTAAATGGACATTTGAGCTACTTTCAGGTTTTGATAATTATGAATAATGCCTGCTGCTATAAAAATTCAGGTATATGATTACTGGTATAAAATTATATTTTAATATAATTAAATTGATAGGATGTAGTTATAAAGCAGTTTAGTTTCTCTAAATATATATATATTTGGAATCGTTTCTCCTAAATATATATCAAAAAGTATAACCACTGGGTCAGAGAGTATTTGCATGTTCATCTTTACAATAGTAACAAATCGTTTTTCAAAGTAGTTGTACCAATGTGTACTTCTATCAACAGAATTTAAGAGAGTCCTTCTAGGGGCGCCTGGGTGGCAGAGCGGTTAAACGTCTGCCTTCGGCTCAGGGCGTGATCCTGGCGTTATGGGATCGAGCCCCACATCGGGCTCCTCCACTATGAGCCTGCTTCTACCTCTCCCACTCCCCCTGCTTGTGTTCCCTCTCTCGCTGGCTGTCTCTATCTCTGTCGAATAAATAAATAAAAACCTTAAAAAAAAAAAAGAGAGAGTCCTTCTATTCTCTATATCCTCTGAATATGTGAGATTGTCGAATTCTCAATGTTTGCTTATTCTGGAGTATCAAATATTATTCCATTGTGATCTTAATTTGCATTTTCTTGATACCAACAAAATGAACCTTCTTTTTATATGTTTAATAGCCATTGGTATTTCCTTGAATAAAATGTTTGTTCAAGCAGTTTGTCCATTTTTCTATCATTCTATTTTTTCCTTATCCTTGTCTTACTTATTAGTGGGAATTTGTTATATATTATGAATGCTAATCTTTTGATTCACAGCCTCTCTCTCTCTCTCTCTTTTTAGACAGAGAATGAAAGAGAGAGAGAGCAAGGGGGGCAGAGGCGGAGGGACAGGGAGAAAATCTTAGACCCGTTGCTGAGCGCAGAGCTGGCTGCTCACAACACTGGGATCATGAACTGAGCTGAAACCGAGTCGGACACCGAACTAACTGCACCATCCAGGTGCCCCCAGCCTCTTTTTAAATCACTTTGGTGTCTTGACATGAACAAAAGTTCTTAAACTTTATGTAGTTAAGTATTTTAGTTAGTACCTAGAAAAACAGTTGATTTTTCTGTATATTTGCCTTAGATCTTGCTAAGTTCACTAATTACTTAATTTTTTGTAGATTCATCATGATCTACATAAAACCTGTTCTGCAAGTAAACATAATTTTAACTTATTAACATTCAGTCTGGGTGACTTCACTTCTCTTTCTTGCCTATTACACTGGCAAGATAATCCCAGGACATGTGGATATATGCCTTTGCTTTTTTCTAACAGTTTTAGCTCTTACTTTTGTCTTTGATCCATTTTTGAGTTGATTTTTATATCTGATATGAGATAGGTATCCAACTTTACCTGTTTGCCTCCATTTATCTTACCATCATTTGTTGAAAAGAATGTTCTTTCCCCATTGAATTGCGTGGCACCCTTGTCAAAAATTAGTTAACCATAAATGTACAGGTTTATTTCTAAACTCTAAATTCTATTCCATTGATCTGTAGCACTATTCTTATGCTGGTCAAATACAGTCTCACTTACTGCAGTTTGTAATAAGCTTTGATAGTGGATAGCGTGAGTACTGAGCCTTCCATTTATTTTTCAATATTGTTTTGGCTGTTCTGAGTTTCTTGTATTTCCATATGAATTTTTAAAAAAAGCTTCAAATTTCTGCAAAAAAAAGGCAGGTGGGATTTTGACTGGGATTGTGTTGAAGCTGTAGATCAACTTAGGGAGTAATGCCCTTCGAACAACAGCAAATCTTCTGGTCCATGAACCCTTTCCATTTATTTAGGTTGTCTTTCTTTCAATGATATTTTGTCATTTTTGTACTTCCTTTGTTGAATCGATTCCTGAGCATGTGCTTAATTTTGGTGCTATTGTAAATGGAATTGTTTTCTTAATTTCATCTTTGAGTCATTCATTGCTGCTGTGCACAAATACAATTGTTTTTTGTATATTGTAACCTTGTTGCACTTGCTTATAAGTTCTAGTAGCATTTTAGTGGATTTTTAATAATTTTCTACATAGGAGAAATATGTCTCCCTCTCTCTCTCTCTCTCTCTCTCTCTCTATATATATATATATATATAATTGCCTGACNNGACTAGAGCTTATAGCAAAATGTTAAATAGAAGTTACAAGAGCAGACATTCTTGTTTTACTCCCGATCTCAAGGGAAAGCTTTCATTCTTTCACCATTTAGTATGATATTAGTTGCAGGTTTTTCATAGACGCCCTTTATCAAGTCGAGGTAGTTCCCTTCTCTTCCGAATTAATGTCCGTCTGCTTTTTTTTTCTCTTTATATTTTTTATCTGGAATTTATCTATAACATACTTAAGTGAAGTTTTACTTTGTGTTTATCTTTCTGGATTTATTGAGCTTCTTAGATCTGAAGACTGATAGTCTTCTACCAAATTTAGAAAAATTTCAGCCCTTATTTCTTCAACTACTTACTCTTCCTTGATCTTTTTCTGCTACTCTTCTGGAACTCTAATATATTTTGGACCACTTGAGTTTCTGCTCATTTATATTTTAATATTTTTCCCTCTGTCCTTCAGTGTGGATAGTTTCTTTTGCCCTGCCTCCAAGTTCATTGATCTTAATGTCCAGAGTCCAAACTTCTGTTAAACCCAATCCAGACAATCTTTATTCATGTTTTGTATGTTTTGGTTCTATTTGATGGTTCTTTTTTTTTTTTTTGATATTTGCCATGAGCAAATATTTTTTCCTCGATATCGTGAACAGGTTTACAATAACTATTTTAGTCATCGGTTGCCAATTCAACATCTATGTCATCTCTGTTTTGTTTTGGCTCTGTTTATTGGATTTTTACTCATGTATTGGCCCTATATTCCACCTTCTTCACATATCTAGTTCTTATTGTTGTTTGTTTATGTTGAGCTGCTATGTTATGAACAGGTTTTGTTGTCTTCCCTTAAAGAGCTTTGACTTCTGTTCTGGCATGGAGTTAGTTATATCAAGGATGGGAATTTTTTTAAGGCTTTGTTGGCGTGTGTGTAGATTAGCCTTACCCTACGGGATGCAGTCATTGCTAGGGTCGGGCACTCAGATGTTTAATGAGAACTCTCCTCTTTGGTTGGTCAGAATTCTCCACAATGGGGTAAAATCTGGAATCTTTGTTCAGCTCACACAGCTTCATGATATTTGTTCTCAGGTGGCCTTGCAAAGACTACTACTTGCAAGCACTGTGTGGTATTCAACCCAAGATTTAAAAGAACCCCTACGTTGACTTTTAAGATGACACCTCTGTCACTCCCCCTCATTTTATGAACTTCATCTACATATTCTGACCACGTCAGCAGCCCCAAACTCAGATCTCTATTTCCTTCATCCAGTGCTCTCTCTCTTTGCGACCCACTCCTTTGCGATGTCGTTTGAAAATTGTTTGCAGGCAGAAAACTAGATTCAATGTGGAATTCACATCATATTGCTCCCTTCTCTCAAAAAATCATTTCACTGCATTGTTTGTTGTTCAACATCTGAAAATTATTGCTTTATATATCTTGTCCAGCTTTATAGATTTTGCCAAGGGAAAGTAAATCTGATGCTCTGTATTGGTCAGAGCCAGAAATTCTGAAATTTGGCTTATTAGTTTATTACATAAAAAATAGAATAAGCTTATTAAACTTGTATCAAATTAAGGTTTGCCTTAAAAAGGCTCTAAATCTGTGGATTAATTTGAGGAGAATTGATATATTTACATTGTCTGCTCCCATCCATTAACAGGATTTATTGGATTTTTTGGGGGGCCTTTCAATAAAGCTTAGCAATTATCTGTTATATCTTACACTTCTTTTGTTGGATTTAAGAAGAATAATGTTATTTTTGCTATTGTAAGTAGTACCTTTTTAAAATTTATTGTTGGTACATTGAACTGTAACTGATCTTAACTTTGTGGCCATATATTTTATTAATTATAAAAAATTTATATTGACCTTAACTACATTGCTGAACTCTTATAATCATTTGCATCTGGGCTATTTCATATTTTTTATTTATATCATATCCTCTGCTGCTAATAATAGTTATTTTTCCTCTTTTTTGATTCTTACAGCATTGACTCGTTTTCTTTTGTCTTACTGCACATTGTTCAATAGAAGGACTGGACCGAGGTCTGAGTCTCCAATTAAGCGCTAACACTGACATTTGCCATAAGGGAGGTCTTGGATTTTTACTTAACTTACAGCTGAACAATACAAGTTCTGGTTTTAAGTCTTATTTATACCCAACGCACCGAAAAATAGTAACTTTCCCTCCCTACTTGTTTGCTTTTGTCTTACTGCACATTGTTCAATAGAAGGACTGGACCGAGGTCTGAGTCTCCAATTAAGCGCTAACACTGACATTTGCCATAAGGGAGGTCTTGGATTTTTACTTAACTTACAGCTGAACAATACAAGTTCTGGTTTTAAGTCTTATTTATTCTTAACTTACTGTGATTTTGTAGCTTTCCTTTCCTTTTCGTGCATACAGCAATGCAATAACAAGTATGTTTTCTCTCATCTTCAGATATTTTAAAGCTAGATACCAATTTTTCAAAGTATCTAATCCACAACTCCGATAGCAATAGATACAGACCTATGAAAATGATTTTAATGGAAAGAATTCTTTTTGACAATGATTTCTTTTTAACCAAAATTATCTCTTCCTTAGGAATTGGTGCGCTTATGTACATACGAGATTATCTCCCACAGTGATACTAGACAACCAAGTCACTTATGTTCCAAGTGGGAGAGGGCCCTGTGGCTGGGCCAGTGGATCCTGTCCTCAGAGGTATGTGAAATTTTTTGAAAATAGCCACTGCTTATACTGTAGTTATGTATGTCGTGGAATATATAGAGAAAGTTAATCATCCCAGGTGCAAATGTATAGTAGGGTTAAAGTACGGTCATCACAGTAAATTAGGTGCAGGATTTGGGGTAAGTGAAAATGAAGATACCAATAATACATGCCTCATATGGGAATTTTTAGAATATATGAGAATGCAGTAATATGCTTAGCCTAGGGACACGTACTTTGTGAGTCTTCAATAAATGCTAACTTTCATGCTTATTTCCATTTTTACTGTTACTATTACCTTTATTCTATGACCTGATCAATAATCCTGTCCTTTAATTCTTATGAAATTCATACACAGTTTTAAAATTGTATTGATACTTTCTGCTTCATACTAGGTCAGAGAGAAGTCCATAACTTGGCAAGCCACCTTAATTGGCAATTGTGCATGATAAAACAGCTAAGTGGGGCCTTTCTTTATATGCCTATTTTAATGATTCATGTTATTTAATTTTCATTTATTCATGTTACTTAATTTTTATTTCTTAAAAAACCTATTGAGAACATTTGAAAGTTGTTCAGATGTGGGGCTGAGTAATTGGTAAATTCTCTGAATTCATACAGTCACATTAGCTTATCTGAGGGTGTTTCAGAAGACCCTGAAATAAAAACTAAAATTATTATTCAGGCCATGATGGCTCATGTTATGCAAATTGTCATACAAATAACTCAGGCAATGAATCTGACACATTGGCAATCTGGAACAGTGCCCAGGAAGGATATGTAAAATCAAGGTGTTTCTTACTCCCTGGAGGAATAGCTAAGGTTCATGGTCCAGAGAGCTAAGCACATCTTAGGGATTTGGAAGAGCTGAGCTCCAGTTCCGCTTTCAGCATTTACTCCCTTTGTGGCAATTTCCTTGTCGACATGAGATACAAAGAATGCATTGTTAATTCTTCAGTAATGAAAATATTGCCACAGTAACCCCATTATACTGCCCTTCTGAGTTCAAGGTGAGTTTTTTTTCTCTTTCTCTCTTTAAACAAACCAGAATATGTATATTTATGCTCATCTCTCCACCTTCGAATGGGTCTCTTCCTTCATTATTTCAGGACACATGCAGTTTTTGTCACTTTCTCCTTTATTATGTCGGAGCCGCATATAGCAGGGATCCAGTTTGCTAAAGCACGGACATTGACTCTAGTAATAATGCAACTAACTGCTTGAGTTCATCCTAATAAACTCTAAAGAGTCCTTTTCCAAACAGCCTTACTTTCTATTTAGCTTTATCTACTGGACTGGAGCTATTTCACTAGACTGAGTTACTTACTGAATATAATTAACTGACATAAACACAGGTAAATGACTAGCCTACTTTTCGAGATGGAGAGAACTTATAGCTCCTTTTAAAGCTGAGGAATAACCTCACACAGATTGAATTACCCTTCAAGTCACAGCAGAAACTAAAACCCAAGTCTCTTAAAGCCCAGTTGGTTAAGCTACATTCCCTCCACGTGATCGGGGTTTATCCAGGAAATTGACTACTGTCCCCACAGAGTTGTAGGGGACAAACTCTAGATAGTAAAAGGGAGGCTAGCCCACGCAGCGTGGATGAAAATCCCACCTCGATCATTTTTATTTTATTTTTTAAATATTTTATTTATAATTTATTTGACAGAGAGAGAGAGACAGCAAGAGAGGGAACACAAGCAGAGGGAGTGGGAGAGGAAGAAGCAGGCCCCCCGCAGTCCAGGGAGCCCAACCTGCATGGGACTCGATCCCAGGACCCTGGGATCGTGACCTGAGCCTACGGCAGACGCTTAACAACTGAGCCACCCAGGCAGCCCCTTGATCACTTTTAGTTTCAAGACTTTGAGCATGTTGTTTCAGCTCTGTGTTCCTCAGGTTCCTCATCAGCATATCAGGATAGTAAGGATATTTTCTACATAGAACTAATAAGTAAATTAAACAAGGTAATATATACCCATTTCATAGGCCCACTTGATACATATTAGCTAAATTTTGAAGTCATAAGGGTAAGAATAACATGGACAAATTGTATTTATGATTTACATTTACATATATAGGGCCTACAATTTAGTACCATTCACCATGTATATGGATTGCTATGCTAAAATGTTATAGTTTCTTCATTTCCCTTTCACGGTTTCTTCTTAGAAATATTTTCTCATGTTAGATCCCTTCCTCTCTCCCTCTCATTCTCTTTCCTTCTCTCTTTCCATCCCTCTCTATCAGAGATAAATACCATATGAGAGAAATAATATTAAAAATTTAAAATCTACATCGAGCTTTACATCGGAAACCGGGGATGTAGTGTATGGTGACTAACATAATATAATAAAAAATCATAAAATAAAAAAAAATTTTAAATCTAAAACTTGAGAAAGGACAAAGTGCAGGTTAAAAAGCATAGTGGTTATCATAATTCAATTCGATCACTCATACACAGTTTCAGTTGTTTGATGTTGATCTGGGGGAAAACAGATCCTTTTAACTATAACGATATAAGGAATATTAAGAATTGAAATGAAAGAAATTGTCCTCATAAGCTATTTAAAAAAATAGAATTAAAATAAGTTTTAACATTGGTTTAGTAAAAGTATTATCAAGGGAAAAGTTATACTACGTTTAGAAAATGTAATGATAGGTATAAACTTAAAATACCAAATAGCATAACTCTTAATGTTTTTTGTAATTTCTTTAAAGAAATGTAAGTTTAACAATAATATTGATGAGGGGCACCAGGGTGACTCAGTTAGTTAAGCGTCCGACTCTTGATTTCAGCTCAGGTCATGATCTCGGGGTTGTGAGATGGAGCCCTACATCAGCTCTGTGCTGAGCGTGAAGCCAGCTTAAGATTTTCTCTCTCCCTCTCCCCCTTCCCCACCCCGCCCTGCCCCACTCTCTCATGTGCTGGCTCTCCTCTCAATAATAATAGTAATAATAATAATAATAATAATAATATCGATGATGAAGATTATAATAATAATAATAACAGATAATGTTTACTGAATGTTTCTTACATTTTAGGTATTGTCTCCAAAACTTTAATTATCCCAACTGATAATTTAATGTAACACAAATAATTGCTCTTCTGTCCAGATCTCAGAAGATATCAAATCCTGTCTACAGGATGCAACACAAAATCGTTACCTCATTGGAATGGAAGTGCTGTCCTGGATTCAGTGGAGCAAAATGCCAGCTAAAAGGTATATTCTAATAGTACTTTTATAATAAGAATGAAAAGCATAAAACTTCTGAGGAATAAGCAACTGATTTTAGTGAAGAAAAGAGTTGTATTTTCCCTTTTGAACCAAAGTTAATGAACACATAGCCAAATCATTAAAACTGTTACCTCTCTAGAGCTTCCTAACTTAGTAGTTTAGCACCCTAAGTCTTCTAATGAGATATCTTATATATTCCTATATTGTATGTTAGTTTTAGAGGACGAATAAGTGGAGATCTGACTATCTACTGTTTCTTAACTATATGCTATGGAGGCATGCCTTATTAAAATATCAGAAATCCTAATTTTATATTTAGATAATCATTAGAAGTGCCCCTATATGAAAATAAAACTACCTTCTAGTTTTGTTCCAGTTCAATTATTTGAAATAATATTATGTATATGAATGAAATTCAGTTTTAAAAAATATACAAATGTGGCATGAATAATTGTGCTTTTCTTCTTAAATCCTAATAGAGCCATTTTATCAACTGTGATTTTAAGGATTTTCTGGTGGCAAGGCTAATCAAACACCCGGTAACCTGCTGTGGCCTAACATCCGTGTGGCTATTATGTTGCTTTTGAATTTAAACAGGTTTCCTTTGAAAAATAGGATATGGCATCAATTTTAAATGAATGAATATTACAAGAAAGACCATTAGTAGTGGTGAGGAATTCAATCAGCAGCGTGAGAGACTGTGATTAAAAATTAATGTAAGTGTGGAGAAGCCATTATGATTCACATTTAAAAAAAGAAAGTTGTAATACAAAAGCTCTAGGAAACTTGCAGCTTCGTTAGGGATGTTATATATGGTTTTTCTAGCCCATTCAATGAGAATCTGTAGGTAAATTCAACTGTAAGGCTATTTGTTCTGGGTCTGGCCTGAATTGCAGAGCTGTTATAAAAATTTAATACATTTTCAGGATATAGTATGAATAGGTACTTCATTTATAATCAGGTAGAATAAACTTTTAAATAAAATATCATCTGTGCCAAAAGTATTTAGAAACGAGGTAATTTAGCATATTCTAAACAAGTCCAAATAGGATCCTGCTTTCACAGGATTCCTAATTTACGTGACGTGCACAGGCATATTCCCAGTGGTAAAACATATATAATCTGTACATAGCAGATGGTTACAAGTTTCTGAACGGTATTTAGAATTATATTCCTAAAGTCTAAGACTAGTTTTTGTATTTTTCCTCTTGCATGCAGAAGATCTTAGGAGTATTAATTCCATGAAGGATATCTTAGGAGTATTAATTCCATTATTATTCTTAAAGATTCAAGCGTTTGTTCACAGCATACCTTTCTAGAAATTAAGAAGGTCATTACACACCCTATGGCACCTACAGAACTAAATGCTGATGTGTGGCAGGAAACAAAATCTTTATGTCGAAGAATGTCATGGGCTGCAGCTGATTAAGACAGCCGTTACTTCAGACTTTGTCCTTTTATACCTACTAATCGATTATTAATCACTAAGGTGGACTGTATCCATCTGTGAGGAAAAATCGTAGAATTCTATCATTATAAATGTATGCGCAAGAAACAAGTTGGCTGGTTGGCAGTTTTCAATACCTGCTATGTATTGTCACCTCCTGTTTTTCAAAGCATCACATGAAATATTTACGTTGAATTCAAATAGCTTAGCTTTGATGATTTACTGACGTCTCATGTTCTATTTGGAAGCAACTTGTGGATATTTTTAATACCCGACTTGCAAATCGTTACTTTGAATCCCATTAACAAAAATATTCCAGCACTGATCTGACAATGACCTTCTGTCACAATACTATCAATAGAATTACTCATAATGCAGGCGTCTGCTGATTACGCTGTAGTGGAAAGGTCATCTTTCTACTGAAATCTGTGGTGGGAATAACTTTCTGATGGCAGCTATGCCCGTTGTGTCATGTCATCCAATCAATTCGGTATCACGGTGATTCCTAAAAAAAACCCTACTGTCGCCCCTAACGATCCTGTGACCATCCTCCTCCATTTTGATTGCAGTGCATAAAAGCTGTTGAATTTTTTATTAGTGCAGTTGATGCACTGGTGGCTCCAAGAACTAGTGTGTCCCTTTGTTCCTTGAATCAGTCTTCATTATTTCATCTATCCTGGGTTTGTTTGTTCCTTTCTTTCTTTCTTTTCTTTCTTTCCACGTCTTTCCCTTCTGATTCCTCCCCCACCACATTCCAAGTCCCCATCCCCCCCCCGACCACCACACTTTATCTATGTGCCAACATTCTCGTCTTAAACGGAAGGGAAAATTGTCAGGTTTCCTTTGACAAAACTCTCTCACTGTCTCATATGTCAAGCAGCCCCAAATATGACAAGAATAATCAGCGTGGCTCATCCATTCTTTAAACTTCTTCAGAGCCCTCAAGGGTTTGGTCATGTAGCTGCTGTGATAATTACTTCAGTACTAGTCCTTCACATCGGGAGATCATTTTATCCACAGAAAATTTGTAAAATACTACATACATTTTACAAATCCCTACTTCTCCCAAAAGTTTCATCCCCACAAATAAAATAAATGTCATAATACAAAAGTAACAATTTCTTTTTCATTTCGATTACGGTAGGGAGATTTTTGTAAATATACAGGGAAGATCCGTAGAACAGGGATAAAATGGAACAGCTAACAACTGTACTTTTATTTCTCCTTCTCCACTTCTCTACCTTTTTCTCCTTTTCTTTCAACCCCCAACCCCTCTATAGCTCCATCTCCAACCTGTTAGAAAGGGATATTGTGATTCAAAATCCATGAGGCAATTCTTCTTGTTGTCTTACTCCACAGTATGCTGTTTGTAATATTACTGAACCTCCACACGTGCTCATTTTGCTACCATTTAGATAATCAAAATTCTGGTAAAATGTTCTGGATTAGCTAATTAAAAATATTAGTCATACTATCAAGAGGAAACCAATTTTTTAAAAGTCTAGGTGAATAGAATTTTGTTGGGTAAAAAAAGGAAGAAGTATTAAGTCCAACAGCAAAGTAACAGTTTTGGTGTTTTTCACATTTGGTATACCTTTTTGAGGATCAAAGAGTTTATCTTCAGAAAGGGACCTAATTTTGTGATGTGGGCTCCAAGACATTTTTTTTTTTTTTTGGAATGTCAGCAACAATATCCTTTTTAAACCAATTTTATAAAATTTGCAATAATGTGCTTTTCCAGTAGATGTCTCTAAAATGTTCTGAAGTAAAACAAGGAAACTCTGGCTTGCTCTAATGCCACAAAAGACAGGAATTTAAGTTCAAATAATATTTGATTAGAGAGGAGGAAAGAAAAGCTTCTTTGTAAATCTGTTAAAAAAAAAAAAAAAACTCCAGTCAGCTTCAGTCAGATCCTCTCTATAGGAAAATTATGTTTTATGAAATGTATCACAGATAGCATGAATGCTGAAAAATACAATCATGCAGTTATTGAAATAAACTGACCCCCTGCCATGGGTTATGAATATATAAAAATCATTTCACAAATGCTGTGAAATAATTCAAGAAATTTTATAAGCAATTGTAACTAGCATTTTAAATATGGGACTTCTCCAGTAAAATTATTTTAAGATATGACTTCAATTACTATAAATATTTAAACCAGAAAAAAAGTCCCTGTATTTCTTATATATTTGCATATCTAATTCATCCTAGTGGCATTTAATGCTTTCTCCTTTTAAGAAAGAACATTACCATCTATAAGCATCTTGCTCAATTATGATACATTTAGTCAAAAGTCACCATGTATCTTAGGTCTTTGTAGCACCAAATTGCTTTCTTTGGTTTGACTACCAAATCTCAGGAAATCTTTATATATGTACTGACCATCACCAAGTAAGTATTCGCCTGGTATTGCAGGATCAGCGGGAAACTGGTCTTGTCACACAGGAAGGTTTTAGTTCTAAGAGCAATCTTCCTCATTACTGAGTTGCCATCAATGACTTCCTCTATATGCCTAAAAGGTCTGGAAGAAAAAAAAAACAAAACACTTATAGATAACACCTGTCTAATGAAAGGAGGCGGCGGAAGGAAAGAGAAGAAAGGAAGGAAGGACGGAAAGGAAGGAGGGAGGAAGGAAGGAAGGAAGGAAAGAAGGAAAGAAGGAAGGAAAAGCACCTACTAGGGAAGTTGTAGCTCTTGACACTTGCTGACCTTGCTTCTCTAAGTCCTTGATGCATCAAGGTCAGTGTTTCCATGCAGGGAAAAAAGAGGAATTTTATTGAGCGAATAGAAAAAAAAGGAATCTGATGTTTAAAAATACATTACATTTTTTAAAAATCTGAAGTGCGTAAAGATCTTTAAAAGTTATTTGACTTAAATAAATGTCCTTCTGTCCCAGCACGTATGTCTCAGAAAGAACCAAGAAATCCGCTCTATAGAACAAAGCAAAGGTCTGTGCTGAAGTGCAAGATAAGATTGCCTGGGAAACCTAGAATTTGTAGCAGTTCTTGTGGTAGCGAATCCATTTGGGAAGACAGAAACATTGCTCAATGAAAAAATAAAAGAGCATCGATCTTCCAGGAACTTTATCACAGGAGAGTAACTGATTCCAGTGTCAGAGATGCTATCAGCACTGCTCCACTGGCTAAATCCCATGCAGTAAACTGGGATGAATGCAAGTATTGAACTCCAGTCAACAAACAGAGCTAGGAAAAGATAACATAAACTAGTGAATTTGTTTAACAGGCATTTCAAGTTTTTAACAGCCTTGGCAGGGACCCGATCCGATGAATTCCTGAGAAGAGAGATTCATATGACAATTGGATCTCAAGGATCTTTTTATGGTGGTTAATAGTTGTTTCTTTCACTTAGGAGTACAATTTCCTCACCTAGTTCCTCTTTAAACAATTAATTTAAAAATAATTACAGCTAAGAGCAAGTGGAAAGTTTTACATGTGTACACACACACACAATCACATTAGTTTTTGTCACTTAATATTTATTTTTCCCATTACATTTTCTTTCAAACCAGTCTTCTTAAACTTCACAAAAATATGGAGAAATTTTCATTTTTCTTATTTACCATACATTATGTTTTCATAAAATGAGGAGTGAATTACTGAAGATTAGTATGCAAGAAAACTAGACTTTCACATGACACTGCTATGTATTATTGTCTCTTTCAATAGCTTTCTTTTTTTCTCTGACAGTTTTCTTTATTTGCTTTCTCTTCCATTTGTCACTGATTCAAAGGGTTTTTTGGGGGGGGGTCTTTTTAGTTTTTATGTCTAATCTGCTGACTTTCTTTAGTATGTCGCTTTCTATTCCCTTGCTTACAATGCAATAAATAGCATTTTTCCAGATTGCATGAATGATATTTATCTGAAATACTTTTGACCCTAAGGGCAATAGAAAATCAGACTTGAATGCTCTTCGTTTACCTCCTTTCTTGCCCCTTTACTTTTTGTCCAGATTTGTTTTTACTTCTTGTACCTTTAGGATCTTGCCCAGACTACATGGCACAGAGAGAACTGTGACTTAAGGAAGTAACTAACCCGGTCAGATACAATCCTAGAAGACTTAAAATACCCTCTACCTTCTCGTGTGTGTGTGTGTGTGTGTGTGTGTGTGTGTGTGTGTGTGATTGTCAGTCCTTATCAAATGAGAAAGGTCACTAAGTGAAGTAATGTTATAATCTCTACATTAAACATGCAACATATAATACTTATGAAGAATGAGATGAAGGACCTGATTTCATTAGAATATAATAGAACAATTTAAAACAATGCTTTACTATTCATAATTAAGCTTAGGCTAAGTATTTTGAACGTCTGGAAATAAACCCTGTATAAAATGCTGTTGTGATTTTTATTGTGGTTACTCCACACCAGGATCATCAGCACCCAAGCTGATTATGAGGATGGGGTGAGAAGGAGCAGGGGTCCTAGTCAAACATACAACAGCTAATTTAATAGCATCAATTAATATATAAATCAGTATAAAAATCAAAGGTTAAAAATGTATTACTTTTAAGTTAATGCATATATTTTCTATGTATAAATATATTTCATAGATATAAATATTGTGATTTTTTAAATAAATGTTTAATGATTATATTTAATAATTTACTTGAATACTTATAAATATGTATTTATAAATAAAAAATATATTATAAAACATATCAAGTAATAGAAACCATAACACAAACCATTCATCGTATTATTCTAGTATTTCTAAATAATTTATTAATTTCTAAAACTTTTTTTGACAAGGGTGATGCCAGCTAAATGATGTCTCTGTCAGATAGATGATTTAATGTAAGGTACTGTCTCAACCTCCTTTAAAGAATTCTCTGTCAGATTTAGAGTCACTGGGTGATACCAAGACTCAGCAAGTTGATCATTCCTAGTAACATAAATGATAATGTCATCCTGCTGAATTATCTATTAGTCTTTACTGAATTAACAATGACTGCATTTAAATTTTTTCCAGCCCTTAGATACTATGTGCATTTTTTAATATTCAATATATTTATTACTAATTAATTCATAGAGCTTTGCAAACATCATTTGGCCAAATTCATGGCACCATAAATCAAGGAATGTAAACATTTATTATATTTTTTACTTTTGTCATTAAATACTATTTTCATATAATTAGAAAAATTGATGTTTTCTCATATAATTGATTGCTTATTAATTTTGTTTCAAATACTATATATACTTTTTCATATCTGAAATGTCTTTCAGTTTTCAGATTATCTACAGTTTAACAAGGTGAATATTTTTTCCCCTATAGAGTTTAAGGAGAATTGACATCTCTATTAGAATGTCATTTCTGGGGGTGCCTGTGTGGCTCAGTCAGCTAAGCATCTGACTCTTGATTTTGGCTCAGGTCATGATCTCGGGGTTGTGAGTCTGCTCAGCATGGAGTCTGCTTGAGATTCTCTTTCTCCCTCTCC
>NW_024426996.1:11148122-11212082 GCF_017311325.1 Ursus maritimus | reverse complement strand
GTGTGTGTGTGTGTGTGTGTGTGTGTGTGTGTGTGTGTGTGTGTGTGATTGTCAGTCCTTATCAAATGAGAAAGGTCACTAAGTGAAGTAATGTTATAATCTCTACATTAAACATGCAACATATAATACTTATGAAGAATGAGATGAAGGACCTGATTTCATTAGAATATAATAGAACAATTTAAAACAATGCTTTACTATTCATAATTAAGCTTAGGCTAAGTATTTTGAACGTCTGGAAATAAACCCTGTATAAAATGCTGTTGTGATTTTTATTGTGGTTACTCCACACCAGGATCATCAGCACCCAAGCTGATTATGAGGATGGGGTGAGAAGGAGCAGGGGTCCTAGTCAAACATACAACAGCTAATTTAATAGCATCAATTAATATATAAATCAGTATAAAAATCAAAGGTTAAAAATGTATTACTTTTAAGTTAATGCATATATTTTCTATGTATAAATATATTTCATAGATATAAATATTGTGATTTTTTAAATAAATGTTTAATGATTATATTTAATAATTTACTTGAATACTTATAAATATGTATTTATAAATAAAAAATATATTATAAAACATATCAAGTAATAGAAACCATAACACAAACCATTCATCGTATTATTCTAGTATTTCTAAATAATTTATTAATTTCTAAAACTTTTTTTGACAAGGGTGATGCCAGCTAAATGATGTCTCTGTCAGATAGATGATTTAATGTAAGGTACTGTCTCAACCTCCTTTAAAGAATTCTCTGTCAGATTTAGAGTCACTGGGTGATACCAAGACTCAGCAAGTTGATCATTCCTAGTAACATAAATGATAATGTCATCCTGCTGAATTATCTATTAGTCTTTACTGAATTAACAATGACTGCATTTAAATTTTTTCCAGCCCTTAGATACTATGTGCATTTTTTAATATTCAATATATTTATTACTAATTAATTCATAGAGCTTTGCAAACATCATTTGGCCAAATTCATGGCACCATAAATCAAGGAATGTAAACATTTATTATATTTTTTACTTTTGTCATTAAATACTATTTTCATATAATTAGAAAAATTGATGTTTTCTCATATAATTGATTGCTTATTAATTTTGTTTCAAATACTATATATACTTTTTCATATCTGAAATGTCTTTCAGTTTTCAGATTATCTACAGTTTAACAAGGTGAATATTTTTTCCCCTATAGAGTTTAAGGAGAATTGACATCTCTATTAGAATGTCATTTCTGGGGGTGCCTGTGTGGCTCAGTCAGCTAAGCATCTGACTCTTGATTTTGGCTCAGGTCATGATCTCGGGGTTGTGAGTCTGCTCAGCATGGAGTCTGCTTGAGATTCTCTTTCTCCCTCTCCCTCCACTCCTCCTCCACCCCCGCTTGTACTCTCTCTCTCAAATAAATAAACAAATAAAATCTAAAAAAAAAAAAAAGGATGTCATTTCTGAAAAGCAGTTCTCCACTTTTTTAAAACAAGGCTTGTTTTACAAATATGAAACATAGAACATTCATAATGCTATGCCTATGTAGGAATTATATTAGGTAATTCTATAATATTTTCTTTTCTAAAAGTGATCTATTATTTAAATTATATAATGTTAAAATTCTAATTTTATTTCCTAAATATTTTCCTTTCTTTTGATTTTTTTATTAACACTGATAAAGTGTTTGTGGAATTTTTTTATTATTTCAAAAATTTTGCTTTACTTGAAAATTTTTATTATAAAGCTTACTTCATGAGACTAATTTCATAAAGTTCTTTAATATTTTCCTCTTGATTGCCAATGAACTTTAACAGAAATTGATTGTCATTATGAAAAATAAATCTAGTAATTTAAATTTTAAATGACAAAAATTTAGAATATTACTTGAGTCAAAAGTTTAGCACGTAAAAATCCACTAATTTTTATTGAAAATAAAATAAAATTGATTTTCATTCCAGAAATACCCATTGTTTTACGTTTAATTGACTTTATATCAATTTGATGTTTTCATATCAAAAGATATTCCAGAATGATTTTTTTTTTTTTAGAGAGAGAGAGTTGGGGGAGGGGCAGAGGGAGAAGGAGAGAGAGAATCGTCAGCAGGTTCCAAGCTCAGCACAAAGCTGGACACAGGGCTCCATCTCACGACCCTGAGATCTTGACCTGAACTGAAATCAAGAGTTGGGTGCTTACCCTACCGAGCCATCCAGACATTCCTATCATTGATAACATTTCTGTGGTTTTCCTTTTTTCAAAAAAATCACACTCATAAGAAGTGCTCCTAAAATTTAAACTTTTGTCTTTTTCCCAGTGTTTCTAGTATTTTATTATGAATTCTTTAATTATGTTTATCAAAATTACCTCCTCCTTATAAAGGCCCACTTCTCTATGGAATGATAGGAGACTCAAGGTTGTCATTTACTAGAGTCTAATAGATCATGTCTTTAACATATGTTCTCATTATCAACAGGCAGGTGGGGTTGTTTAAAAGTTTATGAAGATCAATTTCTGGATTAAAATTTTAACATGAAAATATCTGTAATTTTCTGCCTTGTAACAATGAAACATTGGAATTAGAATTTTTTTGCAATTTTTTCTAGATCAGTACTTCTTAACCAGGGTCATACATCAAAAGTCACTTGTAGAGTTTAAAATTATATGTATACAATATAAAATTTATATAATAAAATATGTAAATATACACACACATATATTTATATTATATGTATATAAAATTTATATAATAAAATATGTAAACACACACACACACACACACACACACACACACACACACATGCTTAATTCCCAGAACAGATCCACTGAATCAGAATCTCCGAGTGGGGGGCGCCTGGGTGGCACAGCGGTTAAGCGTCTGCCTTTGGCTCAGGGCGTGATCCCGGCGTTCTGGGATCGAGCCCCACATCGGGCTCCTCCACTATGAGCCTGCTTCTTCCTCTCCCACTCCCCCTGCTTGTGTTCCCTCTCTCGCTGGCTGTCTCTATCTCTGTCAAATAAATAAATAAATAAAATCTTAAAAAAAAAAAAAAAAAGAATCTCTGAGTGGGATAATGGAAAGGACAATGACACTTTTAGTGTTTCAGAAGTTACAGGTGCTTCTGTTTTCCATCCATGATGAAAAATCACTATTCTAAAGAGGTAGAAAAAAGATACCGTGTTATAAGTGAATAACAGATAGAAAAGGAAATTGAAATTGTTACTTGTTTGTATGCCACAAAACAGTATATTTTTTTTTCTCTTATCATGCATTGCCTCCTAACAAAGTACCCCCTCCCTACTGTGTTACGGAAGTGCCTTTAAATGCACCAGCTCTTTTCATTTTCCTATGATTTTTTGGTTTTGTTTTCCTGTGATTTGATCAAAAAGGGAAGCAGTAAGAAAATGTAAAGATCATTTGTTCATCCTGCTGAAGCCACATGTTCCTTTTGCTATAAATACTCGCATGTATCCCGAACCCTCTTCCACTGCTAAGAGAAATAGGGAAGGCAGTTAGGTAGGCAGCTTCTAAGGAAGATGTATCTTGATGCTTTATTCCAGTGGTTCTCAAACTTCAGTGTGCATTGGAAACATCAGCAGAGTTTGTTAAAACACAAATTACTGCCCCACTCCAGACTTCTTAAAATTAGTGGGTCTGGGATGGGGCCTAGAAGTTGTATTTTCAAAAGTTTGCAGGTGGGGAAAAAAAAAAGAATAGTACCCATAAAAGAAAGTTTCCAGGTGATGCTGATATTGCTGATCTAGGAACCCCGGTTTGAGAACCATCACTTCACTTTCTAGTTACCCTCTTAGGTAGGCTTAGATTTTAGCTGGTAGAAAAATGCTTTCTACATCATCTAAACAGGAAGTTGATTAAAACCTATGCAATTATTTAATAGATATATTTATATGAATTAGTTTGAACTTAGGCTAAAGGAACCTTATTGCTAGGACCTAAGAGAAAAGTAACACTTTTTGCCATGTATGCAGCCCTGAAATAAGTATAATTTCCCCAAGCTGCAGATTGTTTTCCTCCAAATAAATCAACAATTACACAGAACTTTCTATAATACAGTGGAGAGGAAAAAAAAGCAATATCAGAACAAAAACCTTGAACATGAATGGAAATTCGTTAGTTTAGCTCAATGCCCTGAAGAAAAGCCATGCAAAATTCAATCTAACAATAGAGACTAACTCACATTAATACCAAATACATTATTCTTTCCATGGAGTAGAGATCCTTTAGAATTATTGTCACAGGCACATATGCCTTAGGGAGCATAATTAACAAGGGCCAGAGAGACAGTTTTATTGGTACGTAATTTCACATGGGAAGAAGCAGAGTTAGACACCAAACACTTGTTTTCTCATGTCTGATATGCAGACTTCAATGAATACATTTGTTTATTAAAAGTCTACCCATTACAGGCCTACCCTACGTGATGTGTTCAATATTTTTAATAAATTTTCACTCTAAATTGTTTTCTCCAATGAAAAACTCTATTTCCATCGAAAATATTACTTGATTCATGGGAAAGGGGAATCAATTCTTTAACAGAGCAGACTTATTTTATAAGAATTTCTATTTGTCTGAAATGTCCCTGATTTTACCAGTTGATCCCCTTAAGATTTGCCATGCATGTAATAGTTTACTTTTACTGGTAGTCCTTATGTTTTGAGTCTGGGTATTTCCTAAAAACCTGGGAACAACCCATTTATTTAAACGATACTCTTTCAGTGAGGAACCTGTAGCTCTCCCTTATTTCCGAGGAGACACCAGTTGGAAATTACGTTGTTAAACAAGCCTTTGTGGCAGTCCGCTTAGAAAGCCACGGTCGCTCTTAACACAGCTGGTTTTAAAGTCCCCTCGATTATGCAGGCAGCGTACGTCCTCCAGTTTGCACAGTAGCCACAAACTACCATCCATTCTCGCCTAAAAGGAGACCTGAATAATTTTGTTTTTTCCAAACGGAATTAGAGTCCTGCGCTTCCAACGTGCTGGCACGTTGCCCTCCGGATGGGGGCGGGGCAGCTCCCTCGGCAGTGCTCGCAGACCATCACGCCTCGGTGCACGGGAAAATGAACCGCAGCCACATCACCGAAGGGCTGGAAAAAATGAGGCAGTCCCAATGCTTAACTCGCCCTCTTCTCTTTTTGTGTCCTTCTAGCCCAGGAACAGCAGCACTTGATACAGAGCAGCCAGGCTGAGAGTCACGGCGCTGTGGGCAGGGGGACAGCCGAGCCGCAGCAGCAGCAGCCCCAGCCGCAGCAGCAAGACTGTGGTGACCCAGGTCGCAGACTGTAATTACTAACATCCCTAACCCAATTATTGTCAACACTATTTATAACAACTTCCAAACGAGAAATCACTCGGCTGTCAAATGTTTGGGGGTGACACATTAGCAGAGCCCTCAATCCTTTTCTGTTGGTGGCCCACGTTGGGAGAAACCGTGGAAGGCTGTAGCTTCCCAGCCTGAAGGGGCTACGTATACTTTTGAAGCTCTGCGTGCAAACACAAAAGACGATTAAAAATGCTGTTATCCTAGTTGCAAGGAAATCACAGTTTTTTCCAAAGTAAGGTCAAACCTTTGTCCTCCAAAGAGGGCAGTCATGGAAGCATCTTGAGGGGGAAGGAATGATGTGATCATTTGAAGGAGCTAAAAGGCTCCCTTGCACGGAGGGGTAAGAGATCACCAAGGATATGGATCATTGACTAGAGAAAAGAATTCTAAGAATCAACAGGAACTTCATGTTGATCCGAAGTTGGCAAGCCACATATCTTCTCATCTTTCCAGTCATAAGTATTTTACCATTTCTTTTAGGCCTGACTTGATCTCTTAGAAACATAAGGTTGGTTACTGCTGAAAATGTCTCTGTGTTTGCCACAGATCTAGTCATACTAAATAGGGCACTCAAATTGAGAAATGGGACTTGGGGGGCATGAAGGTGAATATACCACAGAAACTGTACATTTTTTTATAAAGGGATTGGAATTCAGTATCTTCATAAGATACTATAAAATCCTCCTTGAATTATTAAAGTGCGTGCAAAAAAGCATGGGAAGTATCATTGCTATATGAAGCGATCAGACTAAATCTGAATCTTTATCACTCATTAAAGAACACCTCAGTAAAGATTAAAATCCTCAGACTACAGCTACGACCACACACATATATAGAGCCACACATATTTAATTCTGTAACATTGGATTCGAAAGCAGAAGGTGAGATATTAGCTCTGCAACCTCAAACCGGTTACTTAGGTTTTCTGTCCCTCAGTGTTTTCATCTCTTAAGAATGTAACAATAACTCTTTGAAGTAAAAAAAAAAAAAAACTGAAGATTCTGGGAAAATTAAAATATTTTAGAAATCTAATATATTATAAATGCTTATATGTATATGTATTTTTTATTTATATATTATATATTTATATATTATAAATTTTCACCCTTAGTGTAAAATTCAGGCTGCCATTTAGTCTATATTTTCAAATATATAGTACAAACATGATTTATTTGAATTACCTTTAAACCTATCATGATATTTGAATAATGATGTTTGAATGGTATTATATATATGTGTGTGTGTATATATATGTGTGTGTGTATATATATGTGTGTGTGTACATATATACGTATTCTTTTCTTCTACATGCAGCAGTGACACAAAAGATGACTGAGCAGATGAACCACCAGGCAATGAAACTGACCCTTCTCCAGAAGAAGATTGACAATATTTCTTTGGCTGTGAGTGATGTAAGGAACACGTACTCCTCCCTAGAAGGGAAAATCCATGAAGATAAAGACAGAGAATTTCAATCTTTTCTAAAAGGTAAAAGTAAAGTAAAATATTCATTCAGTTAAGACAAGAGGTGAATGACTCATTTATCTTCTCTCATATCATTTTGGAATCTTTGCTTTAGGTTGGGTGGTATAAGAGTCTAAGACTATATTTTTGGAATAAGCTATTTGTAACTCAATCTCTGGAAGAATTTGAAACATCTAAATATTTTTTTGTACTGTAGAGTCACATCTTTTACCCAATATCTCATCTGATTTATTTTCATTAAATACTAGTTACAGCTTCACTTGGACTGCTTTATAGTTAAAATGAGCCGTAGTTAATTTACTTCCGTTGTGGTTTCCAGTTCAAGATAAAGATGAGGTTAAGAAAGGATTATCAAGGCACAAATATATGGTTGTCTTAATAATATTGAGATATTGAGGTTAAACCTAAAGTGTGTTGTTACCCCAGAAAATTATCTAGCTTATGGAGTATAATCAATAAAATATATCCTAAGACATCTCAGGTAATAGAAATTATAATTTCTTTATAAATGTAAATCAGCTTCGCCCAACTTTTGTGCTCTTTAAACAGCAGGCTGTATTCCTTTCTGGAGGTTTTACAGGATAATCCATTTCCTGTTAATTCCAGTTGTCAAAATTCATTTTTGTGCAGTTGTGGGACTGAGGTCCTGTTTTCTTGATAGCTGTAAACTGAGGCGTGGTCCCAGCTTCTGGAGCCCACTACACTTCTTGGCTCATGGCCTTATTCCTCCATCTTCGAAAACCAGCAACACTGTTGAGTCCTCATGGCATGTCTCAAGCCCACTCTTCTACCTTCCTTTTCCTCTTTTAAGGGCTCAGGGATTTCACTAGACAGACCTGAATAATCCAGGATAATCTCCTCACCTCAAGGTCTTTAACCTTAATCACATCTGCCAAGGCCCTTTCGCCATGTGAGGTAACATATTCACAGGTTCAGAAAATTAGGGTGTGGACACGTTGAGTGGAGCGGCATCAGTCTGCCGACCACAGGGATCTGTGGGTAGTGAGCCATCGCCGTGGTAGTGCTATGCACAGGGTGCAATGGGACCATTTGATAGTTTCAACAAATCCAATCTAGGGGCGCCAGGGAAGACCTCTACAAAAAGAAACCATCTCAGCTAATAGGCTATGGATCAGGAGGAATTAATTAGGCAAAGGGGTTGCAAGGAGGACATGGATTTTCTAGCAAGTAATTTGGTCACTAGGAATATCTCAATTCTCTGGGTCTATTGTATGTTTCCAAATTTCAGGATTAGTGATCCCTTCCACTTCGTTTTATACATTAAAGTATACTCATTGTATAACCCCATATCTATCACGTTATTTCTTCTTTCTTTTTCACCTGTGATTCACAGGTAAAAGACAAGGTAGAGGTTTCTGTATCATCTACCAGTGTGGCAGCAACCATGATTTTTTTTAAATTATGTAAATAATTGATGCTGTTAAGCTCCTGAAGGAAAGCCCTGCCCTACATTTCTGTCATGTCTCCCATGGCCGAACTTACCACTGGCAAGCATGAGAAAGGAATATATTTTCCCTGAAGTAATAACATGTGAAAGAAGTCAAATAGAAACAGTATATAATTGACTATAACCGCCATAATGAAATTTGTTTAGAAAAATTTGGTTATCATTACCAAAGAGAATTAGAGAGAATTAGGCCTGTCAACAGCTTTTTGTGAAACTACTAACAAAGATTCTAGTAGTGACACAGGAAAAAAGCATACACTCATAACAACAACAACAAAATTCTCCCCTCAATTGGAGGCGTTAGTTGTATGCTAAGCATAATCAGTTATGAAAACCAGAGAGCTTGTAGTTAATGAATGTCCGTTCAGGTAAAAAAACCAAACTCACCCCATGGCACTGTACTTGCCTAACAAAACCACAACCTCTTCTCTTGCTTACTTTACATCCGGGATGAGGAACACGGCTTATCTACTAGTAGCCACAGAGACCATTCGACATCAAATGTCCCAATTCCTTAAGAGGTACCTGAATGTTATGAATAGGCTACAGTCACAAACACAGAGGGGCACGTCAACATGTCTGATATCATACGTATCAAGCCACCAAACACAATGTCATCTTTTTTTAGGAAGTAGAAGCACGTGAGTCACATGAAGCAGAATCAAATAGAGTTAAAATTATATTCCCACACAGGTATTGACATAAAGCACTTTGATATGTATTTGCAAAATCAGATTCTCGTGCAGACAATTTTTTAGCAACAAATTATAGAAATGTTATCTGAAAAGCTCCTTTTCCAGAAACATTATCTGTTTTTAAAGCTAATAGTCTGTTTGATTTCTTTTCAGACACTGCTGTGATTTTACCCTTTACCCAGTATATTTTTCCAATAAAGATTTAAAATAGAGGGGCACTGGGTGGCTCAGTCAGGTTGAGCATCTGCCTTTGGCTCAGGTCACGATCCTGGGGTCCTGGAATCGAGTCCTACATCCGGCTCCCTGCTTCGCAGGCAGTCTGCTTTTCCCTCCCTCCGCCCCTCCCACCTGCTCATGCGCTGTCTCTCTTTCTCTCTCAAAGAAATAAATAAAATCTTAAAAAATATATATAATAGCTGAAGAACCTCCTAATTTCCATTTTCATTGTTACTTTTTTCCTAGTTACTTTGATCAAAGGCAGAAATACACTTTACCTATTTACAGTTCTTTTACCTATCATTCTTATTCTGAGTTTCTGATCACATAGGTTTTTTTGCCTTTAAAAATTTTATTTATTTATTTATTCATTTAGAGCATGCTTGCTTGTGCAAAAGTGGGGGCAAGGAGTAGAGGGAGGGGGGGAGAGAATTTCAAGCACTCTGTGCTGACCACGGAGCCCAACACTGGGCGGATCTCACAGCCCGAGATCCCAACCCCAGACAAAACTAAGGGTCAGACACGTAACCCCCTGATCCACCCAGGAGTCCCAGATCACGTAGTTTTTTGTTAGCTGAATTTAAATAGCTATTTTTATTGTTCACAATTAATTAATTCAATTACACTTGTTTAATTTTACCTTTTCAATCTTGAAAAACACTTTAAGGTCAAAATGATATAAATTCCAAGAAGGTCTGATGCCTAACCTTAAGTATTTTATTGTATTTCATCAAATTGTCATGAAAATTTAAGACAATTTTAACTGACAGGAAATGACTAAATGATCTTGTGGGAGGTGCAATAAAAATAACTTTGCTATCGAGTAGCACCTTACACCCAGTGAAGCTAACATACTCTACTTTTAGTATCAGAAATCTCATTTTCCAAAGTTTACTTTATGTGTAGAATATAAAATACACTCAATGAAGATTTGTTGTGCAAATGAATAACCGGTTAAATGCTAAGTAAAATTTAGAAAATAAAAATACTTTAAAAGCCTGTAGTGTGATTATTCATGCTAAAAGCTAGGACTGTTTCAGTATAATTTATCCTAATTGTGACTGCTTTAACTTTTCTAATTAATTTAGCCTTTCTTTAGTACTTTGGTGCTGTGTCATTATCTAGTGTTCCCATACTTTACATTTCTACTATTTTTTTCCATTATATACAGATTGATTTTCAGTTATTTATATTTTTTGGACTTTAAAATGTATTTCAGTTTTCACTATGTTTGGAAATGGAAAAAATATATATATTCTTTTACTCTGGAAGTACTATTCCCTAAAGATCAATTAGCAATATTGACCTGTAGGCTATAGGATTTCCAGGGAAATATTTTTTTTTTAAGATTTTTTTAATTTATTTATTCGACAGAGATAGAGACAGCCAGCGAGAGAGGGAACACAAGCAGGGGGAGTGGGAGAGGAAGAAGCAGGCTCATAGTGGAGGAGCCTGATGTGGGGCTCGATCCCACAACGCCAGGATCACGCCCTGAGCCGAAGGCAGACGCTTAACCGCTGTGCCACCCAGGCGCCCCTCCAGGGAAATATTTATTCATGTAAACAGCATTTACAGCTTTGTCTTTCTATCAGATTAATATCTAGATGCTCAAACAATACATCATTCTATTTGCTATAATTGATCTTTCACATACTTTTTATGTAAATTTCTCCTGCATCTCAGATACTTTTTAAAACTTGCTTACAAAATAGAGACATGTAGAGACTAAATATTTTTATTGTACAATTATCTTTCTTAAATAGGCTTCATGACAGCCATAATTCATTTCACAGTTGTGCAGACCTTCCTGTTCAAATACTTTGTAGTGTGTTGCTGGTATTTCATATGACAGTCATTAGCTACTGTTTGGATTTGAGTGGAGATAGCTTCCATTTGTATGTGCTTCATAGCTATGTACTATAAATACACCTCAACCATATGTTTTATTTTTTCCCATTTTCTGTTTTTATATGTAGCAGGGTTGGTTTTTTTCCATTTTTAAATATTAATTTCCTCTTCTGAATAGTTCTGAGTTTTGAGTACTTCAAGACCCTTTTCCTTTCTTTTTTTAATGCTACTTTTAGAGCTGTCCGTAATTCTGATTTATGATCAGTCTATGCTTTCTAAAACTGGAAATACTAATATGTGTTTCATTAGAGGCGAGTTTCTTCTTATTTTTGTTAAGAATTAATGTCATATTATGATAATCGAGGTACATCTTGAACCCCTATTTTCATTTGACTTTGTTTTGTGATCCACAAACCTCTCATTGTTATTTTATTGTTGATATAAACTATTGTTGAATCTTGTGACTATTACTTCATATTGCTCCTCATTTGGGAATTTCATTAAATTTCTTCTCTGCAGTCAATTTATTAGTTTTTATGAGCTCAAAACACAAGCCCTGACACCTAATTACCAGCAACCTAATAACATAGTCATGAGATAACACCAAGTATTATTTATTGAGCCAGAAGGCCCAAAGCCATTTATTTTCGTACCAGAATACGACTAGACTTAGACTCTTAAGATACGAGGATCTATTAACTGAAGTCAGTAGCAATTCCTTCACGTCTTTTGTTTATGGTTCTGGTATGTTCTACACCACAATTGATCTCTCCCCTCAGACTTATCAGTTAAGAAGGTAATCACCTTCTATGAACTATAGTAATTTTTAAAATTTCGTAAGTGTAGTGAAGAAGTATTTTTATTATCGTGTGTTATTAGTGCTTAGTCTCAAACTTTTTATCTTTTTAGAGATATCTAAAGTTTACATAGTTAAAATCATATATCATTTATTGTTTAATATTTCTTTCTCTAGGTCTAAAATCCAAAAGCATTAATGATCTGGTAAAGAACATAGTAAGAGAGCAATTTAAAATTTTTCAAAATGACATGCAAGAGACTATAGCACAGCTCTTCAAGACTGTATCCAGCTTATCAGAGGACCTTGAAAACACCAGACAAATAATTCGACAGGTTAATGAATCTGTGGTTTCAATAACAGTCCAGCAAAAGTCTGTTTTAATGCCAGAAAACAGGCCCACTTTGACTGACGTACTGGATCTAAAAAATCACATTGTGAATATAAGGCAAGAAATGACTTTCACATGTGAAAAGCCTATTAAAGAACTAGAAGCAAAGCAGACTCATTTAGAAGGTGCTTTAGAACAGGAACATTCACGGAGCATTTTGTATTATGAATCCCTCAACAAGACTCTTTCCAAAATGAAGGAAGTACATGAGCAGCTTTTATCAACTGAACGAGTATCAGATCAGAGGGGCGTTCCAACTGCTGAATCAGTTAGCGGTAATGTCACTGAGTACGTGTCCGCTCTACATGAGACTATAAAGAAGCACGGTTTGATGATGCTGCAAATGTTTGATGATTTGCACATCCAAGACAGCAAGATTAACAATCTCACAGTTGCTTTGGAGATGGAGAAAGAATCTATCAGGGGTGAATGTGAAGACATGTTATCCAAGTGCAGAAATGATTTTAAATTTCAAATTAAGGACACAGAAGAGAATTTACAAGTTTTAAACCAAACATTGGCTGACGTTCTCTTTCCAATGGACAATAAGATGGATAAAATGAATGAGCAGCTAAATGATTTGACTTACGATATGGAGATCCTTCAACCCTTGCTTGAGCAGGCAGCACCGTTTAGAGAGACAGTGATACAAGAACCACCAAAAGAAGCAATAGCTATTAAGAAAAAAGTGGAAAACCTGATTAGTGCTGTCAACAGTCTAAATATTCTTATCAAAGAACTTTCAAAAAGACACAACTCACTGAGGAATGAAGTACAGAGTCGTAGTGATGCCTTGGACAGACGTATCAATGAATATGCCTTAGAAATGGAAGATGGCCTAAACAAGACAATGACTATTATAAATAATGCTGTTGATTTCATTCAAGATAACTACATGCTGAAAGAGACTTTAAATACAATAAAGTATAATCCCGAAGTCCATCACAAATGTACCCAAAATATGGAAACTATTTTGACATTTATTCCTCAATTCCAACGCTTGAATGATTCTATTCAGATGTTGATCAATGACAATCAGCGATACAACTTTGTTTTGCAAGTTGCCAAGGTCCTTGCAGATATTCCTAAGGATGAAAAACTAAGTCAGTCCAGCTTTCAAAGGATTTATCAAATGTTCAATGAAACCATTTCCCAAGTCATAAAGTACCAGCAAAATATGAGTTATTTGGAGGAAAAAATACTCTCAACCACAAAGAGTTCCAAAAATTTTGAAACTAGGTTGCAAGATATTGAGACTAAAGTGACCAAGACAATCATACCTTATTATGTTTCACTAAAAAAAGGCAGTGTGACTACAAATGAAAGAGACCAGGCTCTTCAACTGCAGGTACTAACTTCCAGATTTAAGGCTCTGGAAGCAAAATCCATCCACCTCTCAGTTCACCTCACTTCACTTAACAAAACTCTATCTGAAGTTTTAATCATGTGTCATAATGCTTCTACACGTATCTCAGAACTGAATGCAACCATACCTAAGCAGATAGAAAGTTCCCTACCTGATCTTCCGCTTCTTCAGAAAGGTCTGACAGAATTTGTGGAATCAATAATTGAAATAAAAACTCAGATTGCCGTATCTAATTTAACTTGGTATGTAAATCGAACACTGTCTGATAGCCTTGCCAATGTTGTCAAGTCTCAGAAGCAAATAAAACCAATACTGAAGAAACCCAATTCACTTAAAAAACCAACAGTGAATCTTACCACTGTCCTGATAGGCCGGACCCAAAGAAACACAGACAACGTTCTAGTTCCTGGTAAGCAATTGCTGAAATAATAACTTTTAATCTCTCTTTCTATTTAAAGGGTATTTAGTAGATGTGTGGGGTTTAATAAGACCATAAGACATAAAAGGCACTTTCTTAAACTTGGGTAAATAGTTAAGAAATTCAAAGATCGCTGATGGACCACTTGAATCTGATCCCATCCTATGTAAATTAGGCCTCAAGTGCTTATAGTGTAAATATATGTCTACATGTTTCTTAACTTTTTTTCTGACATGACCCTATAATATGACCAAATTTGCCCCTGTAGAACATTTTCGCTTTCATATGTAATTAAGGAAAGCTATTAGATAATGAGCTTCTGGATGAATGAATGAGTCTCATTCATTTTGGCATTATCTAACAAAATGTCTGGTAGGCAACTGGAACTCAGTAAATGTCTGTTGAGTGACAGAATGAATGAATCCAATTTGGGGATATCACAGCAAGCCACGAATGCCAAACTAAGTGTCTCAGTGCATTTGGGCGGCTATAACAAAATATCAATGACTGGGGTAGCTTTCAAATAACAGAAATGTATTTCTCGCAGTTTTGAAGGCTAGACAGTCCAAGATCAGAGTGTCAGCATGGTCAAATTCTGGTGAGGGCCCTCTTCCAGGGCCACAGCTGGTGACTTCTTGCTGTGTTCTCCCAAGATGGAAAGTGTGAGAGACCTCTCTGGGGTCTCTTTTAAAAGAACGCTGTTCCTGTTCATGAGGACTCCACCTCCCAAAGGCCCCACCTCCTAATATCACCAACTTTGGGGTTTAGAATTTCAACATATAAATTGTGTGTGGACGCATTCAGATCGTAACACTAGGCATTTATTTATTTATTTAACACTAAGGCATTTTGATACGGTTTTGTAAGATGGTCTTTGCAAATTTGGAGCAGAGGGTTGGGTATGGTAAGAACTATATCTCAGAGGCATGAAGCTAGCAGGAGTATAGAGCACATCCGCAAAGAATGAAATTAGAGATACCAGTCAGGGCAGCATTAGCAGGGCAGTAAGAGCCAGATCTAAGGAAGAGGAAGCTGAAACAGAGCACATATGTGAAACTTGTTGTGGAAGCAAAATTAATGGAACAGCAGGAGAATGGGGAAATCAATGATCCAAGGAACAAAAAATCAGGATTCTGGTCCCAGGTGTTCAGTGATTTCTCTGTAACCTTAAGCAAATCCACCTCTCTGGGTCTCTGTTTCTTCCTTTTAAGTGATGGGATTGTGGTGGGCGTTTTGCTGAGCTCATTAGTAGGAATACTTTGCAGAGCGCATTATTGTCAAAAACATGAGCTGTTCACGGCCTGAATGCATGGCACTTGGGGAGGGAGAAGACCTAGAATACTCTGAAGTTTTGAATTTGGGAAATGAGAGGGTAGCAGGATCATTCACAGATGTAAACACCAGAAGAGAAGCATAAATTTGGGAGGAAGGCGGAAGAATAGCTACTGATTCTTACTAAAAGAAATGACAGTGTTCCTCTCATATGAGTCTGCTATTTAATTATATGCCCAACTCGATGAATTCTTCTATTTTATTGCTTTCTAATTACGAAAGAGTGATCATTGTCCTGACCTAATATGACTCCATCTTTAATCTCTGAATGTTTTGATAATATTAAAACTCACAGAATAATACAAAGCTGAATTGTTTCTTGACCACTTAAATTATTGTATTTATTCATGACTTGCTTGCAATTCGTCTGACCCAGGAAGACTAATCTTGTCATGTGGAATCACAGAACAAATGATTTAGACGTTCGTGTTTCCTAGAGAAAGGTGTAGTAGTTCAATACAAGATGTTCTTATAATAATTTTGGAAAAACAATAAGTTGTTCTCTTGCCATTTTATTTCAATCCTTGGTCTCCCTGTGGACATTGCAAATGAGTTTCTGTTAAGCTCTACTCCAGCACACGTGATCATACACCAGGCAAATCATGTCATACTTTTTTCTTAAACCAAAAAATACCTGGATCTATATAGTAAATATAAAATTTAAATAGCTTCAGAATTAATTGAGGTAAAAGCTTTAAAAGAACACAAGAACTTATAAATTTTTGTGGTATAAAGAATACATGTTAGGAGCTTATAAAAATTGTGGTTAGATATTTGTATAGCAACTGACTCAATATTAAACTTAATGGGCTAATAATTAACTTAGTTCTGATTCTCTTTTTTTCCAATGATGCCTTGATAAAATTGTTTCCTGTTCCTTTATTTACTGGAAGTAGAATTTTTTCTAGACCTCTCTACCAAAATTAATAATTAATTTAAAGTTCTTTACTTCAGGAAAGATAGCCAACGATGTCAGGGCAATAAAGATATATTGGCCTAATTTCGTGAACTGGGTGGATAGTCACTATACGTAGGACCAGCAGCATGATGTGTAGGACCCTTTTAGTAGGCGTGTGGATATGCACGCTCACTAAGCCGGCTTCTAGGGGCCATGAAACTGATGGCATTCGTTGACAGCTGAGCTGGTAAAGTCTGTGCGTGGTGGTAAAACCAGTAGACTCAGGCTAAGTTCTCCTGTAAGAATAAACCAGCTGTGGGGTGCTTGGATGGCTCAGTTGGTTAAGCGCCTGACTCTTGGTTTTGGCTCAGGTCATAATCTCAGGGTGGTGAGATCAAGCCCCTTCAGGCTCTGTGCTGGGTATGGATCCTGCTTACGCGTCTCTCTCTCTCCTTCTCCCTCTGCCCTTCCCCCTCCCTGCTCATGCTCTCTCTCTCTAAAAAAAAAGGAATAAATAAACCAATTGCAATTAACTACTTCACCTGATACCCTGTTTCATACCAGGGGTGAGACACACTGGCATACTGGCTAAATTAGACTATATTTCCTTTGACCTTTGCTATTATATTATAAATACCATGTAGCCAGATTGCTCCCCTACATAACTAACATCAGAAGATAATTTATCATCATTTTGTGAATCTCACAGTAATATTAGATTAGAGCCACTATCACTTGCAGAATAATAAGTGCAGTTAATAGAATGAAAAATCCTATGAATTTCGTTTTTAAAACTTAATTTTAATACTGGTAACTTCCTTTGAAGCCTAATAATAGTAATATTATAATAACATAATATTGGATACTACTTATTAACACTATATCATAGGTTCTGTACAAATTATACTATATATGTTAGCTCATTTAACGATACTTAGGAAGTAGCTATCATTATTGTTATTTTGAAGACAAACTAACCCTCAGAGACATGAACTGATCTATTCTGCTTAAGGTCATGCAACTAGTTAGTGATAGAGCCTGGCTCCTTGTCTGTTGGACTCAGGCTCAGTCCTTAACCAGTCTACGCAACGAGATTGTGGAGTATGTTCACCTGCCTTTCTCTTCCTTCTGCTTCTGTTCAGTGCATCAGATCTATCTCAGAGCCTGGCCATATATGGATATTCCAGGTGGCCAGAATCGATACTCCGAAGGAGTTTCCCTTCTTGAGGATCCGAATACTGCCGTTCATTTCTGTACTTACCAGGAAGTAAAGGTGCTACTTCTCCGTTTGGATTTTTCTGCAATATGGCTGATAGGCAGTTGTCATGGGGAGTGACCATCAATTATTCACACGATCTTTTTTTTTGACTGATGCGGTAGAAGGGCAAAATTCAGAGTCCTCATCCCTAGCACTTCTTGTGAGGCACCCCCACATTCAGTGATGTTAATTATGATTCCTCCTAGGCCAGTGCAGATCAACTGTTCCGGTTGAATCACTAAATATTTGATTTGTGTCTAAACAATATTCCCATAGACACTAGGAGGGTTTTATTTCATCTTTGAAGATTTGTTTGTACAACAATTGGCAGACTCGTCCCTGCAGAGAGCGTTTGGCTGCTTGCCTTCTACGAGGAGCTCAGTCCTGCCGTAACGCATCCATATCGGCGGCAGGACTGAGGACGAGCACCTGCTGCTCGTGAGACCACCGACTTCTTATTGCGACCAATAATCCCAATATTTACCAGATATACTTAACTCTCATAATAAACCTCTTTTATTCATAATTGCCCCTTTAACTACTCCTTTTAAGAAAGATTACATTCCACATAAGACTTGGTCGTGTAACAAATACAACTTTTTAAAATTATCATTGCTGAGGATATAAGGAATTTAAAAGAGAAAAAAAATAAGAGTCTGGATATCAATAAAGGTGTCAGTTGTTGGAAAAATCATGAGCTGGACAAGAAACTGGGAATATAAAGGAAAAGAAAGCGAGGCTCTGGCTCAGAAACTGTAATTTTACTTTAACAAACATTGATAGTGGAGGATGTACCTATAGAACAATGGGATATTTGGTGGTTGTTGTTTTATGTATTTTTAATGTTTTTGATTTTTCATGTGCTTAGGAACATTGCATTGTTATAAAACTATCTTGAATGCGAAAGAAACATACCAAATGTGTACTAAGCACTAAATAAGTGTTCTGTGTCTTCATTATTATAAGATTTGAGTTTCTTATCAAGAACTGGATGTTTGGGCAAATATCATGTAAGAGGTAGATTTGGACTGAATATTCATTCGATCAGCCATTTACATCCTGTGTTGAGTGTACTATGTTCAGATTCATTCTGTTGGTAACAAAAATTTTTAAGCAGGAATATGGCTAATTATGTATGTGCATTATTAAGTTTGAGTTCTTCAGACAGACCAGTTAGAAAATCATTATAACAACTCTGGCATGAATAAATGAAGATCTCAACTAGGTGATAGAGACAGGACTAAAATGGAGGCTGGGCGTGCCTGTTAAATGTGAATATTTATTTAGTAGAAAACAGCTAATTGAAAATACGAATCCTTAGACTGAAGAAAATACCAAAGTTTGAATAAAGCATCCCTGATAGAAAGATGATTGGATGGAAATAGGGATGTTAAGGAGAAAGTACAAATGTTTACAGGAAGAGAAGTTTAGTCTGTGACACATTAGTTTAAAGATCTATTGTGTCTATGGGAAAGTCCATAAGTTAGTTAGTAATGTAGGCTTGGAACCAGAAGATGCTTTGCAGATAAAAGTTGGAATTTAGTTGCACAAAGGTGATATTTGAGGACACAAAAGCAAACTAGATAGAAAAGAAAAAGAAAAGACCAGAAGATAAAAACGTGGAGATTTCCTATATTTGATGAAAGCAGGAGAGAGAGAGAAGAGGGAAAGAGAGAGAGAGATCACTGAAGGAGAAAAGAAGAGTGATAAGACCCAGGGATGTGGAGGGATGTGCAGTCTGTGAGTTTTGACAAATGCAGTCATGTAATCACCACAACAGTCAAGACAGAGAACATTTCCACCACTCCCTGAAATTTCCGTATGTACCTTCATAGTTAGACCCTACCCCCACTCCCAGTCCCTCGCAATAAGTGTGGTCTGTTGTCATCCCTCACAGTTTTATCTTTTCCAGAATTTTTTATAAATGAAAGGCGAGTACTTCAGCTTCTCAGTCTGCCTTCTTTCATAGTATACTATGAGATTCATCCATGTTGTTGCATGTATTCCTTTTTATTAGCAAGTAACATTCCACTGCATGGACGTACCACAGTTTGTCCATCCATTTACCAGTTGAAGGGTATTTGGGTTGTCTCCAGTGCGGGGTGATTATGAATAAATCTGCTGTAAACATTCACACACCGGTTCTTGTGAGCACACAAGTTCTCATTTCCCTTGAATAAATATATAGCAATAGCATAGCTTGCTTATAAATAAGCAGAGTTTTAATTTTATAAGTAATGGCCAAGCACTTGCCATTTCCACTAGTAATGTACGAGAATTGCTCCACAACCTTACCAATACTTGGCATTGTCAATATTGTTTATTTTACCGTTTTCATAGGTGTTAGTTGTATCTAACTGTGTTTTCTTTTGCATTTTCCTAATGACTAATGATTTGAACATATTTTAATGTATTTGTCATTTTTTAAATAGTGCTTTTGATTAAAGGTTATGACTTTTAAGAAAAAGGTAAAAAGAGTTGGTAATATAACATAAAAACATTTCATTTCCTAGGTCATGACTTAAGATAAATGAATGATGATTTAATGACAAAGGTTAGAGTAAATCTGGTACAGGACTAATACATTTGGTAAAGATTGCTGATATGATTAAATGAGCTTTAAAATTATATTTGAAGGGCTGAGAAAAAAGATCCCAGAAACAGTATCAGGAACAACAGATGTGATTTATAAAGAACAAAAATAGAAACATAATTTGAAGGAAAAGTTGTAAAGATGGTTGAAAACAATATTTCCATCCATCTATACACCAATGGACAAAATATGAGTAGTTAGAACAATGAATTTGGAAATTTCATATAAACAAATATTCACATTTCTTAAAATTGTTGGAAAGGAACATATGGAGTTTAGAACAATGGGAGGATAAACCTTATTTGATAGGAACAATTTTGATAAGAGGACACAGTATAGTGCTGAGAGTTAATGTATCCATAAGTGGAAGGAATCATTTTAGAGAGCATTGGAATTGGGATGAAAAATAAAGTCCTAATGTTGTGTGGACATGTTACCTTGAGCAAAGTTGTGTAGTGGACTTGTATATAAAGAGTTTGACAATGTGTATGACAAACTGGCCCAGAGGCAATGCTAGGTTTCCTCACTAATCTGTTGGAAACTCCTTTCTGCTCCAAGCAGAGATCAGGGTTATCTGCCCTCTGCAATGTTATTGTTAAAATAAAGAAAGAAAAAATAAGATCTTGATGATGAAACAGGACTAAGCAATGAAAATACTAAATAAAATAAAAATAAAATATATAAAGCATTATATAAAACATACATAAAAATACGAATGAAGGAGAAGGCAGTCTCTATAATATGCCACTTCATTTTATCCATTTAATACCTATTGAGTATGTGTTGAATGAGTCCTGAGAAAGATTGAGTGGACAGAGCGGTAAATTCAACACACTCCCTCTTCTGATGGGCCTCATACATTACGCAAATAATTATAACAAGGAATGGCAAATATTAGCAAAGGCAGAGTGCTTTTGAAAATGTAAGGAGCTCTCCAATCAGTTCAAATTTAACGTGAACATTTATGAAATATAGAAGTAGGATTAATAGGAAAGTGTAACTTGAGCACATATTAGGGTCCAGAAAGAACAGACCAGAACAAATTGAAGCTTATGAAACATTCCAAGACAATGGCACAGGAATTTTAGTCATGTTCAGAGCAGGGAAACGAATATTGAAAGATTAGTTATGCCATTTGCACAAGATAGTAGAATGTTGAGTTGGCAGAACTGTTCAACAAATTGCACTGACCTCTACCAAAGAAAATAAATGGGCTGGAAAGAATTTAAGAGTTACTGAAGCCCCAGGTAGGAGAGAAGCTGTGGGGAGTTTGCTTGAGAAGATTCCATGTCTCTAGCAAAACATGCCAATGACATCATAGCATCAAACTCTACCTGGTCTTTGAGAACTGTGGAGAAGGGATAGAGTGTTGGATTAAGAATGTTGTCTTCTACTCAATCTTTCATTAATTTGTTTATTCGCCTTTATTTTTTTTTTAAGTTTTTATTTTCATTCCAGGTAGTTAACGTACAGTATTATATTAGTTTCAGATGTACAATGTAGTGATTCAGCACTTCTGCATCACCCTGTGCTTGTTTATTCATCTTCAAAAAGACATTTTCACACTTGGTATGTCAGGCACTGTGCTAGTTATTAGTGACACGAAGTGTCGTGGAGGACCCGAGCCCTGACTTCGCAAGAGCTCACAGTCTAACTGGAAGTCAGGACATGGGAGCAATTACAGTGGAGTGTGATACGTTCAACCCGAGAACTTCTGAGCACCTGACAATAATTAAGAGAATTAACGTAATTAATTCTATTGATGGGGGTGAGAGAAGATTTCAAAAAGAAAATGATGCTTTCTGGGGGGTCTGATTTTTGTTGTTAATTCAACAAAAACACGCCTTTTGAGCACAAATATGTGCAGGAACTTATAAAGGTACCGAACCATTTTCTAAGTATTTTAGTAATAAAGTAAAAAATGTAAGTTGGATGATGTAGGTTTTAGCTGATTGTATATTAAAATGTAAATAGTTTCAATTTGATAAATCAATGCCAGTCAGTCTCAGTTGTTATAAAGCTCTGTGCTCGACACTGAACCATTAAGTATTTTTATCAGTGACTGGGATGAACACATAAAATTGGAAATGATGAAGCTGGGAGAGTTCATTAAGACATTGTATGCAGAATTAGAACAAAGAACAGCTTCTATGGACAGATGATAAGTCCAATAAGATAAATGTAATTCTTGATAATAATTGCAAATTCATGCCAACATGAATTAAATAAATATAAGATTTTAGATAATGTCAGTGACATCAGGGCATAGAAGACCTGTTATGACACAATGTAATACAGATGCAAAAATAGACAATGACTACTTCATGCTAATATAATGTTAACAGAAGTATCAGGTCATTTCATTTCAGTATAAGATCATAACTGGCGATTGTTACTGTAGCCTGCTCTGATTAGAGTCTATGCTAATATATCCAGTTCTGAAAGCCATGGGCATAATTTTATGTATCATAATGTGAATTATTTAGTAAGGGACTTGGAGACCAGAGATAGCTAAAATATCAAAGAAGGCAAGAAAGGAACTTAAAACACAAGTGATGGAAGCAGGTGCAGACCAGTGTGCCAAGGACCCTGAACAGGAACTCAATGGGAGCATGAGAGATGTCCCAACAGGCAAACCATGTGTATTCTCCGCAAGTTCCGGCTACTACAACGATAGGAGATAGCAGGCCCCAAGCAAACTCAAGTGAACCTTTCCTCCAGATGAATGACCCTGCAAAGAGATCGGAATAAAGGGCAAAATGGCATCCTCTGAAACGACTCAAAGAGAACAAGGAAACACTAGAGGTAATGGAATATGAAAGGTGCATCCTAGACATTAAATAGAAGGCAAAGGCCTTGGTCATATAGAATCACAGTAGTGCCAATAACAATACAAAAAAAGTACATTCGTTTGATCCCTGATTCATGCAAGGGGCAGAGTCTCCAGGTAAGAGTACATTCTCCCATCTGGGAAAATGAGAATTATAGAGCTAATCAGATTGCATAAATAATTCAATGTCCCCCCAGCTCCACTGCACAGTTGATTTATTCCTAGTGAAACACGGTAATTGACCACCACCCTGTGAGTCGATCACTGTGTTAGATTCAGAAAATGTGAAAACAAATGAAGCCAGTGCTTTGACATCAAGAATTCACATTTCTAAGGTAATAAAGAATCGCTGAGGTTTTTAAAGCTAGGAACTAGTGGGCTAGGTTTTAGAATGGTAGATGACAGTAAATAGAAGGGTTTAAGAACCTATTCACCTGGTCGAGAAAAGATGTTAAAGAAATGCAGGCCAGTTTGAAACATTTTTGAAAAGATATTGCATGTATGTAATATTTTCCATATGTATCTTAGTAAGCAAAATAGTCTATGAAATATTGCAGAGAATATATCAAAATAAGGTAAACTGATTTCGAATTGCATATATTTTCTTTGCAAAAAAATTCTAATACAGGCAAGTAGTTTAGTCACAATCTATGTGAATTTGAATTATTTAAATATGAAACATAATGTATATAAAACATTTACAGATCTCACTTCTTGAGAAGACTGTTAAACCAAACAACCCTATAAAAATCATTAACGGGATTGGAAATGAGTGAATTGTAAACTGTTTACACTTTTGTCACAAGATGGCGCCATAGTGGTAACTGTGGCCTGTAATGTATCCTTCCCCAACCTTTGTCTGTGTTTACATAATTATGTATTATGTTTATAAGCATATTCATAATTTTAAGTTTTCTAGCTAATTAAAATTATTCTATAGTTAATGTGTGAACTGGAGCTTGCTGCTTTCAGTAAATCAAATGTGTTGGGAGATCTATCTCATTCTTTAACTGCTGTCTAATATTCCTTAGGGAAAAGATACCTATAATTTATTTAACTATGAAGTGGTCATTTAGGTGTCTTACAATTTTTCACTAATGCAAATTATGCCATAGAGAACATTTTTTAACAATTCTCTTTGTATACTTAAGCAAGTGTGTCTGGAGTATATATTGGGCCGGGAAAAATTTCTGGCTTTGAGCAAATGAACCTTTTTAATTCTGATAAATATGATTAAATTGTTCATTCAGAGGTTCTAGCAATTTAAGCTCTAACTAACATTGCATGAGAATGCCCATTTTCTTCATAACTGAATATTTTCTATCGTTTTGAATGTTGGCACCTGATATAAAAATGTTGGTGGTGAAAATGTATTATTCCTTAATTAGTAGTGAAGTTGAATAAGCTTTAAAAATTTTAATGAACTTTTGCGGTTTTCATTCAGTAATTGGCCAGTTCATATCAATTGCCCATGTTTCACTTTTTTTTCCACAAAATTTAAGATTGGTCAGAACTTTTCATGTTATGGATATTATCCATTAGATCTTTGTGTCTGTCAAGACATTGTTCTCTTAATCTGTCACTTATCTTTGAACTTAATAATGGTGACATTCATTGCAAATGTGTTTTAATTCTTAGGTGGTCAAATGTCAGGATTTTTCTCTTATGGCTTTTGGATTTTTTGTTTTGTTTTGCTTTGAGTTCTCCAAAATTTTAAAGCTCTACAAAGATATTACTTTTATTTCATTGTAATACAATCATATGGATTGTTGGGGTTTTTTTTACCTTTAGTATTTTTGTACATGTGGAAAGTATGTTTTTATGAATATTCAATTATATTAGCAACCTGTAATGAATAGACATTTTTCCTCTCCAACGATTTGAAATATTACCTTTATCACGTATCAGTTCCAAATATATATAAACTGTGTCCAGATACCCTATTCTGTTCTACACTTGACCAAAATCTTAACATTTTCACACAAAGAAATACAACGGATTATCCCCACTTTGACTATCATAGAATGATCCCCACTTCAAAGAAGCCGCAGAAAGAGCTCAGAGACTTAAGAGGTTTGTATTAAGTCCTGTGACTACACTGGCGGCCAGCCTGGGCCTAGGGACCCATTTTTCTTCTCTTCCAGCTTTTTTCCCATTCTGCTGCAAACTATAAGATCTACGAGAAAATAGGTCACTATCTTGATTCTTTTTCAGTAACAGAGGAGTATTCAGACTGTAGCAGGTCCCCATGCCAGAACGGGGGCACGTGTATAAATGGAAGAGCGAGCTCTGTCTGCGCTTGCCGACATCCTTTCACGGGCGACAACTGCACGGTCAAGCTGATGCAAGAAAACGCGTTAGCTCCAGGTACGAAAGGGCATGCGTCCTTGGATTTGCTCGCTATCGTAAACAAAAATACTTGTTGAAAAAATTTACCAATGAATATTTAAACCGGATTAATCTGGACTCATGTGAGGATTACTTCCTTTTACTTCTGAAACTTCCTGAGTAACATACATGATTTATGAGTGGAAATGTCGGCCAGGTAAATCCCTATTGATGTACATTCGTTGACATTTTCAGTGTTGATATGAGAGGCAGTCTTCCCCCCCCCCACCCCGGACATCTTAAAAGAAAAATAAAGATGCATATATCTAATTAGTATAAACTCTTTCTCCTCAAACAAGTTGGTAAAGAAATATACCTTTGATTAATATCACATATGATCATTTAAATGAAACTTTAAAAAGTAATTAGCAGCGTGTCTTCCATGAAGACAATAGCTTACAATAGTAAGCTAATAGTGTCATTTTGACTGGGTGAGGACTTTAGAACCTGCTCAAAGGTATTGAGTAGAACAAAACACATTTTTTTTTGTCCATTTACCTTCATAGGTATTGTTCATTATAAATTAACTTCAAGAGTGTATCATTTCCGATTTTTATATAAAAAATGTGTGCAGCATTTAAAATATTTTTTCTTTAATGACCACAAAAACATATTTCAAATCAGGCTTGTCTTAATAATATGCTGCATAGCGAAGAGTAAATTTTTTAGTCTATTGTTTGAATCTCAGCCTTTGTAAGTACGTTTGGCATTAATTACATAGAAAATTGCTTTTGTCTACTTCTCTATAGTGCATATGACTTCGTTTGGTTTCCGTTTTAGCCTCTAGAAACTGTTTGACAAGGTGCTGGAAAAATTGTTTCTACATCATGTCAGCTTCAATTCCTGCAAGGGGCTTTAAAACATTCTGGCATACCATAATAATCATAGAGTGCTTTGAATTCCTTTATCTCTGGAGAGATCAAAGCAACATGCAAATTAATCTTTGAGACATGTCTATGAGGAATATATCAAGTGCTATTATCATTCTATCTTGGTCTGAATGAAGAAACTGAGGCTCACAGAGAGCAAATGATTTCAGGTAATTCAACCAAGAGAAGAGGCAAGCGTGCAAACATCTATTTCCTCGTTAAAAAAAAAATCTGATGAATGACCTTTGTTCCTTCTGCTACCTCTTTTTATAACTCGATAAAATGATAAAGAAATGAGGAAAGACATGGGGCGCCACAGAGGTTAAGCGTCTGCCTTCGGCTCAGGGCGTGATCCCGGCGTTGTGGGATCGAGCCCCACATCGGGTTCCTCCGCTATGAGCCTGCTTCTTCCTCTCCCACTCCCCCTGCTGTGTTCCCTCTCTCGCTGGCTGTCTCTCTCTCTGTCGAATAAATAAATAAAATTAAAAAATCTTTAAAAAAAAAAGAAATGAGGAAAAACAAAACCTGATAAAAAAAAAAAACATGAAAACTGACTCCATTTTTTTCCTCTAACAGATTTTTCCAAAGGGTCTTACAGATACGCACCGATGGTGGCATTTTTTGCATCTCACACGTATGGAATGACGGCGCCTGGTCCTATCCTATTTAATAATTTGGACGTTAATTATGGAGCTTCGTATACTCCAAGAACTGGAAAATTCAGAATTCCTTATCTTGGGGTGTATGTGTTTAAATATACCATTGAGTCCTTTAGTGCCCATATCTCTGGATTTTTAGTGGTTGATGGAAGAGACAAGCTTGCGTTTGAATCTGAGAATATTAACGGTGAAATACGCTGTGACAGGGTTTTAACTGGGGACGCTTTATTAGAATTAAATTATGGGCAGGAAGTGTGGTTGCGACTTGTAAAAGGAACAATTCCCGCCAAATTTCCCCCTGCTACGACATTTAGTGGTTACTTGTTATACCGTACATAAATTAGGATGAAAGACAGACTATCACCTTTCCTGAGAAGGAGCCAGTGTTTTTATTTATCTTTGCCTGCACATCTGCTCTGTTTTTGGCTTTTCTACATGAAACAAAAATCAGCTTGTTTTTTAATCTGAGTAAGGCTGTAAGGTTGTTTATGTCATAAGATTATTTGAATAACTTTTGGATAACCTGTATGCAGAGAAGTTCTTGCTCCTGAAGAGATTTAGTGGCAGAGAAAACAAAGTGCATTTGTGAACAAAACAATTCTTATTCTCTCATGTTAAGTCATTTTAATGTAATGTAATCTGACTAGATGGCAATCATGCAGTTTTGTCAGTCACAGTAGTCTTTCCAATAAAATGCTTACCTCTTGTTATCAGTATGTATATAAATATATAACATCTATTTCCTAAAATCACAATTCCAATAAATTGCTCAAAGACCACAAAGTGTTGTTGTTGTTGTTTTAACTTTGATTTTTACTCTACACTATTGGGTTGATCAATTGTATATGTTAAAATTTTCATTTTTAATCAAAATTAAGAAAGTTGTATTTGAAACTTGAAATATGCTTAACTATTGTTATCTGCCTGTAATAAGAGGCTAAAGTAATAATTGACAAATGGTTGAACATTTACATCTACGTCTAAGCGTATATAAGTGGATCTTTTACCTGCACCCATTATACGATATCTACAGGGAAAAAAATAAAGGCTTCGTCTAATGAGCATCCTTCCAGAGTAGCACATGCGGGCCTGCTCATATTCTTATAAAGCGCACATAACCTTCCAAAGTAATACTATGATTTACATAGTGAACGTGTCCTGATTCTCTTCTAAGGAACTTACCTGTAACATCTCACTGATTCTGCATAAAAACTATAAAGTGGGTATTAGTGTTATCATTTTTACAGCCAAAGAAACGGAGACACTGAGAGATTAAGGAATGGACCAAGCTCCACAACTTAGCAAGGACTGAGGCAGGATTTAGACCCAGGTCAGGTCTCCTTCTATCACAGGTCTCCTCCTGTCTGGCCCGCCTGTCACAACTTGTCTGTACTGCCCCCAACAGGTCTACCACAATTTATGTAATAATCTCTTTAGATTATAGAGTTTATTGTAATAATATTATTGTAATGAACACCCTTAAATGTACATTTTTTACATATTTGATAAAGCATTTCTGGAGAATAGGTTCCTGTAAGTCATAGTGAAAATAATAATGAAAAAGAATTTTGGCATGCCAAGCATTTTTCATGAATTAATTTATTGAATGTTCACTATAATCCTATGAAATACATATTAAACCTATGAGATACACATTACGTATTATCATCCTCTTTCCACTGCTGAGAAACTGAGGCACACAGAAGCAATTACAGCAAATTCTGGGGAGTTTCTGGAATAAAGGATAAGCATATTCTTTTTTTCATTTCTATAAGTACTGTCAAATTACGCCTGAAAAGTTTGTGCCTATCCAGAGTCCCATTTCGCTCATGCGAAAGAGTATTCTTTATCCCCTATACACGCTCATCAAAATTCACAGTTTTTTAAATATTGCCAGTCTAGAAGGTGAAAATGGTATTTTCTTACAGCAGAAGCTTGGAAAGATTTCAGATTTGCCAAAACTTGATACCTTATGTCCATACAAAGACTCATACATGAATGTTCCTGGGAGCTTTATTTGCGATAGCCAAAAACTGGGTATCACCTAAATGTCCAGCAAGAGATGAATGGTTAAGCAAACTCTAGTATACACATTCAGTAGACTGCCAAGTTGTAAAAAGGAATTAACATGCAAGAACATGTAGGAAACTCATAATAATCAGGTAAGAGAAGATTTCAAACTATAGCCTGATAAAACTTGACCAACCCTGCAGAAAAGTATGGAGTGAATTTTTTTAATTGAGATATAGTTGAATGTTTAGTTAACATTTATCACCTCACATAGCTATAATACATTGTTTTTTAGTGATGAGAACTTTAAGAATTACTCTCCCAGCAACTTCCAAGTATACAATTTAGTATCATTAACGTTAGTATTGCCCATCAGAATGTCACATGTTGAGCCCAAATAGCTCACAGAGCCTCACGCAGTCATAGACTCAGGCTACCAGGGAATTGTGTGAGCTAGATACTGACAAGTGGAGGCTTGGTGACTCACAACTTCTATTCTGTGTAAATGTGTCATTTTTGAAAATATTTGGAAAGTTTTGATAGTTTCTTTAGTCTCTGCCTAAAATTGCATCACAATTTATAATGTTTTTCATTTTATTATTTCAAGTACTCATAGATTAAACAGAATTTCTGTCTTACAAACATACATAGATTCCAATGACTTCACTGTACTTAAATATTAGCAGAACAGGGACGCCTGGGTGGCTCAGTTGGTTCAACATCTGACTCTTGGTTTCAGCTCACGTCAGTCATGATCTCAGGGTCGTGGGATCAAACCCTGCTTTGGGCTCTGCACTCAGTGGGGAGTCGGCTTGAAAATTCTCTCCCTGCCCCTCGCTGCTCTCGTGCGCTCTCTTTCTCTCTCAAATAAATAAATAAAATCTTAAAATATTAGAACAGAAGGAAGTAAACCATTTGACATTATTTGTCATTGCCATGCACAATTTAGTTAATCGATTTTGTAATTAGATAATTAAGAACATTTAGCATTAAATGGTGCTTTGTTGTTTGGAATTTTAATTATTAATATAATTCTTTATCGTACATATTTTAGAAATACATAAATGACAAATTACTATGAATAGCAAAGAGGCATTGTAGCAACTCTTAAGTTGCTGTGATTTGTTTGGCTATTTTTTTTTAAATCCACCCAAAATAATGTAAGACAATTAATTTAGTCATATATTTCTATTTGTCATGACCAAACATACCCAGGTGTAAAAACTCCAGCACTGGGGTTTTCTCGATTTCTCCTAGTGAGACAGTGACTTTCATGGATATTATTTTGTAGTTGAATTCCAGAACCCTTCTCTGTTGCCAGACCTTCCTGCCCAGCAAGCTCCCGAAGTAGAGAAGGACCCTAGTTACTGATGACAATCTCATATCCATTCATTCATCAATTATTGAATAAATACCTACTTTGTGACAGGCAGGATAAATCATATTTTAAATAATATAAAAATAAATATCAAATAAATCAGTACAGACGGATGCTGCATTTGAAATACATTATCGAGACTCGTGCTGACATTTGTTACCACAGAAATCCCGAGTAGCTCTGTAAGGATGGGAAATGTGTGCTTACTAACCATCCCCTCCTTTTTCTGCACCTCTGACCAAGCTTCCATCACCTCCTTGGGATCACTGCAGGAATTGAAGAAGTTCATATTTAAAGCCAGGTGTGCCTAAATTGTTCTTCCTGACTCTCTTCCATCAGTCAAAACTCTTATTTTGGAAGAATGAGTAATATCATTTGAGCATTAAGAAATGACAATTTAAATGTATTAAAATAAGCCATGTTGATTTTCAGTTGACTAGCCTAGTTAATCTCCTTAGAGGGGATCTTTTGTCATTGTTCATCTGTTTCAAAATTTAAATTTACTGAACCAAATGAATTTCTAATTTGTAGAAATTCAGTTACATTATATACAAATATGTTAGTTGTATATTATATATTTATGTTAATATTATATATGCATGCAGCTATGTAACTTAAAATTTTCATTGATCTAATATATAATATAAATATATATCATTTTCTAATATATAATTTATAATACATATTTATAAAACTTAAGATTTTGATCACATATTTTCATTCAAGTCTAAAGAAAATGTATACACAAACTTGCACCTTTTTTAAAAAAAATTGCTGTTACAGTCAACTTTTTCATATTAGAACCTAGTTGAGTAATATTCTTCATCTTCCTCAAAAGCAGTCTTTAATGTAACAAAATTTTTCTTATTGTTTAAACCCATTCCTCTATCCTTGCAAGGCACATGCAGGACCCGTTCAAGCAGGAATGATAAGCCTGGCCTTCTTAGACTGTACATTTAGTTGGGTGGATCTCCCCTGTCAGAGGCAAAGACGTTTGCTGCCCCCGGGGTTTCAAATCCAGGGTTTCATCAACAAGCCGAGGAGTGTTATAAAGCCCCTTCCCTTGAGAGCTTTTACCACAGCTCAGTGAGAATCTTCAATGAGCTATACTGTGTTTGTGCTTAGAGAAAACAACAACAAAGTAGTGTTCATTTCTCTGGGCTGACATCCTAATTAAACAATCCCAAACTCTGGAAAAAGTCCAAATTTTGGAGTTTTCATTACTTTTTTTTCATGGATTGCTTCATGAATTGTTAAAAGCTTTAGTCAAAACATTTTAGAGTTACCAAGTGTTGAATGTAGTAATATTTAGAATATTTTAAAATGTTATCTTCTTAGCTTCAAAAATATCAGTCTATAGCAGATCCTGGTTGAAATGTGATTTCCTATTAGATTCAAATAAATACTTATATCGCGCCCACTGAAGATCATAGTGAAAATGCTCCATGACATAATCTAGGAATTAGTGGGTTGTTGTTTTTTTTTTTTTTTAATTTTCAGTGTCTTTTCAGTGTATCTGAATCTAAATCCAAAAATTTGGATTCAAACACTTATTTGAATTTCCTATTTTTTAGATTAAAATAAACACTATATCAAATTCATTCAAGTTAAGAGCGAGAATGCTACATCACACAACCCAAAGCATGGGTGTTTTTATAAATACCCTACTTTGCTTACTAATGAAAACAATGACTCACTATATTCTTCTTACTAGGATATGATTACAGATAGTTTCTAAACGTTTTTTTTGTAATTTACTTCCCCTCACTTATCTTTGCCACCACCATCATTACCACTAAAGCATGTGATTGTGCATAATTTGTATAAAGAAGACCACATGTGTATTCCTTTATCTCTATGAAATCTGTAGATTAGGATGACAGTAATTTGTCAGAAAACTTGTAGGAAAAATTCATTTATTTATATTACCTAGCCAGATTTGAGGTTGCTAGATGGATAATATATGATAAGAGAAATATTAAATTTTGACAAAGATAGTGGCCACTTATAAACAAATGTATGTCAAGAACACATACTTTTTAATTCGAATTTCTTAGATATATTCACACGCACTGATTTTCGTGATGTATCACAGAGTTATCTTGCTGTTAGCAGAGAATATCCCACAGAGATGCCTCCCACAGTCTCAAATCCTCTTTCAATTCCCTACTGTCCCTCACTCCCTCTCCCATCATTGTAGATTTGCTATTTAACGTACATATTTAGATCTCTTTAATCCTGCTGAGGAGCCAGCTAAATAGTGTGGAAATTATTCTGTAGATGAAATTTAAAAGACCCTCCAGAGATCGCATGTCTTCTTAATGTGACTTTCATTGCCCTTTCCAAATTTTGTCGTTAAATCTTTTGAATCAGAATTCTGTTTCGTACACTCTAATTCTATTACCTTTAAATGGTCAGCACACTAAGAGGTCATCAGTGAGTTTTAGTCTCTCACACAGCTTCCTCTACTTTAACAGCAAACACTGAACTCAACCCCCGGCAATGAATGGAAGCAATAATCAGACTATCATGGTATTTCTGTATCATTTTGGCTTCTCTTTTTCCATGTATATACTCAAAGTAGAACATGTTTGAGAAAACAACAACACCTATATACCCTAAAGGCACTCTTGAGTACCACAAAAAAATTAAGAAATACATTGTAGATATCATGGAGCAATATTGGTATATGAAAACTGATTCTGCAGTCTGTTCTGAAAAATGGACAGACGCTAAGATGCCTCTATGGCGTCTGAGAATTCCATGAGGCCTCTTGATAATGTTCTTGGCACTACAGCTGGTAGAAGGTCATTGATATTACTAAATGCACAGAACATGCTGGGAGTGTGGAAAGAATTAAATGTCTTAAATTCATTAATTAAATTTTAGAAATTCAGAAAATTTTCTAGGAAAATTCATTTTACTCAGACTAATGGAGAGGTACTTGAATTTGTAATCATCAATCGCAAAACTATTCCAATTTTTCTTCTTTTTTTAATCTAGGAAATTAAAAGGTGACATCTGTATTTGGCTAATGTTATCTTTCTTAGACAGAGGTCTTAGGTCTATGATGAAGACTTCAAATTGTCTTAAAATGCTCTCATTCTGGGCTGTAACAAATAGCTACTACATGCCCTAGATATAACCTTAATATATTCATGCAGTTTTGTCAACAAGATACATCTTTTTCACACCAGTGGAGACATTATTTTGGCAAGTGACCTTGTGAGAAAACTATTTGCAGTGGGGCCAGTTACCACCTCAGGGAAAATGATCACTTTCAAGAGTAAAGAATTAGGCAGAATTTGGTCTGCCATTCTTTTTCTGAAGTACGCAGGACCCCAAGGTACTAATCTCCCTTATATCACTATAGTTTAAAAGTTATAACATCATTTCCCCCTACAATTAGAAAGTCAAAAGCAACACAAACTTGAGGGAGAAAACTCCTGTATATTTTCTTTCCCTATTGCTTCTGGTGGCTATGTGTCAGAAAATAGCAGAGACGTGAGGAAGAAGAATAAGAAAAAAGAGCAAATCAGAAATAAGGAGGAAGAAGAGGAAGAAGGGTGGGAGGAGGTGGGTGTCAATGAGAGGAGGAAGGCAGGAAGAAGGAGAAGGAGAAAAAACGAGAGCCCACTTGGTCAGTGGTGAGAGTATGAACAGACACAGAATGAGAGAGTGAGGACGAGTGAAAACCAACTGAGTTGTAAGATACTGCTACCACTTCATCAACTTCTCTCTAGCCCAGATAATATAAAAAACTAGCAGAGGAAATTTATTTTTATTTTTTTAAGAGTTATTTATTTATTTATTTGAGAAAGAGAGAGAGAATGAGCAAATGAGTGGGGAGAGGAGCAGAGGGAGAGAATCTCGAGCAGACTTCCCACAGAGCTCGGCGCCTGAAATGGGGCTCCATCCCACAACCCATGAGCTGAAACCAAGAGTCTGGTGCTCAACTGACTGAGCCACCAGGCTCCCCCAGAGGAAATTTATGGTAGGGAAATTACTGTCTCTATTTATCCCCAGCCGCCATTTTGAAAACCCGTGAATTTGTCTTAAAAAATTTTTAAGATATATATTGCCCTTTGGACTTTGTGGAATGCTATTCTTTGAATAATTGTAACACTAGCCTCACAAACTCGGAAGGAAAGGAACACAAATTACTCCCTATCTCCCAAAATTCTTTGTGGTTAATGTGTTCTTATTTTTTCTTCTCTTGTTTCTTAAAACACAGCAAGCTGTCAGACAAATTGTCTAACAAGAGAGAAACGTAACACTCCACACATCTTTTAGTAGAATCCCAAAATAGTTTCCTAATAACACGATCACCAGTGTGTTCAGCGTACTTCTTGAAGTCCTATGAAGCAGCTCTGTAAATTAAAATACAAGTCATGGATGGGGAAAGTGGGCACTTTTTTTTTTTACTAAATGGAGCTTAAGCTCCGGTAATGGAATTGCTAAGTTTCTACACAGGTATTGCCGCTGAATTAATGTAGGAAGTTAGCAAATTTAGACTTTCTCTGTTTTCTGAGCTCTGAAAGTGAAGAAAATGCTATAGATTTTTAAAAAAATTTCTTAGAATAGTGGCTTTATTTTATTTATTTATTTTTTAAAGATTTTATTTATTTATTTGACAGAGAGAGAAACAGCCAGCGAGAGAGGGAACACAAGCAGGGGGAGTGGGAGAGGAAGAAGCAGGCTCATAGCGGAGGAGCCTGATGTGGGGCTTGATCCCATAACGCCGGGATCACGCCCTGAGCCAAAGGCAGACGCTTAACCGCTGTGCCACCCAGGTGCCCCAGAATAGTGGCTTTAAAATGAATCTGCTCTGAATTCAGGCTGCCCTTAATATAAAGCAGATTCTGCATAAAAATTGAGCAGAAAATGATTGTAATAACATGTACTTCTCTCTCTCCAAAACAGCTCTTAAAAGAGAAGAGAAAATTTCCATCTGAAATAAAATTTCATTGATTTCACCTGCATCTCTTTTGGAAAAGGAGAGAATACTGGTAAATAAACATATAAGTAAATAACTGTGGGGGTGGAGCTTGGGAGAGGAGATTTTTGTAAAATCTCAGAACAGATATCAGAGGCACATTCTTCTGATTTTCCCTTCCTGAGAGAACGCCATCCAAGATTAAAATGACAGCTTTTCAGAATGAATGGAAAGATACTCTGGAAGTGACCCTATTTTGTTTTCCAAGGCTTTGGTTGGAAAAGGCAAAGAAATATGAGTAATTCTGTTCCTTTTCTGCCCACTTTACATATTACTTCGACCTCTAGATTCACTCTCCGTCCCCAGGTTTCCTCAGGAGCCTCTCAAACCACTGTCATTTACCCAGTGATCAGGAAGCTTCCAGGTGCAGACGAATGGCATTTGCAGCACCTGAGAACTAGCCAAGACCTAACTGCCTCTCTCCAGGTCCCATTGGCAGGAATTTTATTCATTTCTCCCCCCACATCCACTCCTTTTCTATGAAAGCAAGCCTCAAGGCAGGACATCACCTTCCCATTACCCAACAGCTTGATTCTCTACGTGAGCCCCTGAAAGGCCGCAGAGAATGTCTGGCCTTGCTAGCGGAAGGGAAAGCTTTGGTCTTTAACTTTCATGATCCTGCTTCTTTTGTAACTCCTGTCTCCTCTTTCTCCTCCCCCCTTGTCCTTCCCCCACCCATCTTCCTCCTCTTTTTCCTAACTGTCTGTGTTCTCTCTGCTTATCCCCTATTCCTCTTCTGCTCCCTCCTGTCCTTTCTCCTTCCCACTCTGAATTTCTTACACAATTTCCCATAAAGCATCATCTAAAGAGCGGTCAGATCATAAAACCCTGATGATCATTTTGTCATGTTTATTTTTACTCCATATTTTCTAAGGTCCAATAATAATTCAAAATACTCCCTAGGAAGTATTATGTTTTCAATGAAATTTATTTTCATTGTGTACAGTACTGAAGCAGGCCCTAACTGTATTTTCTTTATGAAACTATTACTGCTAATGTGCATAGGCTTCTATGGCTATCTAAATAAATTAAACTGCCATCTGAGCAGTATATTTCAAAGAAATAATTTAACATCATTATTTACAAATTGCATCCAATTTAAGCATAGATGATAAAAGAAAAAAAGACCGTATCTGTAAAAAACAATAGCTACCTTTATAGTCAAGTAATACGAACAAAATACATAACTAAATAAGATTATTTATTTATTTATTTTTAAAGATTTATTTATTCATTTTAGAGAAAGAGAGAGAGAGTGCCCAAGTGGGGGAGAGGGGCAGAGGAGAGAAAGGGGAAAAACAACTCCCCACCGAGCTGGGAGCCCCACTTGACTTGGGGCTAGATCTCAGGACCCTGAGATCATGATCTGAGCCAGAAACCAAGTGCCTGACACTTAACTAACTGAGACACCCAGGTGCCCCTAAATAAAATTATTTAGAATAGTGGATGAAGAAGTCCTTGGGGTAAATTAGCCACCATACAAAAAAAAGGTCTCAGTCAAAAAATTTGCTCCTAAGTATCAGAAGCCTTTTGAGTGTACAGCGCTCACATTATTGAAAATCAGTACATTTCAATTGATGAAGATTAAGCGTGATGAATGCTTGATTGTCTCCGATGAAATCACATGTGCTGACAGAACATCTGTTACAGCCTCCCTTCTTGTTATTTTATTGCAAATTTACAACCTATTGCAATTAAAATAACATGATTAAAATTATAGACATTTTGAATAAAGGATAATTTATAGACCTCTCTAAATAATCAAACCTACTTTGCAAATGATTGAAATTTTAAAAAAGAAAAGATTTCTGAAACCCTATACATATTGCTTTTCATGACAAAGAAACACTCGTATTTAGTATTTATATTTGGCAAAGCTATTGGAGAAATTTTTTAAAAAAGGGAGTGAGGGAAGAAAAAGAATCCCAAATCTGCAATACATACTTATTTGTTATTTTTATTAAAGCCATTTCATAAGGCTTTAATATTGTTTTTGTTGATGTTTGCAATATCCACAAGGTCCAGCCCAATGGCCAACGTATAGCAGGCATTTAGTTAGTGTTTGTTTACTGAATGCTTGACTTGAGAAATAAATGTATGAGTAAGTGTTCATAGGACATATGTTTTTGTTGTGCACAAGTATATCATGTTTCCTTAGAAAGTAACTTCGACAGAAGGATGCCATAAAAATTGCTTAATTTATATGTGCAGGTGTATGAAATAGTAAAAGTCATAGCAAATGTTTATAAAAACTATCTTTCCCCTATAACTGCAGTTGCCTGTAATCTGTCTGTTCAGTATAACCATTAAATTAAATCTGTGGAACTGGATCAAATCCAAATAGAAGGCTATAAGGATCATTTATAAACTACAGTTTGACTATTTGCATGTTGCTAAAAGTTTTTATTTCATTATTTTTCATAATTATTTCATAATTTTCTGACCAGAATTCATCACAGATTTAGGTGCCAAGAAAATCAGGTGTTCCTTTCTTACCAAGGCCAGAAATTGGAACAGGGAAACTAAAGGGACCCCCTGAAAATCCACTTTTTTCCCCCTCCTTTTCCTGCTTCTATTCTTGCTAGGTCCTACACGCCTGCCTCATACACACCTTATACAATAAATAATGTATGTTCTCCTTGTAAAGGTCAAAGATTTAATAATTTCTTTGGAGTCTTCCAGAACAATAGATAACATCTAAGGAGTGACTGGGCAGAGTCAGCCTGAACGGTTTCCAAGACCACTGACTCACCAGGACCCCTGGCTCCAGGGCATAAGTGACTTAAGGAGAACACCTAAACACTTGTCTTTGTTCCTGGATGCCTGAAATGACAGTTGCACCAGGTCGCCGTCCTCAATAAAAACCCCAGGTCCCAAACAAAGAAGAGACTCACTCTTCTTTCCTTTCTGAGTCTCCCAGACACTCTGTTTGTATCTACACTCTCTCTACATCTTTAATGAACTCTGCACCCACTTCCTCTCAGCTTGTGTTTGACTTCCATCCTGTGCAAAGCCATGGACCCTCTTGGCTGGTCGTGCAGGGCCCCCTCTGGGTTCCTGGAGCTGGCTGCCTGCATCAAAATCAGCTGTCAGTTGGTCAAACCCAAAGGTCACACATAGTTTATGTGAGAGGCAGTCTATAAAGGATGGGGGATCTGATGGGCAAGGATTGACTGTATTCAAACTCCGGTCTTAGGCCATTTGACTTTGGCATTCCTGTNCCTCATTTTCTTCATCTGTAAATAGACATAAAAATTAGTTCCTACTTATTATTAGGATTCTTTTGTGGATGACAATGCATGTAAAGCATTAAACACAATGACTAGCACTTAGCAGATCTATGGCCGGCTAGCACTGTCATGTTAGAAAGAAGATTGTGAAGGGGAAAGAGGGATGCCCAGAAGAGATGATTAGCAAGCTCTCAATAACTGCTTCTTGTTGGATTCGAATTTTAACAAAGAAAAAGAAAAGCAACAAAATGAACAGAATTAGTAGAGTGAGAAAGCTCATGAAAATGAATAGGGCAAAAGATACCATGTCACCAGAAAAAATCTTGCACAAGCATCGTGCGACAGATTAAAAAAAAACTGAAGGGGAAAAATGGATGAAAAGATAGTCGCACACCCTGGATTGCATACATCTGAAAGTGGACATTCCCTCCATGTTGACATTAGTCTGTACTTTCTAACTGATTAAGTTCTTCTTTCCAGCTTATCTCTTAACTCAGGCAAAAGACCCAGCAGGCAAAGCATCCTGTGACCGAAACTGAAATTACCCCCTCAAGCAACAGGGACTTCCCTGACATCAGCAAGCCCCCACGCAATTGACCCCAAGACAAGGATCGATTTGACCTTCACTGCCCACCTGCACACACCCACCAACCTTTGTCCCATGTTTTCTTTATATAAACCTAGAAGTACTTTCAGCACTTGACCGTCTGAGACGTTAGTCTGCTGTCTTCCGGTGTTTGTCTCACGGAACTAAATTCCTTTCTTGTTTTACCACCGCTGCTCTCTTTGCCTTTGGGTTTTGTCAGCAGTGAGTAGTGAACGTGATCTGTTTGGGACCCCCGGAGCCAGGTGTTCCTGCACTCTTGGGTCCCAGTTATAATTCCGAAATGAAATAGCCTATTACCTCAGCTTGAACTAACACATCAGTGTTTAGGGAAAAGACATCGGAAATGAAGGCATATGAAGAAGAAAATTATTCATTGGACTCCAGGTGCTATGCTAATTCATCATTTTTCTTTACATTTAGTGACATGTTTTAACCTTGCAGGGATGTTAAAAAAAAAAAAAAAAAAAACCCCAAAAAACCCCAAAATGGTTAGTTACAAAAGAATATGAAAAAAAAAATCATTGCCAAGATAAAGAATTTTCCACATAAGTAAATTTTATTTTAGGTATTATATGAATCATAAATGTCAAAATAACAAATCACACAGAACAGGTAGAAGTTAAAGCTATGGAACTTCACAAGCTGTTCTAATGCATCAAAATTGTATGAAAATTAAGGAAATCATTTTATATTGCTAAAAATGGTTTGGTTCAGTATTAGTAAAGTGCTTCACTGAACTTTCTTGATTGAACTATCTAAAGTAAGAATTTTCAAATTGGATAAAAATATTCATCCCCCTCTCTAGCACACTGGAAAAGGCAAAAAAAGGAAAGCAGATTAACTAAAAGGTTTTAATTAAGAGGCAGACTGCCTAATGGTCACTCAAGGTTGCTTAGCTCAAAACTGGCTCTGCCACTTACTCGCGGTGTGACCTTTAGTTAGTAACTTAGTCTCTCTGAGTCTCAGTTTTATCTTCTGTAAAATAATTAGTAATCATAATAGGTAACTCAGAGGGTAGTGCAGGGATTGAATTAATTAATATGCAACACTTAGAATGGTAATTGGTACATAAGCAGTACTCTTGGAGTATTCATTCACTAGTAGTGTTTCTGGAATTCTTCACTTAGGAAATGATGGCAACAATTAACAACCTCGAAGTCCAGAAAACGTGATACGAACGTTTTGGGTGTCAGTATCGTGTTGCTCGGGGTTGTCTATCTCAATTTATTACCCAACAAAATATTTGTCCCTAATTTCAAGAGATTTCACTTGAAGCAAATATTTTGAGATTCTCCAAATCTTGCCTGAAACAAATATAAGGACAAAGCTATAGAAAATATTTTATAAGGAATCTCTTGAGTAAGCCAGTGTAGAACAGAAACATTCAGATATGAAAATGAATTTCCCACTCATGATTTCCTTCTATCTCTGTGGCCCTGCTAAAGCTTTTTTACATGATGAAGTTCCTCTCCTACCGCACAGGTAAATCACAGATTTCAAACTTAATCCACATGGCTTCCTGCATGGATTTAGTTGTCTGTCACTCAAGCAGAGGGTCAGAAATGTTCTGATTAGCTATTTCACAGAGTGGTTCAATCCACTTGTGATGTGGGTGATATAATAAGAAATGTATATTTGGTCTTTATCCCAGGTTCCTGGCACAGAGTTCCTAAAACCCTTGTCATTTCTTGAGTGATATGGTTGAGAGGAGTGTCTTTTGTTATTCATAAGCCCCGTTCAACCACACCTGAGTTTATATTAATTAGATGACTGATGGCTGGAACCTACAAAGCTTCAGGATGAGGGCTGGTTGCCAGAAGAACCAACCATGTGATTAAAGAGTTGAAATTTTCACCTCCACCTGCTGGACCTGCAGGAAGGAAGAGGGGCTGCGGTTTGAGTTATTCATTAAAGATCAATGATTAAATCAATCGTGTCTCAATAATGGAAACCTCCATTAAAACCTTAAACAAAGGGGTTCAAAGAGCTTCTGGGGTGATGAACACATCTGAATGTGGGAGTGTGGTATACCCCAAACTTGATGGAAACAGAAGCTCTTGCATTTGGGACCCTTCCAGTCCTCACCCTATGTACCAGAATCTGACTGTTTCTAGATCCTTTATAATAAACTGGTAATCGTAAGTAGAGTTTTTCTCCTGAGTTCTGTGAGCCACAATACCAAATTATCAAGCCTGAGGAAGAGGTCATGGGGGCCCCCAGTTTGTAGCCAAGTTGCACAGAAACGTGGGTAATCTAGGGACCTATTACTTGTGATTGACATCTAAAGGTGGGGAGGCAGTCTTGTGGGACTCAGCCCTTAACCTGCAGGTCTGCACTAACCCTGAGTAGCCAGTGGCAGAATTGAATTAAGTTGTAGGCTACCTAGTTGTTGTCCACAGAGAATATGGAATTGCTTGGTGTGAAAAACCCACACATTTGGTGTCAGCAGTGTTCTGGATAGATAAAAAACAGATCAGAGTAGTAGACCGCTATAAAAAGGTATTCCGAGTAAAGGAGTATTGATGAAAGAAGAAGCGTATTAAAACAACCCAACATCCATTGACAAAGAATGCAATTAGGCAGAGCAAGCTGGGGCTAGAATTAACTAGGTTAAGACTAACTCAATTGTGCTGTCAGATTACTGATTTGGCAGAGAAAAAGAAAAGCAACAAGATGAAAATTGACAACGAACTAACAAAAGATACTATGTTCTCTATCACACATATACATATACAACTGAAAAGTTGAAAGAAAAAAAAACACTAAGAGAAAATGGTTTTGTTCTCTGGATTTCCCATCCACTTCTGAAATGCAAATGTGTCACTAACCTCTAATAAAACAGTCTGTGAGGAAAAATCTCGGTATTTAAAATGAGAGCATAGAGATGGCAAACGTAATAGGAGATTATTTTCTGAAATTCAGAGTTCCACTTACTGTATGCTATTGTATAAAGTAAGTAAATATTTTGTTCCATTTAGAGGTGAGAATAACAACACTGGCATGAATTATAATATGATTATAGATTAAAACTATTTTTATTATATAAAAATGCCTGATTTTGAGAAAAATTAATTTATTGTTTTAGGATATGTGTTCACTTGACTATAACAAGTTCTGAGAAAAAATTCAACTTAACATTCCGTATGAAGAAAGGACCAAGTTACTTGTCATGTGTAATGGTATCAACCTGCCACAAACACAGGTGTCAAATCCACTTCCCTTTCTCCTAGTACTGGCTCCCCCCCCCCAGGTGAAACCTGCCTCCTGACTTCATGATCCTATGCAGGGAACACAACAGCCCGGGGAATCTGATTCAGTCACACCTCTCAACCTTATCCCCCATCTTCTTCCTTTTTCTGCCTGCTTCTCTCTTGGAGAGCAGCTCCCTCACACAGGGCTTTCTATATCATTGAGAATAAAAATTTCGTCATTTGGTCTAGTCATTTGATCTGTCATGAATTAGGAGACAATACAAAGAGTAGAGATACAATCAGAACAGGGCAACATTTTTGAAATTATTCCAAAAAATCCATTTGCATAGTACAGTAAGCTATCATAGCTCTTAAGACACACAATGGGCTGCACAGTTCATTCTCTGGGGAAAAAAAAAAAGGATGCATCGGTATGTAGTGGTTTTTAAACTGAGGAAAGCACAACTGGTTAATAAAAAAAGAAGTCACTAAAAGAAGTTCTCATGCTGATTTTTAAATTATTAAATTAATAATAGTCATAAATTAATAACAAATTTAATAAGTTATTTCAAATAATAATTTAGTAATAAATAAATTGAATTAGAAATTATTAGATTAAGAAGAATAATACGGTAACTATCCTATTGTATTTCATAGTCTTTGACCTTCCAAAAACCCTGGATGCCTTCAGATATTAAAAGGGTATTCAGCTTTGAACATATCTACAGGGTTTTTCTCTGGGTGGAGACAAATCAGTAATTGCATGCAGAATTTAGATAATATGCAAATAATCCAATTACATTAACAGTAGAAATTAGAAGTGTAGTTCATGGAAGGGGGTCTAGGGATTATCCTGCCTCCAAATACTTTATTGGATGGTGGGGGTAACTACATAATGAGAAGTCCATTCTATTTTAAGGCACATATGTTGTTCTCAATATTAAGGTGAAATACATTTCCTGTTATTCTCACAAGTGAGTTTAGTTCAGTTACATAGAGTGGCACCGAAAATAATTTCTACAGCCTTGCTATTGCTCCTCAATGCCTCTTTCAGAGTGTCCCACCCAGAAGGGAATGCTGTATTCCAAGGAACAATTCAAATGTCATGTGGGAGGAAGCTCAGAACAGGAATTGTCAGCGTTATCAGGCTCTTGACACTGAGATTGCCAATGTCAACCCTCAACACTTCCAGCTTTCCTGGAAGTGTCACTCAGGGATCATTTGAGATAAGACTATAGGCATCTTTCCCCACTTTCGTAGCAGCTGAGACCTAAAATCTAGAGTCTATTTCACATTATTTAAGACATTGTGATAAATGAAAATGAAACACTGAACTTAACGGTAAAATTTAGCAACTGTAAGCAAACTCTATTAACCATATGATAGTACATTTAATTCATATAAAGTATATTGTTATGGGCTGAACTGTATGCCCCCCCACCAAATTCATACGTTGAAATCCTAAGCACCAGTACTTCAGAATGTGACTGTACTTAAGAGGTAACTAAGTTAAAATGAGGTCTTTAGGGTGGACCTAATCCTTTGACCTATGTCCTTGTAATCAGAGGGGCATGGTCTCAGAGGAAAGACCATGCGAAGGCACAGTAGAAGGTGGCCAACTGTAAACCAGAGAGAGAGAGGCCTCAGAAGACACCAAACATCTTGATCTTAGATTTCTTATTTCCAGATAAAATAATTTTCTGCTGTTTGAGCCACTCAGTCTGTGGAATTTTGTTATGACGGCCCTAGCAAACAAACATGTATATATTATATATAATCTCATACATACATGTATTAATTATGTACAATACATGCACTGATATGTAAATTAATATGTAAAATATAATATTATATATTAATGATATATAACATTAATTTATATGTTAATATAAATTGATAACATTACATCTATGTCTATATCATTTAAACCTGTAAATGTTCCCATTGGGTGAATTCGCTTGGAAGAGATATTGAGTTCAATACCACTTATTTATGTCAGCAAGCAAATTTTTAGAAGTATTTGCTCACAGTGGAAAACACTAACTGTGAATTAAAAAAATAATAATAGACTGCAGAGATCATTTCTCATAGATAGCTTATAGGGGATGTTTAATTCTACTTTGCTACCAAGCAATTTGCCTTCTCCAGCCAAGAGCATTTTAAAAAGTGCTGACAACACACTTACACAATTGCCTCCAACCTAACAACCTTAATGAGAAATTTCTATCTGTGTTTTGATCTTTCCACAGCATGATGGCTGCCTCTTTCAGAGTATTGTACCAATCATTTGCTCAGGTACGCTGATAACAGCATGCCGTCAACTTCCACATTGTTGGGCCGGTCTATTGTATTTGACGTACTTGATCATGGGTCCACACATTCCTCTACTGCAGATGTTATTGCCCTAAATAAGGCTTATTCTTTACTCCTGCAGTATATATAGCACCTTATTGCTAATATCGCCGAACATCTTCCCATTTGTTTTAAACATACCCATTAAGACCCGTGGGATTTAATTATTGAATAAAGGCGGCTCTGGAATGGTTGAATCTAAGTTATATTCTCCTTTTAAGACCATCATTCTGAAGTACAGTTTCAGTTGACATTGTTATGTTCATGATATATGAGTTTATTTTTCATCACTCAAAAAGCAATTTAAAAATTGATTAAGTGCCTGAGTGTCATTTGTAAAGTAAAACTGTGAGCATCCATCCATCACCTGAATGGTGCTTTATAATTCTCGCGTTCACATGAGTTGTATTTATTCTGCAACTATAGGGACATTTTGATTCATATATTTAATGACAGCAAGAAACTTTCCTGGATCCTACTATAGTTCAGGTTGAAAACATTTTGGTACTTTCCTTCTTTTAAATGCTTCTGGAAGTGGCATCTTAGAATAACATCATATTAAAACATCTTATATATAACAATTTAAAATGCAAAATGAGTCTACCAGGTAGACATTGTTACCCCTATTTTACATAAGAAGTTACTGAGACGCTCACAAAGTTTAGATTATCCACTACTCTGAACTGGACGTCAGAGGAAGTATATGAACCATGTCTGATGCCAAAACCCACTCTCCTCCCTATTTTGCTACAGTAACACATAGCTCCCATTAAAATAATTGGGAATGAAATGTAACTGGGTCTGCACCTGAAGATTCATTATTTTATGGTTGATGTTATTCCATAAACCAGGTGTTTCAAAATAATTATTTGAATTCATGCAGCTGGTTGATCACACGATTAATAGCAAGCATTAAAATTGGTTATGTAAGCCCTATCATAATAGAAAAAAATTAGGGCGCCTGGGTGGCTCAGTCCGTTAAGCATCTGCCCTCAGCTCAGGTCATGATCCCAGGGTCCTGGGATCGAGTCCCATGTCAGGCTCTCTGCTTGGCGGGGAGCCTACTTCTCCCTCTGCCTGTTCTCCCTGCTGCTCCCCCTGGTTGTGTTTCTCTCTCTCCCTCTCTCTCTCTCTCTCTCTCTCTGTCAATAAAGAAAACCTTTAAAAAAATAACAGAAAAAAATTAGATATTGTGTTTGATACTAAAATTAACAATTGGTCCACATACAAAAATGACACTAAGAAAGTGAAAAGCAACCTACAGAATGAAATAGATTATTTTCACTACATGTATCCCACTAAGGGTTTATATTTGGAACATACAGAGAACTCCTATAAATCAACAAGGAAAACACAGCTTAGAAGAGAAATTGGCATAAGTCTTCTGCAGGAACTTGACAAAAAGGATATTCAAACGGGCACAACGTCGAAGAGGACGAACAACAGCAGGAAACGCAAAGTAGAAGCACCAGGAGGTAAGCGTACGGACCCCCGAACTGCTGAAAATAAAATGACTGAACATAACGAGTGTCAGTAAGAATGTAGAGGAATGAAATTAAGAATTTTCCTGAGAATAAAATCAGGAAACAAGAATCAGAACATGGTATTTGTCAAAGCTCATCTTTCAAACGCGGTGTGGTGGGGCTGAAGGCCTTCATATCTGGAAAAGCTTCCTCAATACTCACGTGTGACAGTGTCGAACAGCATTAGGCCTGACCCAATTATTTTCAAGATGTGCCAGTTTTATCTCTTCATCCCTCCCTCTGACAGCTTTGAGTGACTGTGGAATATTCAACTTCAATTTGAATGTTTTTCTCTTCTATCATTTGGTTTTTCACCTAATAGGACTGATGTGAAAGCTGGAAAAGTTTGCAGTGATGACTGATAACAGCAATTTTACCATAGCAATACCTTCAGTGGTGTGATTGAATCATCTAAGAAACTGTTTTTAGCTTTTTTTTCTCCCTTTGGCTAGGAAACCTGATGTGTGGAGTGTAAACAAATAAAATGGGAAAACCTGATCTGGCTGTAAAAAACGATTTGGGAAGCATGAGGGTCTTGGCCACAAAATGCTTAACTCTCTCTCTTCAGGTAATTGAGGGGAAATAATGTTTAATTATCTGAATGATTAATACACTGAAACGCAGATCTACACCACCGCTTCCAAACACTGTTTCTTTAGAAGAAAATTTTCCAGAACCCTCAGGAAAATTGTCCCCAAATTCCAGTTGATAAACATTAATTGAAGAACTCTTAATCTAACAAAACATTTTAAATTATGAATTAGTGCGATAAATGAGAAGTTTCATCTGTATAACTGTGAAAAAATAGTTTTTAGGGTGATCATTGAAATGGAACCGCGCGATTTATGATTTCTTTTTAAATTTTTGATTCCCGGTTTCTGTGTATAGTGTGCCTCTATGCAACCAGTTTCAGAAAACAGGAAAACGCGTCACCGGCTTCTAATTTAATGCGAGGTTTCTGCAGCGAGGAGGCTGGCATCTGGCTTCGGCCCCGTCTGTTATTAAGTATGTGCCTGAATAGGTCGCTTCGACTCAGCGTCTTTTTCCTTCATCAGAAATGTTACACTACGTGATCTCCGAGGACTTGTGTAGGCCAAACGATGCCTCTCTCTCCCAAATCTAATTCCTGGAACCTGTAAAATTTACCTCTATGGAAGGGAAGGATCCTGAGATGTGGGGATAATCCTGGATTGTCTGGGGGGCCCTAAATGCAACCGCATTCTTTATAGGGGGGAGAGGAGGGATACTTACAAAGGGGAAACGGCAACGTGACTAGGGAGTGAAGCAGCCGTAGCCAAGGATCGCCAGAGGGACAAGCCGCGGGAAGAGGTGAGGACCAGATCCTTCCCTAGAGCCTCTGGAGGGACTATGGCCCTGCTGCCCACACCTGATTTTGACCGGTGACAGTGATTCAGACCTCTGATCTCCAGAACCATGAGAGAATAGCTTTCTGTTGTTTAAAGCCATCAAGTTTGGGGCGCCTGGGTGGCTCCGTCGGTTAAGCGGCTGCCTTCAGCTCAGGTCATGATCCTAAGACCTTGGGATCAAGTCCCATGTCGGGCTCCGCGCTCATCCGGGAGTCCGCTTCTCCCTCCCTCTCTCCCTCTCCCTCTCCCGCCTGCTTGTGCTCTCTCTCTCAAATAAATAATAAATAAAGCCACCAAATTTGTGACCATCTGTTACAGCAGTCATAAGAAACTACTATAGATCCTTCCACTGATACAGACTCCTTTAAAATTGTTTGACTGACAGAAACAAATTGAAGATGCGGAGGTCGGCAGGCACTCAGAGTAACTTGCTTTTGCTAACTAAAATTCTAAAGTACAACTGGGAAGTTAAGAGTTTCTCTGACATCTGTGACCCTGATAGGTGGAGAGATTGGCTTTGAATCTTGCTCACTCTATGTGAACGCTTTTTACTAGAAAAATAAAACCAGTCATTTGTTAGTATGGAACTGACCTAATGTCTAATTTCGGACATCCACATTCTAGTCCCCTGTGGTACAGGCCTTCCTGACCTTTGTCTTTTCCTACCCCGCAGTTCATCCTGTGGCCGGCTCAACATTTCACGTTTACTGAGGGACCCATTGGTTGTTTGGATATCCAATTCTCAACAACTACCTCTCAGGAACCTACTCTTTCTCTGTTTTCCATTGTTGTATTTGATTTCTCACCTCTTTCTCACTCTTCAATCTGCTCGGCTCTGGCTGTTGCCTCCACCATTGTGATAAAACTATCTTTCTTAAGGTCACTAACATCCCCCATACTGCCGAGTGCAAGGGACTTATTTCTGTTCTCTCTTTAACTTCACCCCCACCCCCACCAGCAGCACTGGACAGAATTGATTTCTTTCCATCATGAAAAAATTTCTTCTTTTAACTGATGACTGTGGTACTTAATTTCATGGTTTCCAAGAACATGTTTGTATTCCTACTTCTTGATAATTCAGTTTTAGGAATCATTTGTTTACTTGCTACTGTGGAATGGAAGATAAGCATTTAACTTTCTTCCCTTAAGTCCCGCAGATACACACCCATCCCACTGCCAAGCCTCCCAATATAGTTATGTCATTTGATAGATTAATATTTTGTGTGTACATTATGATGATTTTGCAAATGCTAGTCACAGATGTGTTTTCTCTGGAGTTAATAATCATCTTTGTTTTCTCAGTTTTCTTTATACTCATCACTAATTCAATCCTAAACCCTTTGCCAATTGTCTAAATCTTCTTCTAAATGATCAGATCCATGAGTCATTCCATCAACTTCATTTTTTTGACTCCAATCTACTTTCATTGCCTTTTCAGCCTGATGGCAGAGCTGTCAGCCAGGTACTTTTTTTACTCTCATAGTGGGGATTCCCTTCATGTCTTTCCAAATTGAAACTGTTCCATGTTTTCCTCTTTCAAGGTTTACTCCTTCATTTTAATGGGTCACCTTCTCTAGCCTTCTTGGAAAGAGTACAAGAGACCTAATTCTTTGTTAGCCTACAGGACTAAAATATCTTTCTTCTATCCTCATTCTTGATTGAGTATAGATTTTTTCAAATTCTCAACTTGAAATAATTTTCCTTCAGCAATCTTAGCATATTACCCATGACCTTATTAGCTTCCAATGAGACTGCAGAGAAGTTCAAAGTCACTTTGACTCTTCATCCTTTGTTAGTGCCCCTCCTCTTTCTGTTTTCTTTTCCTCTCTGTAAGCTTGTAGAAGTTTCTCTTTGTCCATAGTGTTCTGAATGTTCATTATGTATCTAGGGGTGGATTTATTTGTATCCATTAGTTTGGGTCCTCCATAAAAAGAAGGGAAAAATGAAAGAGGGACCAAGTGTATTTGTACCCGAGTTGGCAAAATGGAGGTAATTTCTGGTGGATTTTATTTTTTTAATAAGGTAAGATTTTCTCATAAAACTTTGGGGAAGTTTTTCAGGTCAGGCACATGGGTGGCTCAGTCAGTTGAGTGTCTGCCTTCAGCTCAGATCATGACCCCAGGGTCCTGGGATGGAGCCACTTGTCGCACTCCCTGATCAGCAGGGAGTCTGCTTCTCCCTCTGCCCTTCCCCCTTCTCATGCTTTCTTTCTCTCTCTCTCTCTAGCTTGGTTCTCCCTCAAATAAATAAAGAAATTCTTTTAAAAATTTTAAAAAAGAAAAATTTCAGGTCTATTGTGGAGAAGAAGAAAGAGTTCATATTAACCAAGTTTATTCTTTTTTTTTTTTAAAGATTTTATTTATTTATTCGACAGAGATAGAGACAGCCAGCGAGAGAGGGAACACAAGCAGGGGGAGTGGGAGAGGAAGAAGCAGGCTCATAGCGGAGGAGCCTGATGTGGGGCTCGATCCCAGAACGCCGGGATCACGCCCTGAGCCGAAGGCAGACGCTTAACCGCTGTGCCACCCAGGTGCCCCAACCAAGTTTATTCTTATCTATAAGTAAGATAATGGAACTCTGGGACTTGAGTTTAGCTGAGAGCCCAAAAATCAAGAACTTGTTGCTAGTTTGAGAACTAACAAATAAATTGCAAGTATTTTCACATTTCCTAGTGATATGCTGGGCATCTATGCAGAACTTGTAAAACAGGCGATCAAAAATCAGTTTTATACCATTCGGCCCAATACCTTCCCCAACACCATCACCCTCTTGAGTGCTCAAGGTTTGTTGTTAAATGATTACGAGAGAAAATTTCTTTGAGGCAAGTTGGTGAAGTACTGTAGCATTTCCTCTTTCCTTGCCCCTTTCTCTGAAAGGACGAGAAGAGCACGTTGTGGCCTTTCACCATGAGCATATAGTGTGAGTACTCAAAACTACTCAGTGAGTTTAACTTGTATTGCCCAGAGTTTTTAGGAGGTACTGAGTCAATGCCACTAACACCTGGCAAGTTTAAAAGTGAGATATTATAGATGGCTAGCTTCCCTGACCTCAGTGCAAGTCCAGGTGGCTCTTTTGAAAAACAAAAACAAAAGCAAAACTTATATGTGTGGGTATGCAGAATCTGGGGACAGCTTAGGAAAAATATTTTTTCTGAGTCAGTGTCATCTTGAAGGAACCTTTCCCAAGAGGGTGGCCAACCAAGGGAGGAGGAGACACAACAGGAGCTCAGCCAGATAGATAGATAGATAGATAGATAGATAGATAGATAGATAGATAGACAGATAGACAGACAGACAGACAGATAGATAGATAGACAGACAGATAGATAGATAGACAGACAGACAGATAGACAGACAGACGGACGGATAGATAGATAGATAGATAGATAGATAGATAGATAGATAGATAGACAGATAGATAGATATATCTCATGATATAGATACATATCTCATGTAAATGAAAGATACATTATGCAAGTCTTCACAGAAGTGTTCCAGAATGAAAATCAGCTTTGAACACGTGCCAGACATAACAATCTTCAAAGCCGGATTGCAGCAGTACTGATAAACAGATTCCTGATCCTTAATGGATTAAAATCCAGTACTGTGGTTGTCAATATTGCTGCTCAAATAATAGGTCCGGATATGAACATTAGGCTGGATCTTGTCCCTTTCATCTGACCTCCATCTCTTTTTTTTTTTTTTCCTCTTCTAGCATGTTTGTACATTCTGGTCCCACAGATGCTCTAGACTCCTCCTGCATTTTTCCTGCCACAGCCCTAGAATTACACCTTCTCCAAAGGGCTCCAGTTTCCCTTATTGCAGAACGCATTAAAAACCAAGGTCTGGACATTAGATGTGCTCTTTGATGATGGACTAGTCACTGCTTCTAGACTCTCTCAGTGTTTGGAGCTAGGAAATATATGTATGTACACTCAACACTTACTCACACATCTATACTTACATTTATTTATGTACCTATCTATTTGTAGGTATGTATTTTTAATTAGTTGCTCCTAGTACCAATCTAATCAATATCATGGACTTCATTCTGCCCTTTGCTTATTTGTAACCCCTTTCTCTGATAGTGAAAAAAATACTGAAAACCTTTAAAGGGCTTTCCTTTATACTCAGAATAATATTATTTTCATGGGCTACAAGTCCTGCTCACTCTACTCTTACTGTTATATACTCTGCTCTGAGCTCATTGGCCTTATCTCCCTGTCTTGAAAGCCTTGCCTTATTGCAAATCTGGTTATTTGCTATAGAGATGTCTTTCTTGCATTTTTTTGTCTTGCTGGCTCAACCCAAATATCACCTTCTCTAGGAGGGATGCCATTCCTAGCTTTGACCTAAAAGTGACACTCTCCTTATATCTCTGTCATATCATCCTGGTGACTCTGTTTATTGCACTCAACAATAACTAAAATTATCTTTTCCGGGACGCCTGGGTGGCGCAGTTGTTAAGCATCTGCCTTCAGCTCAGGGCGTGATCCCAGCATTCTGGGATCGAGCCCCACATCAGGCTCCTCCGCTAGGAGCCTGCTTCTTCCTCTCCCACTCCCCCTGCTTGTGTTCCCTCTCTCCCTGGCTGTCTCTGTCAAATAAATAAATAAAATCTTTTTAAAAAAATTATCTTTTCTATTGGTTAACTTGTTTATAGTCTGTCTCCTCAAATGTAATGTAAGGGTCATGAGGGAAGAAACCCCTCTCTGTTTTCTTTACAGCTACATCACCAGAGCATAGACTAACTCCTGGCATATAATAGAGACTTAATAAAGGATGACCCACAGAATGACTGACAGTCAATAGTGGGAGTCTGGGGGCGCCTGGGTGGCTCAGTCGTTAAGCTTCTGCCTTCGGCTCAGGGCATGATCCCAGCATTCGAGATCGAGACCCGCATCAGGCTCCTCTGCTAGGAGCCTGCTTCTTCCTCTCCCACTCCCCTGCTTGTGTTCCCTCTCTTGCTGGCTGTCTTTCTGTCTGTCAAATAAATAAATAAAATCTTAAAAAAAAAAAAAACAGTGGGAGTCTGTTTATCAAGATTGGATGCCATGAATTTACTGTAGTACCAATTTATGAAATTGTGAGAATTCAGTATCTCCTGCATGGGAGAAGAAAGGCGGAGTTAATTTCATCTAAGATTGTCATTTTGCCAAAAGGATACAACAAAAAGATAATAGGATAAGACTATTATGAATATCGTCAAGAAAAAAGCTAGGCAGCAGAAGAGGGGGACACAAAGCATGGAGGATGATCTGGATATTACCTTTCCAGAATTTTTAGTCAAAGCAAGATGTTGCTGGTGCAGGTGAGGGGGAAGAGAGTAGAAGGCAGCAGGTCTTAGATCTCTCTGAAATTATATTCTGTATTGAGTAATTGGATTTATGGCTAAACCATAGCACAGGTGGCCAGCAAAGACTGTCAATGTAATTTTTTGACCTCTACTAAGCTATTCTGATACTTATAGATGATTGAAGACTTAGGACTCTGTAGGAGTAAACATTGGTCAGCTTCTGAATTCCAGTTAGTACATAACTATCTCGGTAGAACACCTTAATATGTTATCACGTAAGTGGCAATGGTAAGTTCAATTTTTGTGTTCCTCCAACCCCTTTGGAGCTGCATCTTGCTAGAATGAAGTCTGCCTGGTAGCTACAATTAGATCAGTGAGTGCAGTCCCTGCCTTTTTCTGCTATAATTAACTATGGTCATTTCCCAAGAACGAGTTCTGAAGACATATGTGTTTAGATGAAGACATAGGGGGCAGATGATCTGTGAGGTTAACAGTGAAAAAGCAGAGAGAGAGACCAAGACTGATCCTTGACCGAACCTAATGGGAATAAAACAAACAAACTACAACAACAAAACAACTTAAAAGACCCAAGCTGTCCAGAATGTCCAGAACCTAACAGAAAGAATTGAATGAGACATAGATTTTTTTTCTCCTAAATTTCATGATCTCTTTCAAGCCCCTAAAGTACAATTTAGTTCACTAGAAGTAATTTACTAAATGTATTCTGGAGGAATCCCTGAGTCCATGTATCACTGAAAATGAGCAATTTGTTCCTTTCTTGTAGTAACAGGCCCAACAAATTTTATAGAAATAGGGGAAGAAGAAATGTCATTAAATATATTGAACTAGTTGAAGTAGTGGTTTTCAAACTGTGTTCCAAGGTCAGAGGCCCCTTGCAGAAGGGCAAAGCACAGGTGGCTTCTTTTTATATTGAGCTTCTACATGGGATTAAGTTTAAAAACAGGATTCTGCTCTACAGTAAATTAGGAAATCATTGCTCTTCTAAAGATAGAAAAGATGGAACATCTTTAAAGTATACCACACAGCTATGTTCAAATGCTATATAACATATTAATGAATATAATATTTTCAATTTCTGTAGCTATCATTTAAAAACAATTTTGTATATCTAATTTAGTAATTTTTAAACAAAAAGAAAGTAAGAAAGAAAAAGTGAGAGGGAGGGAGGAAGATAGCTTGGGCTGGATTCCAGTCTCAAATTGATTCCTGTACCCTAAGGTAAAACACTGATTGGCAATTCTTAAAGCCTATGACTACAAGAAAATAAATTTTAACTAGACATGTGATTATTTCTTTTTATTCATAAAGCTAATAAAACATTGTTTTAAAAAAATTAAGTTTCCCCAGAAGGAGGAATCAAGTGATACTAAAATTGACCAGAACATACCGGGTACCCTATGAATATTTATTAAATAAACAAATAATGAATAAAGTCTCAGGAAAAGATATAAAGCTACTATTTCACTTATTCATTCAAATATAAGATGATTATTGAAATTTTGTGTAAATACATACTTTCACACACTGTCAGGAAAATTTTTTACCTTTCTCTTGGTTCTCAAGAAAAGGACTTATTTGGTTCTCTCTTTTTTTAAGGTAAAATTCACAAAGCATAATATTTTGAAGTGAACAATTCATTAAGATTTATTACTGGATTGACAATGCTGTGTAACCCCTATCCGCATTCAATTCCAAAACATTTTCATCATCCCGGAAGAAAACCCGTACCCACTAAGCAGTCATGCTCCGTCCCCTCTCGCCTTAGCCCCCGGCAACCACTAATTTGTTTTCTGTCTCCGTGGATTTATCTGTTCTGGATATTTCATATAAATGAGATCATGCAATATGTGACTTTTTGCATCGGACTTATTTCATTTACGCTAATGTTTTTGAGTGTTGTAGCACGTATCAACACTTCGTTCCTTTTTATTCCTAAAAATATGCCATCGTGTGTGTACCTACACTGTGTTTATCCATTAATTGGTTGAAATATTTGGACTGTTTCCACTTTGGGCTATCGTAAACAGTACTCCTCTGAGCCTTCACGTACAAATGTTTTATTGAATACCTGTTTTTAATTTTCCAGGGTATACATCTACAGTGGACTTGCTTGGTCACATGGTAATGCTATTTTTAGTTTTTTGAGGAACTGCCAAACTGTGTATCAGGGTGGCCGCACCATTTTATATTCCCCCCAGCAAAGTATGAGGGTTCCAATTTCTCCATATCCTCACCAACACCTGTCATTTTCCATTTGGCTGTCTTTAAATCAAACATTTCTGCGATTAAATATAGTGACGGGTTTAATAGGGGGAGAACTTATTCAAAATGAATTTCCTTTTTCATATAGTTGCTTTGCTATTTTTCCAAAATGGAACTCCTACTCTTCTTCATTTCTTTATTAAGGCCCAAATGTAGAACACCGTATCATTATACTGTGGGGACCTGCTTTCTTGAAACAGAATGCCAGGACTCATTAAGGAGCCCAGGTAACTGTCCCAGTAGTTTTTATCCCTTCCCCATTCATTCCCATAATGCCATATGTTTTCTTTTCTATTAAATGCTTTTGGTGTGGAGTATCTAGGTCAGTTATAGTGCATGTTGGGAAAGAACAGGGAACAGAAACAGAAAGATGTGAATTAGAAAATATTCTGAAAAATCACCATTTACACAGTTATATCCATACTATTCGCTATTTCACATATGTATACAAAATTATTTCATGGCATGAGAAAGCAGAAGTCCCAGAACAATAGAAACATGGATATTTTGGCCCATCCTTTCACATTTTACCATTATTTCCTTTGGTTTTGCTGGTAAATTCACTTTTTGTTCAAATTTTATTTTTCTGCTCCATGACTCCTTTATCATCTAGAGTAGGTTGTTTAGGTGACTCTAATGTGGCCACATAGCAGTTTAATGCATTTCTGCTCGAGCAGTGATCAGTCACACACCACCTGCCAAGCATTGTAAACGATCGCCAAGTAGACAATTTTGACAGGTTGCTCCCAGGGGAGTCCTGTGCTGTTTTGTAACAGGCGGCAGCCCAGCGGGATCACAGTCTAGGCACGCTGACCCAAAAGCAAGTATGAAAAAAGAGGGAAATAAGACTGAAGGTGACTACGCACAGGTAAAAACCTTTAAAGCTAGAAGTGTTGAAAGATTATAAAAACATGAACACTGGAGAGAAACCGATTATTAGTTTGGCCTCAGAATTAGAAAGAAGTTAAAAAGACTACACAGCCTGATGAACAATGAGAATTAACTGTAAGACACACAGAAATGCAGAAAGTGACAAAGGGGAAAAAGTAGCATTTGGCAATTTTTGCCACATAAGTTGGAAGGATAGAGGACATGAAGTCCAGCTTAGTAGCAATGAGCAAGGAAACCCACATTGCACACAAACAAAGCAATAATTTCTAAAGGCTGTAGTTCATTGATAGAACACGTACCTTCCCTGTGTGAAGTTTGAGGTTTCTGTCCCATCATCAGCCATTTATGTGCACTTGTGGGAGCTCAGTCAATATTTTTTGGTTCTATAAGAAAGCAAGGCATGCTACGTAGAACGTCTACATATGTAAAACATAAAGAAAAAAGCATTTATTTTTTTTTCTTCTGACCTGTGGAAATATGTTAATTTATATTTATTGTTATTTCTTAAATATGTCCTTCCTCTGAGACAGAATAATGTGTCTTTATTCTACGGTGTACTTACCAAGAAATAGCACTAGGTAAATCATATAAATATAACCAAAAGAAGAGTGTTTCTTTAAGATTCCTGTTAAGAGATGTAGGCTGGACTTTGCATGACGTGGCCACCCAAAGGTTTGTTCCTATTTGACTGTGAGTCGTGTGGCAGGTGGGAGGACCACAGGTACACTCTGCTTCCTCCTGTCACTCTCAACAGACCGGAGAATCCACAAGCAAGGAAACCAGGGCTGTTGCCTTGAATCCTGTTCAGGAGGAAGACAATGGTGCCTTTGTACTAGCTTCTGCCCAAGGGAGAGTCTTGTGGGCACGGGATCTGTTACTGAGAACCTGCCTCGAAGGAAAACATATTTGAGACCAGACACTGGGTCATTGGAGATTCAAGCTTTTGTGAACTAGAACCTACAGGGGACAGCCCTGATTTGACTGGTAAATATCTGCTCTCTTTAAACCGTGTAGTAGTATCTTCTTTTGATGAAGACACTGAAGCTGGCTTGGTGATAGGAAACTTCTAGTGTTACCCTTGTTCACCTGATGTTTATGAGTTACAGAATGGAACAAGATAAAGTCACAAAGACAGAAAGTCCAGGGACACAGTTAAGAAAAAAATGACTGAAGATGGAAAAGTATCGCAGAGTTGTACTAAAGTGGGTGTGGTGCTTAATACACTAGAGTCCAAAGAAGTTTGCACGGCTCCTGGCTGCCTCAGTCAGTGGAGCATGCGACTCTTGACCTCGGGATTGTGAGTTCTAGCCTCAGGTTGCGTGTAGAGATTACTTAAAACTAAAATCTTTAAAAAATAAAAATAAAATAGTTTGCATAAGGAGTGTCAAACAGCTATTTATTCTGCCTCTTCAGAAAAATGTTGTAAGAATTTAAAAGAGTGTATCCTCTAATTCTAGAAATTCCACCATGTGACATAACCCCTCAGTACAAAATGGGACTATACCATTCAGAGTCATGTGAGGATTTTTGACACCTCGTCAGGGCCTGGTGAAGAGTAGGTACTTAATAAGTGGCAGATTTATTTTGGTTCATATTTTTCTTCCCTCCAGTTGTTCTAGGTTCAATCTCAAAACTCCAATGATTTTCTTTCTCAAACAAATCTTGCCAACCCAATTTGTATTGCTTATTTCATAAATAAATTGTTGATACTAACATCTATATAAGAAAGGGAAAGCTGGCAGCAAGGGTTTGTCAGGTGTGTACACACAAAATACCTCTACCGTAGCCACAGTTGGGGTTTTAGCAATATTAACTTATGTGGGAAAAGAAACTCTTCTAGGCTGAGTGTGGCTTGAACATACTATCAATAAAAATGTCCTTTACTAACATATTTAGTGTGTCTTCACTATCTCAGAGGCAGATGAATTCAAAAGCTGTTTCTTTGCTAAAGTCAAAATTATCAATACTTCATTAACTATGTGAAATCTACCAGATATGTTTTCACAAGTATAACCCATGTATCACCTGGAATTTCATCACCCCTCGAAACTTATTAAGATAAACTTGAACCCTACTCTATGCACATGTATAATCGTCTAAGATTTATGAAAGATTTATTTGAGAATATTTGTTCAAAGTTAAGAAAATTCTTAAAAGCTTATATTTAAAGGGTCAATTCTAGCTCCAGGGTTTCATTTGCACACGTACTATGTCAACCCATTTGTGAATCTCAAGCTTTTATCTTAATCTTCACTAAAATTACATGATTCATTCAGGACACATGCATGAAGTAAACTTAATTAAAGACATTGGTGGGAGTGGTAGAGTTGAGGGAGATTTACACTGTGGCAACACCAACCATTTCCAAACAGACATTGACAACCCTGTTCTTTAAGATTCTTCTGGCTACCATGGTACTTGGGGTCTCTCACTGGCACTTTGCTCCATAGAATGCCTAGACATAAACTACCCCACTCAGTCCTTCTCATTCCACCCCATTCTCTCTGTTGTTGCTGTTGTTTTTCTTAATCAGTCCCTCAAATCGTTAACTAATGGAGGCTTCCAATGTCATCCATCATAGTATTATCTAAAGACTTTGGTCAGCAAAAGTCATTAAATTCCTTTAGTAAGTTTTGGTTTAGCTTTCTTGGCCAAAAGGCATAGTTGAGTCAATCTGGTCTTGCACTGTGACATGCCACCAAGATTCCTCTTTGGTGATGTCTCTGGGAGTCCTGGAATTGGCTAGGGAAGAGAGAATCTCCTTGGCAAGGGTGATGCTGCCATCCCAGAGTCAGCTCACAACTAATAACCGGTCTGTATGGACATGTAAAGGCCTGGCTGCAAACTTACACTCAGGAGATTATGACAGGCCATCTCAGCCCTGGTGCTCCCTGCAGTACCACCTGCCCGACTGAGCTGCAGTCTTTGCTTTGACTGTGTTGTTGCTCAACTCCCTGTGCTCCATCCTGCTTTCCTTTCCATGGTTGTTATTCCAAAGACCACTCTCTAATCAACTTTCAAAATGAAATTTTTTAAAAAGATTTTATTTATTTATTTGACAGAGAGAGAGACAGCCAGAGAGAGAGGGAACACAAGCAGGGGGAGTAGGAGAGGAAGACGCAAGCTCCCAGCAGAGGAGCCTGATGCGGGGCTCGATCCCATAATGCCGGGATCACGCCCTGAGCCGAAGGCAGACACTTAACAACTGAGCCACCCAGGCGCCCCTCAAAATGAAATTTTTATCTTCAAGTTGGCTTCCCAGTCAATAAGGCAATAATCCCTTATTAGGATAATGTAGTAAGCAAAATAAAGATGTTTGAGAGGGATGAGGAAAATACAAGTAAGTGTGGAGAGACCTAAAAAACAATTTAGGATAAGAGAAGAAGTATGAAGGGGAATAACCAGTTTTCAACACTTAAGAATGAAAAGAATGAAAATTTTAGTTGCCAAATTCTTGGCAGTGTCAGTCTGGTATTAGGAGAGCAAGTAGCACTTGATGGAGATGAAATAGAAAGGAAATGCCCTAAATTAAGGTGTCATTACACTAGAGGAATATTTCTTTACGGCAGTCAAAATGGCGTAGTAGGATTTAAATCATCTCGTGCTTCCAGCAGTTTTGAAGTACACAATGTTATACTTTCATGAGACCTAATTTTTGGTTCATTGATACAAGTCCAAAGATTCTTACTTCTCTCCTAAATATAGAAGCAGAGGTTAAATGCCTAATTATGAAAACTGGGAATATTTTAACAACCTATTTCAAAAATGATTCCCAAAAGACATTGGCCGTGAAAACCATTGAAAGATATTTCCTTGGGTTTGGTCACGGTAGGTTTACATCTGGCATTTGGTCAATCACTCATTAAATATTAATTAGCATTATTTATGCAATTTCAATGCTCTTTTACCCCTTTAATGGGGGAAAACCTAAAGAAAAGGGACCTTCAAAGGAGAGCTAGATTCTTTTTTATTCATCTGTCAATTGCTTATCCAATTTAAATAAATTTATTTTTCACATTTCCCTTTACCCTATTAAGACTGAAATAGAAACAGTGAGTTAAGTGCAAAGGAAAGGTCTTTGCTTCTCATCTTGCAATTTCCTTCCAAATAAAGAAAAGTTATCCAGGTAATTGCTATTCATATAAAGAAGAAATCACTACACTATTTAGCATTTCTTGAGTTTGTATTTTCAGTTTTTTAAATATATAGAATAATTTTCAAATAACATAATTCTAAATTAAGGAGTTTTATATACAGAAAGATAGCATACGTCTAGCAATTGTTAAAATATGCCACACAAATTTGGTTCTTCAATGTGCCAAGAGGTTAAAAATCATTCAGTGACAATGCAGGGATTCGGAAATATTCTGTAATAGAAACATGTCTCAATGAAACCATATAATTCTTTTTTCCCAATACACGTTTGAGTCTCTGTTATGCGCGAATCATACACATAAAGGGTTTCAGAAGTAAACAGGACCTCCTGCCTACTCAGCACGACCTCACCTTCTCGTGAGGAGACTAAAGAAAAGTTAGCAATGGTAATGTAGTGGAAAAAAGTACTGTAATAGATCTCTGCTTGGAGAGAAGAGAGAAGAAAGTTCGAATCCATCCTGATAAAGGGGGGGCATGGATAAGGAACACTTGCTTATAGAGCCTAAAAGAGTGTTAGCCTTGAACAGGTGTGAAGTGAATGAGGCAATAACCCTGGGATAAGAGAAAATATACATTCAAACCTGAAAGTCGTGAGGGATCCTGGTACATTCTGAGAATGTCAAGTGTGTCACATCACTGGGCATGTGTGTGTGTATGTGTGTGTGCACACATGTGTATGCCAGCAAATAAGAATGAACATGCAGCTCATGAGAAATTATTGAAGGGTTTTATATGCTCTGTTAAGAATTTTAACTTTTTTCTGAAGCCCATGGAGACCCAAAGAAAGATATTCCAAGAATTTTATTCAGGAAAGACAGAGGCAGCTACGGCTTTAAGAGATTGATGGAGGTTAATCTGTTCCATACTTACGGCCCTGGGGCAGTATTAAGGGTCTGTACTGCTAATTCTTTTCAGGGGCCCTGGTTATGAACAACACAAAAGGCCAGACCTCCTAAGATCACCCATACCAGAGGTTCTCAATAAGAATTACCAAAATATGTGCTTTAATTTGTCCAAGGAGTTCTCTGGGTATGGGTATCTTTTTTTAATAAGAATTTATTTATTTATTTATTTACGAGAAAAGAGAAAGAGGGGGAGGGGGAGGCACAGGGAGAGGGAGGGAACCTCAAGCAAACTGCTCTGAGCGAGGAGCCCAACATGGGGCTCAATCTCACAACCCTGAGATCATGACCTGAGCTGAAGTCATGAGTAGGATGCTTCACTGACGAAGCCACCCAGGTGCCCCTGGGTATGCATATCTTTAAAAAGCTCTATTGCTGACTCTAATGGGCAGTAAAGTTTGGAGCTGCTAACTTCGCCTAAGTCATGGAAGGTAATGAATAAATACAGAATGTTGTAAGGTTTATAAAGAATGGGGAAAAAACTGAATTGCAATGTTCAGATATCTGAGATGTATGTATCCCCCAAGAGTCTAATGATTAATAGGTGTTAAATAGAAGTTGTAATACAGAGGGAAGGGGGGTGGGGGACTGGGATAGGCCGGTGATGGGTAGTAAGGAGGGCACATATTGCATGGTGCACTGGGTGTTACATGCAAATAATGAATCATGGAACATTACATAAAAAACTAAGGATATACTGTATGGTGACTAACAAAATAAAAATTATTATAAGAAAAAAAAGAAAACACTACTTCAAAAAGATTAAAAAATACATAAATAGAAGTTGTAATAAATAAATGCATTTTAAAAGAAGGTTTATGAGCCAAAGTAAAACAATTAGTCAGTGTTGAGGGTATCATTCCTCTAGGACATTCTACACACACTTTTCTTCAAACATCCTCTTCATTTTTATGGCGCATGTGCCTTTGCTATCTAGAATAATGTCTCCCAAACTGTTCACATGGAAACATCCGGCCCATGTTTCAAGGCCACTTTGCTGAATCTTTCCCAACACCTCTTTCTCATCCAGGGAAGAATGGATTGTTCCATTCACCAGGTGCCTCTAGCACAGTTTTATTACGCTGATAAAGCAGTAACTTCATCGTGCCTGCTATCCTTGCTGGACTCTGACCCCAGGAAGGGGAACTCCCCTTGAAATCCATCTGCAGTGCCTAATAGCACGTTTGCTGAGTAGCTCTGGGTATGGAAAGGGGAAAAAGAAAGTTGCGGATTATATATTCAAAGACGCATAATGGGGAAGGTGCGTGAGCAGAGAACAAAAGGGATGAATGTCATTCTGAGAAGTATTTTGTCTGACTGACAGACTCGACAGAGAGTTGGAAGAAAAAGAGCATTGATTATTATGCAATATTGACAGGGAGGGAAATCCTTGCTCATTTCCTGTCTGTGGTGGACGTGGGCTGTTGCTGCTCCGAGTACAAAGAGATAGAAGGGGCACCACCATCTTGGTTTACATTTGCATCAAGGCCGTGTGGAGTAGAGGAGTGAACCCGTCCTAGTGGAAATTCTCTAAGCGTTTGTGACCTAAACAATCAGCAATGACTTGGTGGAACTGGGAATAGTTCAAGCGACAGTCAACTATTTTGTGGATTCTACAGAGTACGAAGCTTTTCTTCTTTCTTATGTATTTACTTAATTTTTTTTTTAACTTGAGACTTTGGGGGGTACAGACAGCAAAGAGAAATCCAACAAACAAACAAAAACTTCGTGTACCACTTTAGACAAGAAAAACAAAACACAAAACCAGACCCAAACCACTGAGTATGGCGGCACTGTCACCTTTAAGCGCAGACCCAGTCTCCGAGCACAGCCCCGGTGATAGGGCACATTACGTCACTTCCGCATCTCTTGTGCAGGTTATTTAGACACACTTCTATTGGGCATTCTGTCTTCGGTTGTCTGAAATTTCTTTCTGCAATTACAAATATCAGATCAAATCTATTCTTTACCTTAACATGGGCTATGGCTATGTTGGAAAAGTAGAATATTCTCTCTTCTTTGGAATATCAGTATCTCTACCGTTAGAATTACCAATTTTGGAAATAATACAAAATCTGCATCTTAGGCTGTTTGTAATGTGCTAGAGACTAATAAGCCTCCGGGCTATTGTGATAGTCGCTAAAAATGGAAGATATAGATCAGAGGCTTGGAGATTCAAAGTATACAAACATAATATGTAGGATATAATCAAACCTAAATCTTCAGATTTTATTTTCTGCAAAGTCACTATAAGATACTTCTTATTAAGGATTAGGTAAAATTGAATAAAAAACCAGCTTCTTGTTTTGTTCTTCTTTCCTGCTGATCTGATTTTAAAATGAAGTTCAGATGTCAAAGCTACTGTTGAGATAAAATAAGTTTGGTTTGATTCTGCCATCGATACCCTGCGCAACCACGGAGCAGGCCTTTAACCTTTCTGAAATTCGCATTTGCTATGTCAAAAAGGACTTTATTATGAGGTTAATAAGATCATGTCTGTAGAGTATTTTAAGCTTTTATTTTCAGAATGTTAAGCAAATGTGAGGTTTTATTATCATTATCATTGGCTTCAAAGGGAATTTGGCTTTCATAGCTCGGTGGGGTGAAAAAAGATAAGAGCCTGGCGGCTGGTGTTCAAATAAACGTCAGGGTTAACAATTCAAGGGGAAGGTGAAGAGACCGGGAGAAAAGCTTCATTTCATTGATACATCACTGATGAGGCTAGCTTGAGCAAGATTGAATCCTAAATAAACTATCAGGGCAAATTATACATATTCTCTCTTTCTCTGTCTGTTCTCTCTCAGGCTCAATCTTTTAAATTCATTCCTCTGTTATTCAATTTAATATATTACTCATCCTCCTATGTTAAATTCAAAAGATAAGTAAAATCATTCTAAATGTATTCCTGACTGCTTTTCTTAGCGCATACGTTAATAGAATTT